>NC_141922.1:45567750-45877500 GCF_057802395.1 Ceratotherium simum simum | reverse complement strand
CTCAATTCATCCCACATGTCATGTCTGTATTACTGCTGGTGGAAATCTTCTTCTTCTCCTGTCTTTCCATGTTGCATTCTTTCTTTACCAAAGCATCCTTGCTCACTGGATAGTGTGCTATGCTAATGAAGCCAAAGAAAAGGTTTGAGCCTTCTCGAGTCACTGAGTCTCATAAAGGGTGAAAAAATTCCCCAGTTATTAAAGATATTCCATTTACCCTGGAGGCAATGTGTACTGCTCAACCGAGAAAAGATGCACAAAATCACCTGAATTCACTCCTAACCTAACCCATAAAAACAGGCCCCCAATACTCAAGGTTTGTATCCTATAATGGGCAAAATGTATTGATAAAAGCATCTACTTAACAGATAGCCAAACTACCGTAAAGATGTTGAGTAAATTAACCCTATTTTGGCTCATTTTTCCTTGGTCCTTAGGTAGAATCACAAATGTAAACTTCAGTCTCAACTTCTTTAACCCTTAAACCATCCTCATGCCGGACAAAATTGGGATATTTGTGACCTAACACCTTCAGAATATTGCTCCACCCACCTTTCTGTACTGCTCCTTTTCCTTTTAAGATAAAGTACGGGGGCACCAAGTTCTAAGTTTTTTATATCCCCAAACTCAAAACATCTTCACATGAAACTATGAATAAATAGGAACTTCCTATCTGTAACAATAGAGGTCAGGAAGCCCCGTTCTTTATCTTTCATTTTGTTTCTATGGCTCACTTTCTAGAGCCATACTACTTGTGTTCTATACAGTTCTTAGAAACACTTTTCTTAAGTCCATCTGAATAACAGCATAATGTGATCTACTATGGATTTACTACTATTTACTACCTGAGTTCAAATCACAGGCCTGTCACTACCAGTTGGGTGGCCCTGTCTATTTTACTTCTGTAAACCTCAGTTTCCCCACATGTAAAATGTGTATAAAAATCACTACCTCAAAGGGTGGTCCCAGGATTTAAATAGAATGGCGTGTGTAAAAGCTCACAGTCAAATGTTCCAAACAAGATCTGCCTCCATTCAGTCATTTGACAAACGTTAGCTGCCTGCCTACTATATGCAAAGCACGAGTAATGTCTTCCTCCAACTTATCTCTGTAAGGTTTTTAACAAATAAATATCTAAAAAAAAGTATTGCACTCAAAAGTATGCCACTTAACATGTGGGAAAATATACTTAAAGCTACCAAATTTTCTATATATGAAGTTCTATATTTGAAGTTATGGAAAGTTATATCAAAGAACATACCAAATTGATAAAGCAGTCTTCAAAAGAACATTTTTTCCTACTAACAACATATTCACCATTTACTTGCTACAATTACTGCTTTGGATTTACTTTGTGGTTCTAACTTATTTGCGTGCTGAAAAGCCTATTATGCAAAACTCAAGAATGAATAAAAAAGAAAAGATAAGTGACTGACAAAAGTAACCGCAGGATGCTGACACAGTGCTGTCAAAATCCCCTTCCCGTCCGGGAGGAGTACCAGGGGAAGCTGACGACCGCGGCAAACGACCGCGGCAAACGTGAAAGGTTTTTGTTCTCAGAGCGCGGAGGTTAACAGTTAAACCTGAATTGCAACATCTCTGTCAAATGCGAGATACTGTGATGTGAAGCATGTCCACTGCACTAGACTCTCACTTAGACTTTTAAATCTGGGACTTTTGCAAAACACAACTAGTATGGCTTTGCCCATGATAAGTCCACACAACGAAAGTAAATGAGCTATTTCAAGAAAAAGGAAACTGTTGCCTATCATCTGAATTTCAGTTCCACCATAAGCCTGGATGATGAAAGGACTAATATGTGACTCATAGCTTCTCTGTGACTTAGTTTGCTGTGGGAAAATCATCTTCCTAAATGAAAATCTTCTACTTATATAGAAAATCACAGTAGATGTAAAAGTCATTCAGGATGCAAAACAATGATATATGTTCTAACTTCCAGTGTGATAATGTACAGAATGTAGTATAATGTGCAAACTTCTGTTCTCAAACTAATGGTTTAAGTAACTCTACCTAGAACAAATAGTTGTTGTTTTTAAAACGCAATTAGTGGTTACCAGGGGTTGAGGGAAGGGAAATTGGGGTGTTATCGTTTCATGGGTACAGAGTTTCAGTTTGGGGTGATGAAAAAGTTCTGAAGATGAATGGCGGTGATGGTTACATAACAATGTGCATGTCCTTAACACTACGGAACTGTACACTTAGAAATGGTTAAAACACTAAGTTTTATGTTATGTATATTTTACCATAATAAAAAATTTTTTTAATGTTATTAGCCTTAAAAATGAAAACACATGAAAGAATGTGTTACTCATTATAAATTCTTGTTCATCTACACTGATAATAAAAATCCCCCAAAGCAACTAAGTTAAAATGGGCACCAATTAGATAAAGTAAATCATTAACATAACAAAAACACTGCCACTGTTAAAAGCCTCTACCCATGCCAGGAGGATATAATTATTGAATTTTATACACACACACATTTATGGGCAAGATAACAATAAATTTGTATAACCATATCTTTACTAGTCAAATAGTAAAGAAACCATGGTGGGGTCAATACATAACGCAGGATTGAAAACCTTGTTACTACAGAATTATCCGACTTGCACGCAATCTCCAGGTGTAGAAACAATTAGAACAAAATAGCTGTGAGAATGGAGTCTGTATTTTGAATCTCCTGCACACACTCTCCCTTACCCCAGAAAATTAGGCCAATTTCCATTTGCTTACCACCAGTCCTAGTACGAGGGTGCGGACTCTCTCTCCTATCTCGGGTGAAATGTCATTGCCAAACTGCTGCAGGGTAGTAAGGAACCGTTTCAGCTTACTGAGTTGCCTGGCGCCACAGGCTGGGGGCAGCTGTTGATTAGCCAGAGAAGAAGAGGAAGAAGAGGAAGGCCCATTGCTAAAGCCATTGGGCGGCGAGGGGGCGCCATTCAAGGCTGTGGGTGAATGGCTCGTGCCATTGGTTACTGTCAAGGGCACAAAATCAGAAAGAAAAAGTAAACTTACAGAGAATATGCACAAGGAAATTACAACCAAGTTTCCTTCCCTTTAAATCTGGTGGACTTTGTAATTTAAAAACTGTTGAGGCTTTTTTGCAAAATGCTTTGACTTTCCAAGATTACCACAGGCTCAGGTACTCTACAGCTAAATGGGTCTACTCCTGACACTACATGAGGGTCTTCTGCACAGAAGCTGATGATAACTGGAGTCGCTGTACCAGGGACAGCCCTGCCTCCCCGGTGCACATATGCCAACCACCTGAAATGTTTCAAACACAGAACAAACAGCGTTTGGATGTCAGCCTTTTGTCACAGGCTTACATCAATATAACAAGACTATTCCTTTCTAAACTGCTCCCCTAGAGAAAGTGTACATTTGGTGGAGACTAAATTTATCACTGAACATTTTTAATCATGTTTTGTACACACAACTGACAGCTGTGTTTATAGAAATAGGACTTTCAAGTTTTAACCTTATACCACCCAATTAGAAGGCTATTTTCTCCCCCTCATATTTCTTAACCACTTCTTTAGAGAAAATGCAAATTTTATTTAAGAAGCCAAAATGGATATGGTAATTATCAAGGAGTTATTTCAAGAAATCAAAAGGGGACATCTCAATTCAACTAATAGCATTGATTGGTGGAAAGTCAGGAAATTCATTTCTGATAAATTTATTTGAACATCAAGATGATAATCCGTAAGAACTAGGCTAGAAAAATTTGCACATTTCTCACTAAAGAAAACGTTGATTTTATCATATTAAATCAATTAATTTGACAAACTGATCTTTATCAAACCCATCTTTTTAATATAATTTTGACAGACTATCTCCAACAACAGTTTGAAGAAGTATCCTATTATTCTTAAAAGTTTCAAGATAATAAAATGGACTCTTTTTCCAAATGAGTACCAAAGCAACCTGTCGAGAAATGATAGCTCCCTAGGACCTCTCACAGAAGACATATGCCTGTCACTGTGGCTTTGGGTAACAACAAACCAAATACAAGATGACAGGGTTACAACTTGGCACTGTTGCAGCCTCCTGCTCCTTATATGTTTGGAAAGGTCCTTTAAATGGCAGTGCAACACTGCATAAACAGCCTGGGATGTGTATTTTGCCGATCCCTTATAATCCCACGGATCTATTTTTGCCTGTTAGTTATTTTTCATTCATATAGATTTCATGGGACGTGGTCTGTAAATAGTATTATCTACAACAGATAGCATTTATTAGTTTCACAAATCCTTGATGACAATTTTAACCAGGACTTTCAGATTGATGAAAACAAAGCTATATACTATCCCCAGTGGAATATACAGGAAAGAAGAGAAGTTGCTACTCTGTCAGAACATTCTGTCCTTTCCTTGGACGACACAGAAAGCAACACACTCCACTGATTCAGAACACAGGCTGGAGCCAAGCTGGAAGGGAGTAAAGGTTTAACAAAAGTCTGACAGGTTCAAGACAAGAAAGAGGCCCCATATTTCAGAAAGTTTTCTATATGTGACTGTTGCATATAGCAATACCCTTTTAACTTAAGGATGTTAGATTTCAACCTTATTTGTAAATAAGAGAAGAAAGTGGTATTAGAAGATCAGAAGTAACCTGGAAATAATTAGAGCATATTAACATGTTCCAAGTCAAAACGAGCAAACTAAAATAAGGAGCTCTTCATTAGTCAAATTAAAGTTACAATGGTAACCACTGGAGTTTCAGACCCAATGCAGCGTTCTTCGTTGGCTACAGTCACAGTGGACTGCAACTCTGAAGCAATAATGAAAAGACAGAAAAATATTGGCAGTCACACAAATTATACTTAAAATAGGCTATATCTGTGCTCAATACCTACTCACTGGCAAACAAAGGATATATTTTTCGGCTTCATTTCTGCATAAATTGATGCTGGATCTTATTTCCCTTAATTTTTATTTGCAGGAAAAAAATTTAATTTAAACTTCAAAATGGAAAACAGGAAACGCAGAAACGCCTACTCACATGTTGTTGGTGTAAATGAACTGGTTCTCGGAGCTCCTTGAGTTGTTGGGGGAGGTGGCATCGTGGGAGGAGTCAGCCTAGACGGGGTCTTCACATCCACAGGTGAGTCTGGCATCGTGGAGTGCTTCTCAGTCCGATCTGGAGGATGCCACCACAAACATGTTATTCTACTGCTTAAGCATCTCAGTTTTTTAAGTGGGGTTCATCTTTTTAACAAGCAAGTGAACAGAACAAATCTAACATCTTCTATCAATAAAATAGGCTTATCTAACTGAAGTTTAAATCAAGACTTTATCATCCAAATTCCACTTAAGAAGGTATAGCACAGATGGCAGGACCTCATTTGTAACTGGGTTATTTTCCATCCTATTGTTATTTCTGGCTCAGGCAGATGCTACCTTGGTAGTGTTCTATGCAACAGCACAACTTCACTCGAAGCTAAAGCCAACTTTAGCAAGAGGTAAAAAATAGATGAAGAAGTAGGAGGGTAATGAACCCCTCAGCTCAGAAATAACACAGATCTGAAGCTCTGTTATGCAGGTGAGATAACTGGTGGGAACTGGCATTTTTGCGGATTTTTGTAACACTTGCCATCCCCTTTCCATGCTTAGTCTTCTGGCCTAGTACATGAAGCCAGTTAGGGCTCCCAGACACAGCTCTCACTCCAGTTTTTTCTGCCCCATTTGAAAAGTCACCACCCTACCTAAATGCTCTATGTCACACAATGAAGTTAAGCTATTATTTACAAAGAATTTGCAAGTTTATGACCTACCCTTTTAAAAATATGAGACCAATACCTCAATTAACAATCTCAGGCAGAGTAAGAATGGAGAAGTTCCAAATTGTGAACTACAAAGAACAAAAGACCCTCCTTATATTTTTTCATGAGTATGTGACAAATGTGGAGACATTTCCTGATTACTTAATAATGAACGTTTGCACTTCAGGACTGTTTTCTACTAAGTATACTTTTCCCTTGAAATTCCCAACTTTTCTCTCCATCTAATCTATTTATCAAAGCAACAGATCTCCAGTAAAAGAGAGAGTTTCTGTTTGTTTCTTTAGACCCAATTTTCTACAAACGTGTACACATGCAAACACACACACGCCAAAAATGTTTGAGGTGCCTCCTGCAGTCTTAGGTGTAGATATTTCCCACTTGAATTTTTAGAAAGGAAGTAACATAGACTATTGATAAAGAATGGGTCTTTTATAACATTATGATAACCATAGTGAGAAATTCTCAAAATTACTTAAAAGTCGAATATTAAAAGAAAATAAAAAGCCCAAATTACTACAATGAGAATTCCAAAGCTACCCCACCTTTATTCAAAGCAATTTCATAAGACTTGGGTTGTAATAGAACACAACATTTAAAAGTTGATATAATGCTGATACTATATTAGGGAAGATGTAATAAAAGCATGAAAATAATCATCATTCCAGTAACAGCATTTTGAATGATGACCTAGTAACAGTATCAGGGTCTCCATTTCCTAATCTCTACTGCTAGTTGAATAACAATGAATGCCCTTGTAGTGAGTAAATGTTCTGAGTGAAATGATGGTAAAAGCACACATGGAGAGCATTTCTCCCCTTAGCTTCTTGCTGAAAACTTGTCTTCGTATTGCTATTCCAGAACATTTAACAACCAGTATCAGTAAATCACTTATGCTAGAAAAATACAGAAGTTAGGCAGGTCTAAAACTACTTCTTCCATAGTTAAATCCTTTGCACAGTCTACTCACCTCAACCAACCTCAGCAACAAGGGAATAAATAGCTTTCCGCTTATGTTGCAGCTGAGGGCAGAGGTACAGCAGCAAATACAAGTCTCCCTAAATAAAGGCAAATATTTCTGTCATGCCAAGGAAGGAGGGATAAAGGGAGGCTTGCCAGAGTCGGCTGAGAGATAACAGTGGGAACTGCTGGTCCATCTGGTTTTCATTCTGCTAACACTCACACTGAACTGTTGGAGAAGGCAGTCCAGATACACAGATTTGAAGCACGTGGGTGCACAGACAGAGAAAGGAGGAGCAGGAGGGGGAAGGGGAAGTGGGACTAACAAAAAAATAAATGAATAAAACAGTAGAAGGAAAAGAGAAGAGGGAAAAGACCAAAACAGGGAGAAAAGAGCCTGAAGGGGGGAAAGTTACCCTGGACAGCTTTGTCTCCCCCTAAAAGCTGAGCCTTACAAGGCACGGTCCCTACCTTACTTTGATGTAGTTCTTAGCAATACTTAAACTTGAAAACATATCTTAAACCCATTTTTCTTTATTCTTTTTTAAATAGCCCCACACTAAGAAAAAGGAAATAAACTACAAAGTTGACAACAGGTTTCCTCTTCAAACATCAGATAATCTTTGTATTTCTATTTTCTTCTACTCAATTTTAGAAAGGTTTTTGATATACTCATAATTTTGATTCGAAAATGTTTTGATGATCATTTCATAATGTATAAAAATATCAAAACACTATGTTGCACACCTGAAACTAATATAATATCGTATGTCAATTATACTTCTATTAAAAAATGTTTTAAATCTCTGTCTTGGTCCACATTTGTAACATGATTCCTAATAATAATAATAATAAAAAGGTAGATGAATGATTTTTTTTTAAGTTCTTGAAATGTCATCAATATTTTAGGAATGATAACCACCGAGCCAATGAATAGCCAGTAACTCTAACAGGAATATATACATTCTAACTGGAATATATGTATTTGTGTTACTTAGAATTTTGACATTAGCCAAATTTCTGCGACAGTTAGCTTCACTCAGATCAAATGGAGTTCCAACCCAGAGGTCCTACAAAGCTAGACAAAGCGGGACCATATGTAACTCATTCTGTGCTGTTCAGTGCAATCAATCCAGGATGGAGATAGATGGTGAAATAACTAGCCAGGCCTAACCCATACACACACAAAAACCCTCTGGAGTAGAGAGATTTAAGATAAATTCAGAAAATGTGTTTCAAGTATGCTGAGTTCTGTTGCATTTGTTTTGGATTATTTTTTTAAAAAAACATTTTGAAATATATATTCTTGAAACTTTTATAGCAAACAGCATAAGAGCTATGATTTAACCACAGAAGCATTTCACTCCATTTCAAATTACAGGATACAGTAAAACCAATATTAAGTTATAATATTTCTTATGTAATGTTTTAAGTTCATGAAAATTATACTGTTCTTGTACATAATTCCTATTTTTAGTTGCTCTAAGGGAATGCTAACATTTATTGAAAGACTGACACAAAATGATTTAAAAAAAAAAAAATCTCTCTATCAGATCAGGAAGGTACGTATAATCAAAAGGATTGACTTTACTTCTATGTTAATGATTCACAACACTTCTAAACAAGATCTTCCCTACGTGGTAATATTTCAACTCACATGGCAAATATCCAACACACATGTACCAAAGATGGCTGATGCATGGAAGAAAATGTGGCATATATAAATACATTACTGATGCCATTTCAATATCCAATTCAATGTCAGGGCCTTCTAGAAGTGGTATGTTTTCCATTTCCTTTTTTTTTTTAGTAAAAAGAAAAGGTATGGCATAATCTGCCATGGCAATTATTTTACTTTTAGTTAGTTCGAACAGTTCCAGATGTGTTTTTAAGGTATGAAGAATAGGCATTCTACATTTTCCTTGTTTACATACCATTCTAAAGATGATTAGTATACTAAGACAAAGTTCAGTATTGGTGGATGGTACATCTTTTTGTATAAGAGTTCATCAAGTCATTATAACAGAAAAAATATCCATGTCTCAGAGGTATTAGGGATTGAGGAACTTCTTGGTCAATTAGTAGTTAACCCAGAGTTGGTCTAATTTCAATAAATGTTAGTTAAGGAAGCTACAAGGTATGCACTAAAGAGATTAAACCCAAGTGAAACCGAGGTACTACTAATGGAAGGGAGAAGGCAGTTAGGGAGGAACAAAACTGAGGACAGAACTTGATTTTTATTTCTCTGGAAAATATGGCAAATAGAGTTTGGAGAACAGAGTCATTTAGTGACTCCAACGTCTGGGTGTGAAATGTTACAGGAGACTTCAGACTAGAATGGTGACCATCCAGCCTCCACAACGCTGCTATCTCATTTCCCTGATGGGCACTTCTGGTAATGTCCATTCCTGCTCAGAACCCTTCAACAATGTCTGAGAATAAAAGTCAAATGCTAACATTTTAAGCACAATGGAATGACATAGTGGAAGGATAATTGGCATAAAAGGAGAACTTTCAAGTTAAGACAGACTTGGTTTCAAATGTTGATTCTCTCAACCACAAGTAGTGAGTCCTCAGGCAAGAGAGTTACCCTGAGCCTCAGGCTCTCATAAGAAAAATGGGAATACAATCCTCTCTACCTCACCAGGACCCTAGCACAATGCCTACCCACAGCAGGCTCAACACATATGAGCTCCATTCTCTTGTGCCTTCCTCTCCGTGATCCATTCACGGCTTTATTTCCAATATCTTCCCCATCGAGTCTATGCTTTATCTATACAGAGCACCTTGGTATTTCCTGCCTTTTCTGCCTTTCTTTCTCATGCTGTTGTTTCCTTCATCTAAAAGGACCTGTCCCATCTTGCACGTTCTTCACTGCCCATTACAGATCCCACAACCTCTTACAGCTTTACCCAGTTGCCCCAGGCACCAACCACATCACACTTCTTCTGCCTCTCTCATAACATTTACCACAGCCCATCTGTACGATAGCTGCGTACGTGTACTATACAGCTAGACACCCCAACCAGTGAAAATATTAAGCAACCTCATGGCATTTTTTTTTAAAGCCTCCTTAGGAAGGCATTTAAAAAATAAGCATAATCATGGTTTTCACAAGAAGTATGATTACACTCCTAACTTTTACAAATCCATTCCCTGTATTATAGCCAATTCAAAGATATCAACCCTAATTTCATGGCAAAAGACACACAACCATCTACAGCATATAATTATATAATGAGAGAATGGAATGTAGGTAATACGGAAAGATACTGGAGACCTGAAATTTAGTTCAGCTCTGCGACCCAAATTATTATGTGGCTTTAGGCAGTGTAAGAATGACCTGTTCCTCGTGCCTTATCATAGGTATTTTATGAAGATTATTATTTTTGAAACACAAATCTGATCTATCCCCTGATTTAGAACCTTGGGGAGTGTCCCACTGTCCACAGAACAAGATATAAACTCTTTAGCTTAGCTTATGTCAGATATTGTTGAGTTCCTATTCAACAGCCCTTCTCTCCTTCTTCTTTGCTAGACAGCCCTGATTTTGTGCAGGTACACAATTCTTGGGGGCAGATCCTCCTTGTTTTACATTAATCAGGTTATCACATTCCCCTTATCAGCAAGAGATTTCACACGGGAGTGTTGTGCTCCAATTCTAAACAATCGGCCATGAAGGGAAGTCTATGGAAGAGGTTTTAGGAAAGACTTCCTCACTCTCCAAGCAGAGACCCAAGGAGGAAACAGTCCCTCTTCCTCTGATAAGCACTGTTGTATCTGTAAGTGATTCCTTCACTTCACCTCTTTGGATTCTACTTTCCTTATCTACAAAATTAAGCATCTTGGATTACATAACCTCAAGGATCTTCTGTAAACTCTAATATCCACTGGTTTCTTTCTACAAATATGGCTTATGATCATCAACACAAAGAAGACTACCCAGAGAACATATATCTGACAATAAAGTGACCACAGATAAAATTATCCTTAAATTGGTGATTCTTACCAGACTTCTTCTGTTCACATAAATTTCTATGTCCACAAGAATATGTCTACATAGAAATTTTTTTCCCATAAACATTAAAATTAACATGTATCTCTTGTTTTCAAATACATTTTCAATCCTCATTAGTAAATCTCCATCAATGCTTCGGTTATAAAATACCTCTACCAATGTCCAATTATCCCTGTTTAGTTACCATCAAAACACTCACTTTCATAGCCCAGGTCCTTGAAAGAGTAATCTACACTCACTTTCTCTGCTTCCTCATTTCCCTTTCCATCTTACTCGCACTTGCAGTAAACAACTATGACACTGTCTGCCTAGAAAGTTTCCCTCCCCGAAGTGGGACCTGCCATATCCTCTAATCTCATAAATACGTTGGGAGCCACCATGTTCTCTCATGACCTCCTACCCAAAATACCCAAGTGACTGGCCCAGGCACAGCACCTAGTCCAAGATGGGTAATCTCAGTCATTCTCCAAGATTTTCATCTTCAGAACTGAAGAAAGAAAAACAATGTCTGGAAAGCCTTTCACGCCTAGAAAGCAGGTCTGCAATGAAAAAGAAAGCAACTAACAGGCAGAAAGAAACAAAGAAGAGAAACGGCAAGAGATTATCCTGATAGTGCTAACTTTCTCATTCTACTGGATCCTAGGGGCTAGCTGCACCTTTAAAATTCCTACAATTTGGATCTTCCAAACCATCTACAGATCCTAGTCAATCAATCCCTCCTTTGCCTAAAATCTAGTTTGTTGACTTTTCATTTGAGACCAAAGAATCCTGACTAAAATAAACCTGCAATGAAGCATCAAAGTACCCTCTTAATTCCCACTGAAACTCTTCTCAATTGTTTCTTCATTATTAATCCAAGAAACACTTGTGTCCTTTATCTGGCATCCTTGTAGCATCTGACATTGTTCATCACTTCCTCCTCCATGAAACATTATTGTCCCCAGGACTCCATGATTCTAACATTCCCCTCATTTTTCTCAGGCCTTCCTGGCTGCTCCTTCTGTCTTTTAACGGCTCACCTTTCTCCACCTCTGTGATAACTATTGGTGTTTTCGCCCAACGTTCCTTCATAGTTCCTCTTCAAATTTTCACTGTACACCTTTCCTTTAGTGACTTCATTTGTGCTGTGAGAGTCACACCATGGCCATTATGTGGATGACACATACCTATAACTCTACCCCTAACATCCCTTTCAAATTCTAGACCCCAACTTCCAGATGGCTACTCATTTCGACAGCCTGAATTCAAACCTTCATCATCCATCATCTCTCACCTGGCCTAACCAACAACCCATTGAATGGACTTCCTGCTCTGTACTGTTCATCTCTGACTCATTCTCCAAATCACATCCAGTCATTTTACTACACATGCCAAAGTTGTGACCACGGATCTTGCCCCTCTCCTCTCAGTAATCTTCAAAGACTTTTTACAATGTTGAGCATAAAGTCTATGTGCCTTAATAGGGCACAGAAAGACCTTTGTGACCCATCTGCCTTCTGTGATCACTCCAGACTCATCTTCGTCTCTCCCCTTCACATCCATTCGCACCTCTAAATTCCATACTGAACTACTGTGGCTCTCCAAATGCCCCTACATCACTCAGGCTTCCATCACACTGTATCCTTTTCCTGCAATACTTCTCCCTCACCATTGCCTGGTTAAGTCCATCATTCCTTTAAAACTCTATTCAGGTGTCACTTCAGCCAGAAATCCTTTGCTGACAACTTTTCCAACCCAGCTGGCCCAGAATGCCCCATATTCCCCCATTACACTGTCTAGATCCCTCTTACAGCACTGATCACATTCTACTTAGAACCAAGGTCACTCTCTCCCACTAGATCACAACTTACTTAAGGGTAATGATAACATCTTAATTGTTGTTATATTTCCAGCACTCTGTACAGTGCCTGACACATAGAAGGTGATCAATTTGTATTTTAAATGAATATTTATTACTGTAATGTCATAAGGTATGCAATATAGTCACAACTTTGAGACTCTAAAACTTTCAAGAGACACGACAAATTTAAAATCACCTACATATCTGTTTTTTCCATCATCCTAAAAGAATCCTAAAAAGAATTTCTATATTCTGAAAACATTAAGTCACCAAAGATAAATCTGGAAAAACACTAGTAAATTAATTGAGTTCACAGTTTTTAAATGCCCTTCAGTAATCACAACATATTTCTTAAGACCTTTCATATGATATTAGAAAAAAGGCTCTGCAAGGCAATTTATACACATATGACCTATAGTCTCCAAAAGATCTTTTTTTTCACAATGATAGTATCACTGTAGTCATACATATACACATTCAACACAAAGGGAAAAGCATATTATGAACCAAAACAAAATTTCTTTCCACATTCCACAAATTTCTCCTATGCTTGTCTAGGGATGGTGGAATTACAGGTTATTTTTAGTTTCTTCTTATTTTTTTCTTTTATTTAAATGTTCTACAATAAGCATGTTTTATTTTTACAAGCAAAAAATATATGAAAAAAAACTTATTAGGATAAGTCACCCAAAATCAGGCGTGAGGCACTGTACCAAGTGCTCTGCATGCGTTACCTCACTTTAAGCCTATGAAAAAGGTACTACAAATTTGCCCCATCTTATAAAAAGGAACTGAGGCCCAGAGGGGTTGGATAATTTGACCAAGGTTACAAGCCAGAACTTATTCCAGGCTTTCTCAGAGCTCATTATCACCTAAAACTAATTTTATACATGATCTGGAAAACTGAAATGAGGATACATTCAGTAAATCTTAAATCCAGAGTTAGCATTATACCAGAACCGCACCTTCCAATACTACTGTACTAGCCACACGTTACTATTTAAATTTTAATTCAAGTTGAATACAATTTAAAATGTAGCTCCTGGGTCACACTAGCCACAGTTAAGAGCTCAACAGCCGGGGCTGCACAGCTGCATAGCTGTGGCTGACGGCTACCGTATCAGAAAACTCAGTTACAGAGCATTTGTGCCGTTGCAAAAGGACAAGGCGGTGCTAGAATAATGGCTCTGAAATGCAATACTAGAAATAATGGTTCCACGGCAGGAGTCCACGCAGGTGACAACGCAGCCAGAAAGGGCGGGGATGAGGGGTGAGGAGTGCCTTTGGCCTCATCCTCAACACCTTCCATCCCCATTCAGATCTTTCACTTGTTTTATACGTTGGGCTTCTGCATATGATTTCATCTGATGGTTAAGAGGTAGGAAACATAAAAGTTTGAAACCCAATGACTAAGATAAGAGAGCTATGAGGAATCAGAAGAACAAGGCCTGCTCAGTCCAGGTAATTAGTAAACCTTGGGGTAACTATGCTAATGAGAACAAGGGCAGGGGCTCAGTCCTGGAATGAGCTGCGTCAGCAGCTGGTCTGGAATCAGAGATGACAGCCTGAAGCACAACTTTATGCCTTTAAAGAGCATGAACTTGAGTTCAGATGGAAGATAGTCAAAAGAATGAGGTAAATTCATACTAATCTATAACTATTTCTAGAAAAATAACTTCAAGAATGTTTGGGTCAGGGCTGGCCCCATGGCTTAGCGGTTAAGTGCGCGCGCTCCGCTACTGGCGGCCCGGGTTCGGATCCTGGGCGCGCACCGACGCACCGCTTGTCCTGCCATGCTGAGGCCGCGTCCCACATACAGCAACTAGAAGGATGTGCAACTATGACATACAACTATCTACTGGGGCTTTGGGAAGAAAAAGGAGGAGGATTGGCAATAGATGTTAGCTCAGAGCCGGTCTTCCTCAGCAAAAAGAGGAGGATTAGCATGGATGTTAGCTCAGGGCTGATCTTCCTCACAAAAAAAAAAAGAATGTTTGGGTCATCTCTGTATAGGGACAACAAGAGGAATTTCCCCTCCCTTCCTCAATAGCACTTATCTAGCTAGTACTTGACACATTTATCTTGCTCTTGAATGTCTCCCCAACCACAGTGTCAGCTTTGAGAATGCAGCAATTTCCACCTGCTTTGTTAACGCCAGCTTCCAGAGCATTTAGCAGAGTGCCTGACATAGTAGGCATTTGACAAAGATTTGGTGAATGAATGAATGAAAAAAGTAAGCAAGGAAGAAAGCAAAGCTAGTTTCTGACAAAACAGCAAGAGACATATTAGTAACTCTATGGTTACCTAGAGGGGCAAAGGATGAGTAAGGCAGATAGGATAAATGCAGAAAGCACACACCCGTTTAAATGCAGATACAAATGCTAAGAAGTAGAAGCAAGAAATAGTCTAAACCCTTTTGCTCATTTTTTAACAAAAATGACCTGCTGACCACCAAAAGAAAGCACTGTAAACATTAACAAGTACCCAAATGGTGGTTCTAGCCAGAAAAATCAATTACTAACTTCATAAAGTGCAGAAAGGACTGCTGGTCATATGTATCCTGCGGACTTGTACGTGTTACCTGTATGTGTATGTTCCTTAGGACTGTCATCTCTCCCACAGCTGCACCCTTACTCCAGCGATTCCTGCTTCCGAGTCTAATAACCACTTCCTGGAGATGGCTCCTAGAGGCCACCAAGGGGGTACCAAGCGGCCTGAGATCTAACTACCCCACTTCAACCAGCATAGCTCCCCGTTTATCTACCTTATGCACTGGTATTCTGTTTAAGATTTCCTTTGGAAAAAAGGGGTCTCCCATTTAAGAAAGAAAAGTTTGAAACTCCTGGCACAGGCAGGCAATCAGCAAACGTTCACTGAATGATTGTGATAAAAATACTCACTAAGGCAAAGCAAGTCATCTAAATACACAGACAAGTAACTTGTGCTTGTGTAAGGAGCAAAGATACGTGATCACCAAGGGCCCATAAACTGAACATATGCATCTATGTAACACCCTACCACCAAAATGCAGATTATTCTACAAGGTGAGAAAAATCATTAGTGATCCAAACCTTCCACATTCTTTAAGTACAGACGATTTTTATTCCACTAATGTTTCTCTTATTTGTCAACGATAAAGAAGACTACAGAGAAGGCTCAGAGAGCTGCTGTAGAAAAATGGTAGCATACACATCCAGTGCAGTCTTATGATCATCCAGGTAAGAGTTGGTAAATCAAGGCCGAAAATTATGAAGATGCACAGAGTACGTGCCTATGGCTAAATCACAGACAAGCAAAGAGGAGGAGCTAGAATGAATATCTGTTGAATTTAACTGAATGTACTCTTAGAAAACAACCAGTACTGTTGGTTTAGACTTCACATTATAGGCAATGGGAAAGCACTGAGAGTTTTTAGGCAGCTGAATGATACGCTCATTTCTATATTATGGGTATATAGAGAGAGCAGAAAATAAATAGCGTAAGAAAGCCAAGAGGGCAGGAGTACTGGACAACACTAGCCTAGGCAACAAATGATACAGACATCCAGCATGGAAGTGGCTCTAAGAATGGAGAAAAGGAGAGAGATTCAGGAGACACTGTCTATGTCAAGTTCACAGCTTGGTAACAAAATAAAATAAACCTTGAGTAAGTAGGAGTCTCAAGGAGCATGGTGATGCCAAAAACCAAAACCAAAACACAGCAGATAGAATCGTCTGGAAAAAAGGCAGGATAAGTTCAGTTAAGTCGTAGTGACTTAGAGGTGTCCCGGCAACACTCTGCTGTTCGTATATAAAACATCCTGAGTATCTTCCTTTCTCACATGTGCCACCATCAAATTATTCTTCCTCTTAAATGTGCTTCTCCATTTCCATCACCACCCTCATGCACCACCACTTGGACTTTGTCAGTAACTAGTCTTCACAACCCCTCACCCCACACTGTAATCTGTTTACCAGACGACAGACAGAAACATCTTGTCAAACACAAATGTATTCACTCATTTAAATAAAAGTATTTATTCAAAAATATCTGAGCCATCTACAAAGCGCCAGGTACTGTTTTAGACACCAGGGGCAATGAACACAAAAGAAAATCACCATGCTCAAGAACTTTACATTCTAATAATCAAATCAAGTTACTCCTCTATTTAGTGTTTCAACGTTTTTTGAGGAAGCTCAATGCTGTTTTCCATTAGTGACTGCACCAACTTACATTCCATTCCCACCAACAGTGCATGAGGATTCCCTCTTCTCCACATCCTTTCCAACACTCGTTATTTCTTGTCCTTTTGATAACAGCTATTCTAACAGGCGTGAAGCGATATCTCATTGTGGTTTTGATTTGCACTTCCCTGATGATTAGTGATGTTGACCACTTTTTCATGTACCTGTTAGCCATCTGAATGTCTTCTGTGGAAAAAAGTCTATTCAGGTTCTCTGCCCATTTTTTAATTGGATAATTTGTTTTTTTTGATATTGAGTTGTATGAGTTCTTTATATGTTTTGGATATTAACGCCTTATTGGACATATCATTTGCAAATATACTCTCCCATTTGGTAGGTTGTCTTTTCGTTTTGTTGATGGTTTCCCTTGCTGAGCAGAAGCTTTTTTGTTTGATGTAGTCCCATTTGTTTATTTTTGCTTTTGCTGCCCTTGCCTGAGGAGACCTCACCCTTAGGATAAAATCTAAAATCCTATAAATGACCTACAACCTAGGTAGACAGTCTCTGCTTACCTCTCCTATCTCATCTCATATCTCATTGGTTTAATCAGTTGCAAGTTTCACCTCACCTCATGACCTTTCACTCAGCCTGGAAAACCCACCTCAGCTCAAATTCACTAACTCAAAGAAGGTGACCTTGATCCCTCCCCGCATTCCCCTGTGTTATAAGTTCTATTGAACCATCTAATGGTTCTTTATAGGGCTTACTGCAACTGTTATAAATAATTGTATAATTACTTGTTTGTCTAACACACCCTTACCGGACAGTGAAATACCCCATAATGGCAGGGAGCATATCATTTCATATCACATATCAACTCAGCCCCAGAATTTATCATACTGCTGAGAATCTAGTACAAGTAAATAGAGGATAAATAAAGGAATTTTCTGTTTAAAAATACAGATTTGGAGGTACAATTAGAGCAATGCAACTGGATTCCTTAGTCCCCTTACAAGGGATTTCAAAGTTTCTTCAGTGACAGAAATAATAAAATAATGGTGATAACAATGAAACCACTCTCTCATATTTATTCCCACTTCATTCCCACTGCAATGGGGTTTCCACAGACACCACTCCACCCAAACCTCCCCAGCAAAGGTACAAACTCTTTTGTGGTTAATCCAAAAGAAATCGTTCAATCTTTATCTTACTTGAGCTCTCAGCACCATATGATCTCTTCAGCCACTTCTTATTCCTTTTGTCCTGTCGTGTCATTCTTCTAGATATTGCCAGGAGTTTCAGTGAATTCTCTGGGACCCTGGCCTCTCCTCTCCACCAGGGCCTCACCTCCTCTTCTGAACTGGCTTCGTCCCTTCTGGTCTCAGATGCAGGCCTTCTCATCTCATGCAACAAATTCTGCCAGTGCTCTAGATCTCCAGGGGAAGGACTCTCTCCTGAGAACCAGACAAGTTACCTAACTACTTGCTTAACAACTCTACCCAGATGTCCCACAGACAGCTGTATTTAGAACCCAATCTAACCTCTTCCTTGAGAAATCTGTGCCTCCTCCTGTATTCCAGTCACTGGGACAGCATCATTTTCCAATCAGCTAACCAAACCCAAAACAACACAATCATCCTAAAACTCCTCCTCTCCACCATCCTCCTTCCACATCCAATCCATTCCCAGTATCCTATCAATTCCACGTCTAAATACCTTTAGGATCACCCTCAGTTCACCTCTAGTCTGGGCTTCAGAACCTACAGAGCCTCTGAAAAGTTTTCTCTACCTCCAGTCCCTCTCTGCTCAAATCCTCTCCTCTTTGCTTCCAGAGCAATATTCCTAAAACATAAATCTGACAAAGTCTTCGTATAATCCTACAATACACAATCTACTTAAAATCCTTCTATAATTGTAAAAGTTGGTCAGAATAAAGGATGTAGGTCCTTATCTTTTCAACTCTGTATCTCTGGTGTCTAAACAAGGATCTTGGACACAGTATCTCCTTATATAGTCTGTGTAATAAATCATTTTTTTAAATTAAATTATCAAGATGTCCATTCTACTCTCATTTAGTATATACTGTAACCATTAGATAGAATGCAGTTCCAACCGAAATACTAACTGAATCTTTTCCAGAATTTTACAAATGTTTTGAAGTTAATCTGAAATAAAAATAAAAATAAAAATAGCTAGGAAAACTTTGAAAATGAAATGTAATGAGGAGATTTAGCCTAACATTTATTAAAACGCACCATAAAACTATAATAATTTGAACAATGTGCTACTAGTACAGAAATAGCCAATACAGAATAAAAATTAAAAAACAGAAAAAATATAAAGCTCAGAAATGGATACACATTTATCTAAGAATTCAGTATATGCTAAAGATGACTTCTAATATTAGTGAGAAAAAGATAAAGCAACTCAATAAACTTTCTTAGGAACATCAATAATTAAAAGTTGAAAGCCCAACAAAACAAAAGTTGTAAGAAAGTAGGAATAAGAAACGCACAAAAGAAATATAAATGACCTATAACGCTATGGGGAGAAAAGTTTAATCTCAATGGTATATTTTTTTACTTAAAACAAGATACTCTTTTTCATCCAACAGACTAACAGATTTTTAAAATGATAATATAGTATTAGTTACAGTACAAACTGGCACTTTAATAAATTTTTGTAAAATGATGCCAATTTTCTTGTAGGACAATTAGGCATGTGTATCAATTGCCTCTACATTATATATATCCTTTAATACACCAATTCTACTCTTTAGAAATTATCCTAAATAAATAATATCAAGTGCACAAAAATGTTTATAATGAATAAGACTAGAAATAACCTAATTGTCCAACATTGGGCATTTGGCAATTCAAATTCTAATAGAATCATACAGTGAAACATAATAACGTGTATATTTACATGGAAAGATCTTAAAATATACTAAATGGGGGAAAAGGTTACAAAGCTACATACTTTACAAGATCCTGTTTGAAAAAACAGAGAGACTATTTTAAGACAGTTATACATGGATGGATGTGTATGCGTTTGTGAGTGCAAGTAAAAGTCCGGAAGGATATGCATACAAAGGACCTATATCAGAATGTAAAGAGTGGCTATCTCCAAAGTCAGTGGTTCACAGTGGGGCAGAGGCTTCAAATATATTGTCAAAAAGTCATGCTGTGAAAAGGCTTTTTCTTTTAAATTTATGCTCAGTTTTAACATTATATTTAAACAATTCTAAGACCCCTACATTTTCTCCTTAGACATCTCTGAAACTGGGATGAACCCCACAGCCACGGAGTCAAGCACTGTGTCAGGCTGAGTGGCAGCACTTTTTTCTTGGTGAGCGATTTGTAAAATAACTGCGTGCCTTAAAATCAATTTAGGTAAAATATAGCATACCTAGATCTTTCTAGGAATGAAACTGTGAAAAAAATCAAAGAAAGGATATATCTTGTTTCATTTGGAACTCTACCAAGGCTGTTCAGCTTCGAATGGAAGGAGCAAAAGACAGATTCAAGACACCAAAAGCGGGGAGCGAGGGGTCCACAAGGTGGGGTTCTTACGGGGGCTGCTCTAGCACATGAAAACCCTTGAACACATCACAAAGGTAGAAAAGTGCCTTACTCACTTCAGCACCCCAATCACCTAACAGTGCCTAGCATCACTGGTTATCGAATAAAGGAATGAATGCTATTTCAGTAGTAAGGAAGTCCACACGCAGTAGCAGACAGGAAGGAAAAGACATAGAGATCACCTGGGGGAAAAATCCACAAGTACACTAGAACACTAAGAGAGCAAAATCCCAGATACACGACCACATTCTTTACAAAGCATTCGAGAAGCACCACACAATAAAGCAGAACCCTCCACAGAAAGCCATTTCACTAAAAAGCTAAGTCACCTAGAAGAGTTCCCAAAGATAAGTTTGGACTGCCTATGAACTATATTAGCAAATTCTTTGCATATAATAATATTTACACACCAATTGAGAACTGAAGGGATGTGCTTAAATGGACATTTCTTCTGGTTTAATATGGTCAATATATAAAGGGATGAAGTTTATAAATTCTATACAGTTGTCTGAATTTCACATTCATCATTTCTTAATAGACTCTGCCTCAGTTAATATTTAGCATAATACAATTTTACATGGAGGCCCATGCCCTTATTTAAATTAATAAAGTAATTCAGAGACGGTACCTTAATTAATTAATTGCTAATAAAATATTCCCTAAGGACAGAAGCTCAAGTTCTGTTCACCAAAGAAATAACAGCATGTGTATATTCACAAGCAACCAAGTAAGTCTATTTTCATCTCCCTTATTTCAAGACACTTTAAAAGCAAGCATACCTTTTAATCTCAGAAAGACCATTGGGGAAACTAGAACTATAAAATTCTGGCTAACTACAGTTTGAATGACACAGTTTTACAATTCACATATCCCCTAAGTTCCAGGGATGTGTCTCAAGTGAACACATAAATAAATTTCAAGTTAATAAGTCTTTAATGTAGGCTCATCTGTATATATACTTTAAATGCGGGTAAATATGTTATTAAATTAAGATGACAGTCTGAATTCCCATCCATCTACTGGGAATCATTTATATTTCATACAGCACTAGAGACGTCTTCTCTGAGCTTATGAAGAATTATAATGGGGGGTGGGGGGAATCAAACCAAACATTGATGGACAACTGTAAAGAGCATTCCATGCACAAATGAAAAATGTGGCTTTTCTGAGATCTATAAGATCATTTTCAAAAACATAACCTTCTTGACACTATTTGTCAGATAATCATGAAAGTAATCAACGTCTAAACACAAAAAAGCTGTTCTCAATCAAGGTTCACCACGTTATGAACCTGTTACTAACAATAACTCAAATTAGAACATATCCAAATTCATTCCTATGATAATATTACTATTTCCATAAAAAGTAAAGGGGTAGAATTTTTGGAACATGGCAAACCCCATCACAGAAGTCCACTGTGATTGTGAATGTCGACACTCCTTGAGTGGCAGCAAGAAAAAATGCTGGGAACCTGTTTTGAGGGGTCAAACCAGTGCTTACAAGTGCCTTTCCCTTCGTAGAAGTACTGGCCAGGATACCTCAGGAAAGTTACTAAAGCCTAACAAACCATTTTGCACACTCTTATCTTCATCGTCTTTCTCTGAAGAACAATAACTTACTTGGACAAGCTTAGACTTGCAAGAAAACACTAGATGTTGCTCTGGTAGATAATGTTTTATGTCTGCTTGGGCTGGCTCTAGGCAAAATTATGAAGTCAGCAAAGTTTATCTTCAGGGTCTCCCTGTTCTCCTTGGTTTATCTTCCTCTCAGTATCTCCCTCCATTCTCCTCACCTCTAAGAAATCTGGAACTCATCCTGTCCCTTAGCTAAAGATATTACACTGTGACACTCACCTAGGCCCAAAGTCCAGAGCTTCAGATCTTTCCCAAATGTCTACTTCTGGGACTAAAGTTGCAGTAATAATTTAAACTAATTCACATAATGGCGGTGATTAATAATGGCAGCTTCCTACACACACACACACACACACACACACCCTCTTTTCCTCATGGGCTAGTGAGTCAGGGGGAAGAGGGATGGTAGAGGAAATGCAGAGAGAAACACCACGCAATTGAGTAGAGGGAATATATTTTTGTCTCGTTCCTCCCTTCTGCCCCACCCTGAATACATTACTGCATTTCCACGTAATATCCTTTAAATTTTTATTTATTTATTTTTTTCCCCCAAAGCCCCAGTAGATAGTTGTATGTCATAGTTGCACATCCTTCTAGTTGCTGTATGTGGGACGCGGCCTCAGCGTGGCCGGAGAAGCAGTGCGTTGGTGCGCGCCCGGGATCCGAACCCGGGCCACCAGCAGAGGAGCGCGCGCACTTAACCGCTAAGCCACGGGGCCGGCCCCAGGTAATATCCTTTAAAAAGCAAACAAATATGGTCCTTCTCTGCCTTAACTTGAAGGATAATCTGTTCTAGGTCTTGTATAGCAACCTCAGGAAGCAAGGAAGTACCAGTGAGAAAGGCATGATGGTATCACAAAACTTCCAGGCAGTTACCTACTCACAGACACAATCCAATACTTACGGAATATCTATTTATTAATAAGCTAAATGCCAGAAAAGATTACTATTTTCCTTCTCTACTCCTCAAATGCTCAGCTCGTTTTCACCTTTTATGTTTCAACATCAATGTCATCTCCTCAGGGCATCAATCCTTCCCTGGCCATCCAACCTCAAGCAGGTTTTCCGCCCCTTTGTCCCCTTCACAATACCTGGAAAATTCAAAATTCTTTTAAATCCTTTCGCTCAGAGTGTAGTCGGCTCCCACCCCAGCGCACCACTGTGTTGGAGCCCAGGCACGGTCTGGCACAGAAGTACTCCAAAAGATCTGTTGAAACAAATGAGGAATGCGGGATTCTAACTTTCAACGGGGCAACAGCAATGTGTGAACTGGTTATAAACCCAGCAAGAAAAGAAACAGGGAGGTGTCATGAACCAGAAACACAAAGGGAGGGTTAATAACTGGGAGTTCATGCTGAGGTCAAGGGTAGATGTGTGGTGGGATAAAGCAAAGAGGAAATGCTGAACAGGACAGAGAAAATGAAGAAGTAAGGCTTTCTAGATTAAATAAGCCTGAGCACGTCTGGCCTGGTTCAGCCCTAGACAAGGTGAGGCAAGAAAGTCATGGAATAAAAAATGAGGGTGTATTAATCTTGGAGACATCACCCGACTCACATCAATCCTGAGGCAGATAGCCTCACACCCTGCTTAAGAGAGCAAAGTGAGGTCAGCAGGTGTAAATCCCTGCAAACCCCACCCTCAGACTCCTGCTTATCTGCACCTCTGGAGTCACACAAGAGGCACCTTTCACCTCTAGGGTCTTCACCCTACCGTCATTCCACCCTCTCCTTCATCTTCCACTTGCCTAGCTCTCCCTGTTCCTTCCTAGAAACCTGGGCATGCTAGACTCTCTCTCGCCAAGAACAAACCAAGCCCTCCTGCCATTCTCCCACTGCCAGGCTTCTTAAGAGAAGACCTCGTGGCTCCATCTACATCATCTCTTCCATCCACTTTGCAACTCACTGCAAACAAGCTCTAACAGAAAGACAGAGGCCACTGGCAACTACCTTCCCTCCAGATGGCCAAATCCAAAAGGCAATCTCGACCCCTCCTAATTACTGGCCCCCCGCAGTCTTTCACACTGGAGACCACTCCCTCAGTGAGACTCTTTGCCCCCTGGATTAACCACACCTGACTCTCTCAGGTGCCCTGGTATTCCCGTGTTCTTGTCAAGGCGTCCTCTCTTTACACCATGCATTTCCTCCTGACTGAGTGACTCCAAAGGTTTTAGCGATCACCAGTGACTTCGAATCAAGATTTCCAGTATACACATCTCTACTGAACAAACCCGTGAGCCAGCTCCCTACTGAATATCTTGGCAGTCATACACCAGACAAACCTGAAAGTTAATGCTTCAAAGTGAACTCACTGTCTTCTCTTGATACTTGACTCCCTATTCTGATTGATGGCACCTAGTTGCCCAAACGAGAATTCCGAGTCATCCTAAACACCACTGCTCCCCACTCCCTGACCCGACACCTAACTGATCACAAAAACCCTTTGGTTCTCTTTAGTCAGTACCTGTAGAGCCTGTCACTCATTGGCTTGCTTGCTCCCTTCCTCCCTCCCTCCCTGACATCACAGCCAATGATCATCCTATCTCACCTGACAGGCTACAAATTTCATCTTCAATTTACGTTCCACATCACGCCCAGAGTGATATTAACATTCAAACCCAACAATATGACTCCTCTGCTTGAAAGCATCCAGTGGCTTCCCTTCTGCCATTCCCATCTACAAGATAGATATCTACTCCTGTTACGTTCTCATGCTATAAGCTCCAGCCATTCTGGTTCATGCCTTAGTATTCTTGTTTCATGTTCCTCCCTGTATTTTAAATGTCCTCTGACTACAACAAGCTTGTGATCCTTCAAGACACAGATCAAACGCCACCTCTTCCATGAAGCCTTCCCTGATTACCCCCCCCCACACACATTCAAATGGGAGAGAGTTGATCACTCCCTTCTTTGGGCTCAACTTTGCATATATCTATTAGAAAACTTAGCATCATCTATTACAATTGCTGTACTCCCGAGTGTGTGTCCATGTATGTACACTACGTACACATATGCACAGATACATACCTTACTTAAAAGACTAGGCCTATGTCCTATTGATTATTCCGTCCCCAGCATTTCATGTAGTGTTTAGTACATACCTGGTTCTGAATAAATATTTGCTGGCAAACTGCTGTTAAGTCAAGAACACTAGAATTTAGGACAACAAAGTAAAGAAAGTTATCAAGTTAAAAAATGAGAGGGGCCTGCCCCGTGGCTTAGCGGTTAAGTGCGCGCACTCTGCTACTGGCGGCCCGGGTGCGGATCCCAGGTGTGCACCGACGCACCGCTCGTCCAGCCGTGCTGAAGCCGCGTCCCACATATGGCAACTAGAAGGACGTGCAACAATGACATACAACTATCTGCTGGGGCTTTGGGGAGAAAAAGGAGGAGGATTGGCAATAGATGTTAGCTCAGGGCGGGTCTTCCTCAGCAAAAAGAGGAGGATTAGCACGGATGTTAGCTCAGGGCTGATCTTCCTCACAAAAATAAATAAATAAATAAATAAAATTTTAAAAAAATTAAAAAAAATGAGAAAGAGGGCCGGCCTCGTGGCTTAGCGGTTAAATGCGTGCACTCCACTACTGGCGGCCCGGGTTCGGATCCTGGGCATGCACCGACACACCGCTTCTCCAGCCATGCTGAGGCCGTGTCCCACATACAGCAACTAGAAGGATGTGCAACTATGACATACAACTGTCTGCTGGGGCTTTGGGGAAAAAAAGGAGGAGGATTGGCAATAGATGTTAGCTCAGAGCCGGTCTTCCTCAGCAAAAAAAAGAGGAGGATTAGCATGGATGTTAGCTCAGGGCTGATCTTCCTCACAAAAAAAAAAAAGAGAGAAAGAAAAGAAGATGAGAAAGAAAACAGCATTGCTACATTAGACCCTGCCGCCAACCAACCGGGAGTCAGGAGGCCTGGCTCTACTGCACTCCTACAGCCCTCTGCACCTTCCCCTATCATCACACAACACACAGCTTACTGTAAATGTCTTTGTGTGTCTTCCTTGCTAGGGT
Source organism: Ceratotherium simum simum (assembly GCF_057802395.1). Taxonomy (NCBI): domain Eukaryota; kingdom Metazoa; phylum Chordata; class Mammalia; order Perissodactyla; family Rhinocerotidae; genus Ceratotherium; species Ceratotherium simum. Next base: position 45,851,486 of record NC_141922.1, on the reverse strand, counting down.
GAAATACCACTACTAGTACTAACATTGTCTAAATACCTTAATGAGAGCTAATATTTACTGAGCATTTATCAAGTTCCAGGTACCTTGCTAAGTGCTTTACATGTTTTAACTCATCTAATCTTTACAATAAGCAAATGCTATGGATGTTATTAGTATTAACATTTTACAGGTGAAAAAATTGAGCTTTAAAAAGATTAAGCGATTTGCCCATTGTCCCACAGCTAGTGAACAGGATTCAAAGCCAAAGAGTATGATTTCAGAGCCTATGCTTTTAATTTTACTACAATACGACACTACTAATGCCCCGACTGACAACCTACCACCAAAGACATAAACAAAGGCCACCAGGGTTCTGTGAAGACAAGGGCCATGTCTGGCTTATTCGCTCCCTTGGCACACAGTAAATACTCAGGAAATATTTACTGGCCGACTAGCTGGCTGAACAAAAGACTGTTACAACTTTGGGCCTAATTTTTTTTCTTGTAAAATGAAGGTGTGGTTCTTTCAGATTTCTTTCAACTGTAAAAATTCTATGGTTTTATTACATGAAGATAAAGTGCCTGCTGCCTATGATATGATGACGACGTACTGGAGAGGACAGACAGACAGACAGGTAATCAAGGGCATGGGTTTGAGATCAACAGATCTTGAATGGAATCCTAGATCTGCTTCCTAACCTGGGCAAATTCCTTGATTTCTCTGAACCTTCATTTCCTCTTCTTAAAATACAGGTGCTCCTAGCAACTGCCTCGGTAGGTGATTTGAGGATTAAATGAGAAAATGTGAATGTGAAGGACTTATACTCCAGCACTAATAAATGGCAGCTGTTAGTGCAACCCACAGAACATAACTGATACCCCAACACACGAAGGAAAAGGTAAGCATCTGCTGATGAAACAAACACAGCTTTCTCAGAGGAAGACTGTGTCCTATTTCATTATTTTATTGCCCTGAGCTATGTCTTTGGATTCAGCATGTGAGTTAGAAAAGATTTAGCAAACAACTACATTTTTATTCAAAATTGTGGGTTCTCTCTCAGCCCTTTCTCCTCGTGCTGCTACTTGTTCACACGCAGAGAATTCACCCAGAACTCAATCTCTCCCATTTCCCATTTCTCTCAAAAGAAGACATATTTCTTATCTGTTATAAAAAATGATGGGTGAGAAGGGAGAATCTTCCTAAGGAGGACTCTTAATCCATATAAATTTCTCAGACCTCTTTCCTAGCCTATCTGATTATACAGCATCCTGCCCCTTCCAAAAAAACAGTTTCCCTAAAGTTAATTTTATTCAATTTAAAAATTACTATAAGAAAATTGACATCCATTATTTAAGACTAACTAAAATATCCTCAAATGTCCCCAAATCGACTTTGTGAAATCCCTTCCCAAAATGAAACACTTAGTTCCTTTACCTCTTTGAGCCCCAGTATTATTAACCAAGAAAAATCGACTGAAAGTAAAAAAATTAACTACTTCCAGCAGGCTAACACATAACTATAAGAAGCCTTACGAAAAGCCTCTGTAATTCATTATCATCTCATAAAATTTAATAAATATACATAAAAATTTTAAAATAATAAATGAAATAAAAAGTAGCATGACATTTTTTATAGTAACAAACATTAAAATATTAATATAAAAATAGCATATGTAAAATTTTTCAGTCGAATTTTCCCTAGAATTTTGGGAAGACAGGGGGCCGGCCCCGTGGCTTAGCGGTTAAGTGCACACGCTCCGCTACTGGCAGCCCGGGTTCGGATCCCGGGCGCGCACCGACGCACCGCTTCTCCGGCCATGCTGAGGCCGCGTCCCACATACAGCAACTAGAAGGATGTGCAACTAAGACATACAACTATCTACTGGGGCTTTGGGGGAAAAAAAGGAGAAGGATTGGCAATAGATGTTAGCTCAGAGCTGGTCTTCCTCAGCAAAAAAAAGAGGAGGATTAGCATGGATGTTAGCTCAGGGCTGATCTTCCTCACAAAAAAAGAATTTGGGGAAGACAGTATTAAAACTTGTAATACTTTAAAATGAATTTATCCCAGAATTTCTAAATTCTTTATCAGATAATGCCTATTTGTTTTATACAACTGTCAATTATTACTATCCACGATAATAGGAGTCAGGAATGGCACAAATAAATCAAAACTTAGACAAAGCTCATAGGAAATAACGTATCTTCTCAGCCTGCTCTCAAAACTCCTCATGAGCCAACACTAACCATTTTAATGTTGTGTTATCACTGCTCCTGCTCCTTCCCCTGTACAGAAATCCATTAGCAGCGATATGGGCAAGAGAGAGGCCACAGGACAGGAAAGGCCGGCATCAATTCACTCTGAATAAACAGGCTGTAACTGACCGTCGGTTGTACTCACAACAAGAAACAGTCATGACTGCTGGAAGGTCTCATAGAAAGGCAGCTGTGAAGAAACCAACAGCAGACGAGGAGCAGCATCTACGGTGAAAAACGGCTAAACAAGACCAAGAGGGCATAACTCTGTTGTGTCATGATCAGTCTTTTCAAGAGATGACAAAATGAGTACTACGAAGGGCGAGCTGAGTAATCATTAAACTCAGTTTCCACGGAAGGACCCCGTTCTACTTCATCTATCTATGTCTGCAACATACAGAAGCAGGCTTTGGGTAAACGCAATGAGGTTTAGAGAGACTAAATATTATTACTGCTGTCATTAACATCACCACTACTACTTCACCAACCACTTAGTGAGGGCCAACATGTGGGAAACATCTTCTATGATTTCATTTAATATGCAGGAAAATCAGATGCATAAGCTGAGGCACAAAGAGCAGGTAAAAGGAGGGCAGATGAGGAAACCATGCCCAGTTTCATCTACTGCAGCCCAAAGCTGGAGGTATATTCATCTCCACCTGGAAACCACGTTGCTTCAAGCAAGGATACTCAGGAGTCAGCTGATTCCACAATGAGGAAGCTATAGACAGGGTACAAGCAACAGAAAGTAGTAGTAAAATGTAGGGCATTCAAGAAAGGAGAAGGTATTCATAATTATGACAGACGTGAGCACAGCTCTGATAACTTAAAGAAATAGAAATGCTATCTCAAAAATATGGGAAATAAAGGTATAAAATATGAATGAAAATATAAATTAATTTCAAAATGAGAATTTATGCGTGATCACAAATCATAATTGCAATAAAATTTCAAAGCTCTGATAAAATATTAAACTAGTATTTTCCATTTTCTCAAAATTCTCTATACCCACTGTAGTCACATACAACTTAATTTTTCCCACTTCAATTTACATCTCAGGAGTCAGTTCCTCACCCAAGTTACCAACCCACATTTCCAAGTGTCTGCAGAATGGCTCAAACTCAACATATCAGTGAGATTATCCTTTCTACTTCTTCCTCCTGACCTTATTTCCACTGAGGCACGACCATCCTGCCAATGATCCAGGCTCAAAATGTCAGCAGCATCCTTGATTTTGCTCCTTCCTTTTCTCCCACATAATAGCATGATTCAATGAACCGCTATCCCATAGATTCCAACTCCTTGATGCTTTTAAATTCCTCCTGTGCTGATTTGGGCCCTCACTGCCTTTTGGAATTTCTTCCCAAATAATCTCCCATTTCCTGCCTCTCAGTCTTCATGGCAATCATTATATCAGCTTTACATCCCCTGCTAGACTTCAGGTTTCTTCAGTGCTGGGACTATGTCCTCCTCTCTCTGAAACCCCTGCAGTGCTTTGCACAGTCTTTCCCAGAGTCTACTCAAATATTTTTATATTAAAATAAATCCTCTCTACTGTGCAGCCACTAAAACTCAGCTATACTTTGAGATGATGCCTATGAAGCTACTACCACTCAGTTACTTTGAGATGGGGCAGCAACCTCACAGAGGTCAGAAATTTTAAGTGTGCCCAATGAAATTATTCAGATAATTAAACTGAGCATACCTGTGCTACACAGGAAGTCTGTACTATGGCCGGTGTTCTCCCAGAGGACACAAATATTTCATCAATACCTACCCTTATTTCCACTCATGTATCATTTCAGGTTGAAATGATAGATGAGAGAAGAAAGAAATGACTTGCTTACTGCATAACTGACTTTTAGCATGCTAATGGATACTAGAGTAACTTTCCCAGCTTAACCCTTTTAAGGGCACTAGGGAAGCTGACATGACAGACCTTAACACGTGTACTGGCTTATAAAGAGAAACGTGGAAGGAGATTCTAAATTGTAGCTTATAATAAGAGTCACAAATGATGCCTCTTTATACAAACACATGATTTACACAAAGACTTTTAATATTACCCCAGCTTGACTATTAGTTTGCCTTTGGCAAATGCCTGTTTCTCAGCCCCACATACCTAAAATGGGTTTAAAATTACTAAGATACAGCAGTCAGGACCCAAAGAAGACTGAACACACAGCCTTGACGAGCACTGTGTAGAGTGGTGCTTAGCTTCAAGGACTTACTCGGCCAAAGAACCAGAAAACAAAGTGGACGATACCAATGATAGTAAAATAAATATCTGCATGATGCATGGAATAATAAATAATAGGGATAACCATGAGGCACACTGAGGTCTTCAGACTGAGACACGGTATTTACATATCTGATGTGATGGCAGCACGCAGGGAAGAATAAGAACATATACCCAATGTGCTGGACAGAGCTCATCTGGGATGGGTGTTAAATCGGTTAGATAGGCAAGTCCTTGAAAGGACCTAAAAAGCCCTCCTGATCTCCCCCTCACTGTCTCCGCCACCTCTCTGAGTCTCATCTCCCAGCGCACTTCCATCCTCAGCCAGCTCCAACACAGCCATGCTGGCCTCCTCCCTGTTCCTGAACTGGTCCAGGCCACACTCAACCTTTACCTTCTCCCTGCCTTCATCTCCTCTCCCACATATAGCCACATGGTGCCTTCGCTCACCTCCCTCAAATCTCTGCTCAAAAGTCCCTTCCCAAAGGGGCCCATCTCAACCACACAAATTAAAACGACAACCTGATCCCTTGCCCCAGTGCCCTAGGACCCTCCCTATCCTTTGCCCAATCTTTTCATAATTATCATCTAATGTACCACAGAATTCACTTCCGTCTTATGTTTATTGTTTACTGTCTGCTCCCGTACTCCCTCCCCAGATACACTGGAATGTCAGTTCTATGAGGACAAGGAATTGTACCTGCTTTATTCACTGACTCATCCCCAGTCTCTAGAAAAAGGTGTAACATATATTAAGAGCTGAATCAATACTTGCTGCATGACTGGTTAAATGATGCATGAATTGCAGAACTGTCATGGTTGAGGTATAGGGTATTTTTCTGAGATATTCATGACCCACATTATATAAAACACTACGCTAGGCACTACGAGTAAAAGAGAAATTTAACAGAAAAGAGTGCTTGACCTCAAACAATTTGTTCCAGAAATGCCTCATAGGTTATACTAGGGCAAAGGATGCCACACCCACTTAATCTATTCACCCACTTCCTCCAGCATCTGCTACACACCTGCCTAAATGCAGAAGTTTACAATGGAAAGGAAACATGTCAAGGATTCGAGCTCTGAGCAACTGAGTAATCCTTCAAGAAAAGTTCCCACTTAATTCTTTTAGGTTAAACTATTGCATAAATTATCAACAAGGACCAAAGAGTATAACCTGTGCACTTTCAACTGGTGCCAAGTTACCAAATGCTGCCGAATGTTCAGTTCACCAAATAAACCGATTCAACTGATATATGTTCAGTAAACAATTAACTTTAAATGTAAACATTTGCAATTAATATTGACTGCTTAAATGGACATTCAATATAGTTTTTCAGACATTTAAGGACTTCTGGTTTTGTCAAAATTTATGAGGTGTCAGTCAATGACATCTGTGCCCTGATCTCCTTTCAGTCTTAAATTGGGGGGAAAGTATTATTAAGACCCTGGGTGCGCAATATGATTTTAGTATGACCAAAGCTTGTTATGGATTTCAATCCCTAGAAATACCATAACCTCTGTTGTAAATCATGTGTGGAAAGAAGGACAGAGGAAGGGAGGGAGGGAGGAGGAAACAGACAGACAGAGGACAAAACACACGTTTGACACCTAGCCTGGTCTTTTGAAGGTGAGATGCTCATTTTAAATAAGTAGACTGTGTGTAGTATGTCTTTAAATACGTTTAAGGAAAACAAGTCTTGAGGAGGTGCAGAGAGCAGTTTCCATTACTGGAACCCAAAAACCATGTAAGAGAAATTGGTCAAAAATAAAGGCTACACGTGCAATGTAGCTGAAATTGAAAATAATCACAGAGGCCGGCCGGGTGGCACAGTGGTTAAGTTCACGCGTTCTGCTTCGGCGGCCCAGGGTTCGCCAGTTTGGATCCTGGGCGTGGACCTATTCACTGCTCATCAAGCCATGCTGAGGCGGTGTCCCACATAGAAGAGCTACAACTCTACAACTATGATACACAACTGTGTACTGGGGCTTTGGGGAGAAAAAATAAAAAGAGGGAGATTGGCAACATGTTAGCACAGGGCCAATCTCCCTCAAAAAAAAAAAAAAAAGAAAAGAATCACAAACTAGATATTATCCAAGATATGGTCACTGTCCTTAGTAGACAAGAGAGGAGAAATCCAGTTGCAAAATTTTCAATATTATATCACATAAACCAAAAAATTAAAATAAGGAGGCATGGTCCCTAGGTCAGATGTGACATGGTACCACACAGATTCTAGGTGTGAGGCCCCTGTCCTGCTAGATCCAACAGATCAATGAATGCACCTATCTCACCTAATGAGTCTGGCTTTTCCTTCTCTTCTCTTTCTAGAGGAAAACATATAACGTAAGGATCTGTATTCACAGCATCCTGAGGGGAGAATGAGAAGACACACGGGGTGCTGAACAGACGATATTTGGTATAGCCTACAAAGTTTCAGTAAGGCTATTTCTCAAGGAGCTAACCATCTCCTCTAAATTTTCCTGAAGCCTTGCAAACCCATCACTTCTGAAAGATGCCATTGTTAAGAATCCAACTGGTGCTTAACTAAGGAAAATGATAAATCTTCGGAGCCAACAGCCAGCTGCCTTATTCTGAACTGTGATTCCCATCTCCCAAACTTCTAAAGCTCTTCTACCTTCCTTCTTTTTCTTACATTCTAGCCAGAATACAGCAGCAACAAATGTGACTCCTCTCACACTGCATGCAGATGTTAACAGCTCTGTACAGTTCTGTAGGACAGCAAAAAACATTTCAAGAATCTCCTAAGTGCTGACGAAACTTGCCTGAATTACCCACGCTACCTCTTCCACATTCCTTAAACATTGTTTTCCTGAATGTTGGGGGAAAAATATAAAAAATAATCTACTGATCAAGGGGGAGTGAACCTCTAGACAAAAACAAATACATGATTGTAAAAGTAGGGAACTAGTTTAAAGAATAACTTAACTAACCCACATATTCAATGAAGTTCTCTCCAAGACAATAGTAACTTGAAACCTGCTTTAGATATTCAACCACCAGCAATCTGCCTCCGCCCTCAATGCCATAATTCAACGAGCTCAACATTGCCTCACAGACTAAATGAAAATAGTTGAAGGACTGTTCCTTGCAATTAAGTGCATCACTCGTGCAAAAACTAAGGGGCTCCTTATTTTCTCCATTTGAGAAATGCATTAAAAAATTCCCTTCAAAAGGCTTATATCTAATAACTATGCAACTAATTCATAAACATAGTTACTGTTTTATGAATTTAAACTCTTTTCATAATATCTAATAACCACAATTTTTCACTCCAATTCAGAAGGCAATTTGGCTTCCTCATGTTAAAATTTCTCAAAAAAAATATTTACATGTGTGTATATACTATATATATAGAGAGAGAGAGAGAGAGAGAGAGAGAGAGAGAGAGAGAGAGAGAGAGAGAGAGACTAAATGATAGAATGTTGCTTGTAAAAGTTTTTCAAATTTACCACAATACATTTTGGCTAAGAAGAAGAAATTAGAAAATCCCAGGTTATTTCACTGGGCATGGATTTTGCCATAGAATTTCTTGAGTTTTCTTCCTTAAATAATTCTAGATCAAGAGAAACAGACTGCAGATGCTGAGCTCTACTACCATGGCAATATTTTAAAGTGTTTTATTAAGATAACAGTACCAAAAAAGGATTCCCAAAAAGATGGTGCCAACTGTTTAAATATTCCTCCAAACAATCCCAAATGTTTTATTACGATCAGTGTGTCAATGGTACATCAGATGCCTATTAGGAACCAGGCCCTCTGCTGGGTCTTTTGAATGAATTATCTCTTTTGATTCTTACAGTACCATAGTTTGAGGTACTAATTTTCCCTTTCAACAGATGAGAAGACATAAGCTAAAAAACGGTTAAATAAATGCTCAAACATCAAGCAAACGACAAGGCCAGAATCCAAGAAACGTTTTTGATTCTAAAATCCATGCTAATTCCATTTAACATAGTGCCTCAACGGATTTAAAGGCTCATCTGATTCCTTCAACAGAGTTATTCAGTACCTACTAAGAGCATGACACACAGCAGCGCAAGTTCTCCTTTTAAAAGGTAATTTAGATCACATCACCTCTGAAGGCTTCTAGACACACTTAGAATAAAATCCCAACTCCTAGGAATGGGCTGCCCCCTGAACTGGTTCAAGTTGCCTTTGAAAATGCCAATCATGTTCTCATCTCAGGGCTTTTGAACTTGCTATTTCTCTGCCACTAAATCTTCAGATCACTCAGGTCTCAGCAAAAATCCTACCTCCTTAAAGGTGCCCTCCATGACAATCCAATCTAAACGAGTGCCCCACCCAATCACCCACCCACCCTTAGCCTGTTTTTCGATTGTACTTATCCCTATCTGAAATTATCTTGTAGATATATCTGTTTCTTTGTTTATTGTTTGTCTCCTCCCAACTAAAATACAAATGCCCTGAGAGGAGAGACTCACCAGTCTTGCTCATCACTGATTCCTCAATACCTATAGCAGTGTCACACCCATACTGTGAGCGCAGTAAATAAATATTTGTTAAATGGATGACTGAACTCTAGGTGCCATGGAGATGCATACATAATTAGACCCTCAAAAAGTGTTCAATCTGTAAGGGGACAACTACACAAATAATTCCACAAGGCAGAATGTTTTAAGTGCCATAAGTGAAATAATAACAAAGTATTATGTGGTTTCAAAACAGAAAATTTTAAAAAATCACATACCAACATAATATTAAAAAGTACTTATAATTTCATCAAGAAAAAAAGGAGAGAGGAAGATAAATCAATGGGGGAACAGGAGAGGACACACACACACATACTCACTCACTCATGTTATTCCTCAGAGCGGAAATGCTCAGTTCAGTCACGGCTTGGAAGATATAAACATCATTGAAATTCAAAAGCAGTTCTGAAAGAGAGGATGCCTCAATTGGTATGCAAGGGATGTTTCATCCCCTGAATACATTATGAACTTGCAGCATGCTAATATGCCATGCTATCATAAGCACCAGATGGGGCAGTAGGCAGTACATGTCCCATCAAACCTCAAGAAGATGTATTAATGTTCATGCTCTTTAAAAAAAGAAAAAAAAAAAATCCTCTGCCTGTGTCCCTAGACTTCCACATTTCTTAGCATTCAGTTACTTTCTCTCAAAGCAGTCCTCCAGGGCTGCTCCTCTTCACCAGATGGTGCCAGGAATCATTTCAATCTATTTTATCACAGGAGGCAAAGGCCACAAAGCGTGTCAGACTCCGCTTACTGAAGGCACACCAAGCACAAAAGAGAACAACAGAAGATGCAGGAGACATAAGAAATAAATCCTCTCCAGGCACTGTTGATGAAATGTTTTTAATTACGCTGAACCCTTATTTATGTTCCACCCAGAGAAAAATAAAAAGAATATTTTCGTATGTCTAAACTTTCAAGACTGCCTGATATTATTGTGAAATTGAAGTCTACATAAAGATTCTCTAAAGATGATTAACTAAACTCAAAAAATTATGAATAATCAGAAGGTGGCCTCAAAATGAGGCAAAGGCATAAAAATGATACCTGAGGGCACTGAAATCGACTCAGTTGTTTAAAAGTAAACATCAGAACAAACTAATATCCCAGAATTCGGGTTGAATTCTTCTCTTTACTATCCCAGGCAGTTTAGTTGTAACGTGTGGGCATCTGAATATGCCATTAGAAACCAAGGCTCTGACAAATATATTATTTGTAATTTCTTGAATATTATTTTTTTTAGGTACATCATTTAAAATAAATAAATTGCCTTGATTTACATTCATCTAGGACTTCCACTGGCTTATTTATGATCAAAAAAGAGGTGTGTTCTCCAGAATACATAAGGAGACAAAAAATTATAATTTACAACAGTGATTCTCAAACTGGAATATGTCTCAGAATATACCTTAAGAGAACGTTCAAACACCGATTGCTGGGCCCACCCCAGGTTATGATTCAGTAGGTCTGGGATGGGGTAGAGAATTCGCGTTTCCAGTAAGTTCCCAGGTGATGCTGATGCTGCTGGTCCATGGAAACCACCGTGAGAACCATTTATCTATATCATTTGAACCATGTTTCCAAAGCGCTCCGCTGATCTTCGGCAAGTCTGTCATCTGCAGAACATCAGCAATATCCTTGTAAACACAAGAGCCATTTCCATTGATAAGCGAAACTGACCTTCCATGAATTTTTGAAAGCGACAAATTAAGAGAAATACTTACAAAATATCCATCAAATTAGCAAGAGTATTCTTTCAAGGTATACTATGTAATGATATTCTCTGAAACTCACAAGTCCTCCCCTATCCCTTTCAAAGGATTCAATGGAAATGCTGACACAAATATAAGAGGGCAAAAATATTTAAAGAAAGCTGCATTAATATAAGAAAATTATATTTTTCAAGAAAACATATATCATGCACTGCATGAATTATTTTAGCAATCTCTCTGGAGTCCTTAGGAGAAATTTTATCAGGATATCAAATTGCCAGTCATCTAAGATTACTGGTGGAAGAAATGTTGGCTGAATTTACTGTGTAACTGAAAAGATGAAAATATTTTCTTACTATTTCTTTTGCTAGAGTCTTACTCAATATGTCTGCTGGAAGACTGAAACTTTACACCCATCCTCCCAAACTATATAGAACTAACTTCCCAAAATACTGTCTACAACTGTCAAAACCCCCTGACTTTGTTTCTAATTTCAGAAATTATGTTAGAAAGTTTTTTTAAAGTGTTATATGTTGTATTATATTTTTAGTAAATATAATCATGATAAATTATCAGATTTATAATACATGCAATTTTAACTAAAATGCAGCTAGCTGCCAGTAAAGCTGTATGGCAAAAAAATAAATATATTACTTTTCCTTAATTCTGAAAGAAAATACTTGATTCTTAAATACCATTTACCAAAATTTTATAAGATTCACTTAATTTTTATCCCTCATAATTAACATGCTTTGGGTATTATTTCTTTCCTTTAAAATCTCTGGGAATCCCAGTCCACTCTCATCCACTCACTTATGCATTAAGCAAACAGCTGCTGATTGCCTCCTATACGCCAAGCTCACAGGTAGGCTGGAATGGCATTATCAGACCTAGGAAATCAAGATCTTAATGTAAACGGCAGCTTTATCAAGAAGAGTTGATGATGCTTAAAATATCCATTTTCAACAACAAAGAATAGTCTGTATCTTGGGATACACCAAAGGTCAGACGGAATTCAGCTCTCTAGCAACCACCCCTACAGCAAGAGATGCGAACATCAGTAAGCGAGAGGGCCCCTGAGCCACCTAAAGTGATGTCACAGACCAGAACCGCCACTCCTTAACATCCGAGAAACCATAATGGGCTCAGGCTTTCTCTTAAGCACGTGCTTTACTGTTTTACTCACCATCCTAAATTGAGTTATCCGGTTTCCAAGTTAACAAACGACTGGAATGGGGCACATGACAGAGAGAGAGAGAGAAGAGAGAAAATCCTATCAAGTGTAGACAAAACTCAGAAAATCCCATCAAATGTAGACAAAGCTCACCAAGCACAACAGTCTAGGGCCCCTTTGTGGGATTCAAAGATGGTCCCCTATTCCTAAGAACAAAGAGCACCACTGTACACCTTTAGTAACCTCTTACATGTAAACTCAACTTTTTAGGGGATACACATCATACTTACAATCATTATTATTATCGCCCAGTAAAGTAAAAGTAAGCAAGGCAGAATAACTGTCTCCACTTTAAGACAAAAAAAGTGAAACTCAGGCAGACAGTACACTGACTGTTCATGGTCATATCACTAAGTGGAACAATCTTGATTCATGCCCAGGAATTAACATTCTCAATGCCTGGTGCTTTTTGATGGATGGCCTCATAAAACATAATATTTTAATTGTTCATAATATAAACCCAAGTTGTAAAGCAAAAGATAAAACGTGCTCAGCACAAACGGATCCAGAATAGAGCTAAGTATGAAGACCACACCATTCAAAACAACTGATCAATAAGGACAAAAATTTTAAACAAATAAAGAGAAGCAACTTTGTGGCTTAAAGAGATCCTCTTCTGCTCTCTGTAAAACACTACAAAATAGCTCAATTCTCCATGAGTTTGTGGTAGAAAGTGTGCTGACTTCACACCGTTATGGACCAAATGCTTTGCCCCAGAAGACATCAGTAAAATGTTGATGAAGACGAAAAACAAATAGAAAGACATTCTTCTAAGCAGCAAAGAGTTAAATAATACCAACAGATAACTCTTCCTTTCAACAAAGTTCTTTAGAAATACTTCTAAATTGCACAAAATAAAAAAAGTTTTGAAAGCCAGATCACACATACGTTCACCAATGTTTTTGGCTACTTCATGCTCAGCAAGCAAACACTGGTATGTAAGAGAACGCCTAGGGAATTAGGAAGTTGAGTTTTGCCTTTGATTTCTATCACTCTATATTTTATAAGCCAATGATTAGGAATATTCTGGAAGGCTAGAAGCAAATAAAGTGCTTTCTAAGGACAAAAATCTGCATTTTTATTCCTTTAATATTTTCCTGTCTCTAGGTCGTACAAACACAATGAATGCTAGAGCAGAAATGCAAAAGAAAATAAGTGTTAACAGGCCTTTCAAATGATGTGTTCCCCTAAGTGCTGAGTATATAGGCTCAGACATAATCACAATAAAGAGGGAACAACTCCCATCTCACATGAAAAGTGTCAGAATCAAGGCCTTTCTTCCTTGCAGTCATATCCTTGTCAGGACACATGTTAAGCATTTCAAATGCAAGAATATATAAATTGTTACCACAGGACCCTCAAATTTTATTATGTATTTTCCTCCCGATAACTGGAGAATCATGAAAGCACACAAGTGCTGAGGAAGGCAGTGAAGTTAAATCACGCCAAGTTCAAATGTAAAGTAATGATACACTCAGAAGCACAGAAATTGTCTTTCTCAAAGTTCCAAATAACTTAGCACTCCATCAAAATCATCCCAGATTATTAAGAATGGTCTGTTTATTTTGTCAAACTCTTTAAGACTCTTGTTAAAGCCATAAACACATGATCAAGACACCCTCTGATATGCCTGCTTCCTAAAGAGCACTGCTGCCTATCTAATTACATAGCTCTTAATCTTTACAGGATTGTGTTCTCATCGGTACTTTCAAAATTATTTTCTTGCATGAGCATCGAGCACACTGTATGATGTAATAAACCACACAGAATTAAAAGAATCCCTCTAATAAAGTGAGCCTTTTTACAGACTACACTTATCACTTAGCCTTTAAAAGGGAAATGGGGAAACAGGAGTGAAATCTCCCAGAGAAAGTATCCCACCATTTTAAAAATCAACTGTTTTTTTTGGGGGGGGGGGCGGGTATGACGAAAAAAGATATCTCCTTTCCTACACCTTACATATCTTCTGGAAACACTGTCCGAATGCCTAGATCCTCCTGGGGCAGAACCATGAGGACCCAGCAGTCTCACTATCAAGAGTTCTAATTTTTTTTTTAACCACATAATATTTAACAATTTTGTTTGCCAATGTGTTGAATGTACCATTTACTTTCCAATTTTCTACTAACGCAAAACACAGAAAATCATCCATTCTGATCAACAAAAGATAGCCAGGATTACCACATCCCAAGAGCCTGGAAAGGCGATGTTTTAGTTAACCTATACAGCTTTGTCAGGGAGTAAACTGACGATTTCTATTAGACTTTTCAAAATAATGACATTAGCCCCCTGATGCCTATTACTCCCACTGCACTCTTTCAAGAGAAGTAGGAATACACAGAGAAATAACCATCATTCTAACCTGTTTTCTCCAAGACCATTCTTGATGATTAAGACTCATGCTTTTCCATTTTTCTTTTACAGCAAAGAGAACAACTCTTCCTTCTATTCAAGTATTCCCTTTAAATGTTTCCATCCAGCTTCCATTACAAAATCTCCTCTCATCAAACCACAACATACTCACCCTTCCTCAAAAAGAAAACAAGAAAACAAAAAAGGAATCCAAAATCAGCAGACAGACCAGAGAATTCTATCCCTGCCATTTAACCATATCTATGGATCCTTGGGCAAAAGGCTTAATTTATCTGATCTTCAGGTTTTAAATAGATCATGTGGTCACAGAAACCATTTGCAGTGCCTAGTGAGGATTAGAAACCATATAAGGTGCCTAGCCCAGGGCCTGGCATGTATAGGCTTTCAATAAAAGGCTGCTCTTACTATACTATCAGAGATTTACTCTGTTCAGAAATGGCAGTTATATATTCCCTTTGAGATTAAGAGGATTTCCTGATTCCTTTGATTGGAACTCTATGGGTTGAAAAACATAATTAAGCTAGACATTCTCAGAAAGTACATTTACATTAATATTAATTAATGCAAACAGCTGTTTGAGAAAGCCAGCCAGATAAACCTGCTTCTTGCTCAGGTGTGAAATCCTATTGTTCAAGTTACGAGTCATTTAGGTTAATGACTTATTCCACTAGATACGGTTAGCTACCAAAGAACCACAACTGTACACAAAGAAGTTGCTTTCGAGAAATACTATACCCACTGTGATACACAGAAATTAAAATTTAATAAACAAAAATGAATGTCCTATCCTTAGTATAAGAACAACAAACTAAAAATTTTAAGTTACATTAACAGAGATCCAGTCTGGAGCAAGTGGGAGACAAGGCTTTCTAATAAGCATCAGAATGGCCCATGGCCCACCCTTCCCCCATGTCCTTGACTCCTAATCCCGTTAGGTACTACCTCACCTCTGGCTTCCTTTACCTTCTCTTCCTGTATCCAGGCTCTTATTACTCTGTATCACAATTACTATTTACTTCTCTGCCTGGAGCACTAGAACTCAAAACTGGTTGAGGGCATGGAGGACTGAAGCATAGTTGTCTGATCCTTGGCACACTTTCAGCAACCTACAAATGTCTACTACCTGAATTTCTTTATTAGGGTACCCTTTCAGTTGTCATAGCCTTACGTTATTCGACCTGCTTAATACTCTGGTAATTAACCACATTTAGGTTCTCTGATTTCCAAACAATTATAAGATAAATTTGATGGCACACTTTTGCCACAGGCCAAGTGATTACCGTTACAGCATTTTCTCCCAGATAGTCTGCAGTCCTGGAGTAGGAGGGGAGAAGCACAGGGTCAGAGTGATTCAGGGTGGGAGACAGAAGACAACAAAGTAAGACTGACACTAACGGGGTAACATGTTTTAATGTGCATTTGAGATTTAGAAGCAGCATGGTCAAGAAGTTGGACTGGGAGAATCTTCTGAATTTAATAAACCACCTGAGCAAGTCGCTTAACCTCTATGAGCCTCAGTTTCAACATCTGTAAACTCTTGCACTTGCAAGATCAACCCTCAGGCTCTACAGTGTATTTGTTCCTCTGATGACTCAAAAGGCTGTTCAGAATATTATTAAGTACAGCATCTTCTCTGCACACATCAAATATCAGTGGAGTGATGAGATGGTTAATAAACATTTATGACTATATAATGTCCACTAAGCTAATGCTTACTCTAAGAAATAAAAATAAACTAGTTTTCTTATGACAACTTCAGAAATTATCACCACTCCCCAATAAAAAAGATTAAACACTTATCTTTTTCAATAGATCATTTACTGTAGAGAAAGATGCCTTGCAAAAGTTCCGAGTATTATTTAAAATATATAGAACTGAAAGGTTAAGTACCTAGAAATATTAACAGAAAATAATTTAAAAAGAAAAAGGGAGAGGTTCCAGGATTTGAAGAAAAGTTGTTACTTCTAAATGTCTGTTACACAGAAGTCATGTTCACACAATCTATATTTATAATTGGATATTTGTGGCTTATATAGTTTTCCTTTAATAGCTGGCAGCAGGCTTATTTGATACAGCAAAGAGTTAGCCTGACACAATGGCAAACCAACTTGCAAGGTAAAACAGTGACAGTGTACGGATCATTGTGTCTTTTGTTCTTGTATAATAGCGTTTAGACGCATCTATTTAAAAAAAAAATAACCAGGTGCATTATCTAAACGTTCAGTTACGAGGGACACTAACAGTTGTCTGTCCATGGCAATTGCATTTCTGTTTTTTACACAAATCATCGCTTGCAAGCATTGATGTTAAAAACAGAAAAACAGACAGTACACAGTGGCTATAAATGCCAAATCAATTTTCAGCAGATAATAAAGTCCATGTTTTACAATCAGCAATGCACTGTTTTACTACTCAAAAATGTAAGCTAATAATATATAGCTCTACTAAATGGAAAATGCAGATATGCTGTTAAAAAATGGGCCGGCTGTGAGAGGATGGATCATTTCTGCAGGGACCTTCTTAAAGCTATGTGTAAGTGTTTTGAAAATATCACATGATGTGGCCATGTGTTAAAAATTACAGCCAGTTAAGTTCTCTGCTAAGAAAAATATGTGGGCAATTTATGAAATGCACTCCAGGATGGAGATGTCTTAAGTAAAACCAGATTTTGAAAACAAACCTTTTTTTTTTTCTGGAAACTTGAACTTAAAAAAAAGTTCCAGGCACATCTGGAGAGCAGGACCATTGAGAAAGGGTGGTCTGACCTAACACTAGCCATCTTCTGAAAGAACAGCACTATTTCTGGGCTACACGGACTGTGCTCACTTACTGTCCTTTTAAGGAAACAGTCCTGAACGCATTTGGTAGATCAACATATGCTCTTTGATAACATTATACCAAGATTGATAAAAATATAAATGTTTCAGAAAGCTTGGAGTCATCTCCTCCTGAAACAATATAACGCCAAGATCCTCCAGCCTTCTCCTAAGTAAACATTTTCCTTTTCTTAAACACAAGGATCTAGTTGTTACAAAGTGACATGCAGTGAAATGATATTTCCTTATATTGAGTTAAATCATAAAAATAGTTTCATCTATTTCTTTAAAGCATGCGTGGCTTCCTTTGACTTTTTATAGTTCATTTTGTAACAATTGCTATCTACAGCTAAAGCGTGTTTTTTTAAACCAAAATAGTTCCAGAAATCCCTAAATTAAGACTTTTTTACCTACCCACCCCCACAGATTGGTATGTCTTTGAATAAGTTCAGTTTGTGCATATCTGTTTCTAGGGATCCCCATTTTTATGAAAAAGGTCCTAGATCTGAGAATTGTTACATCAAATTTGAGAAAACCAAGAACCAGTTCTAACACCTGACCTATCAAAAAAAATAATAATAATAAATGTTGATATATATAGTCAAATAAAAAAAAGTGACAAAACCAGATTACCCAAAACACATCCTTTTAATCTTCTACCCATAATGTCTTATTTAAAAATATAAAATCTGCCCCAGATGGTTAAAATTATCCATTAATATAAGTACATATGTATGGACTAAAATACGCTAAAAACACATTAAGAGGTAGTCCACCCCATGGCAGAGTTTAAAAAGTGCAGATGGGTGTCAAAAATAGCAAGTGTCAGATCTGCTCAAGTACCCCATTCTGGCACATGCTCAGTCACAGCTGTTAATATATTCCCCGCATCCAAGGACAAGGTTTTCTGACAGTTGATGAGAGAGCGAGTGAGAAACACTGCCCACACTCTACAGACCAGTCAGATACAAACGACTTAACCCTAAGACAAACTGACCAATGATTCTAAAACTTTAAACACAGTGCAACACATTTTAAATATGGGAGATTACTTTAAAATCACATAATTAGTTAGGGGTAGCAAGGGTCCTAACTCATCTTTGTCACCTATTATCATTCACTAATGGCTTTGGGTCATTGTGGGGTTCTGTTTTACCAAAACAAAATATAGACTCTTCAAAATGCTGATAAATCATTTAACACATATTTATGAAGAGTATAAAAACAAAGAAGATTCAAGTTATGACATAAAAATCAGAAGAAACTGTTCTACAATATTCTGGCAAAATAAAAAAAACATAAGCACTTTTTCACACCCATTCTATATCACGTACCCAAGGCACATGACATCTTCAGTTGGATGGTGCATATAAATCAAGATGAGAGCTTAAAGAGTTAAAATGACCTTTCGAAGACCTCAGTCGTTGTCTTTTTGTAAACTGATGTTCCCCATATTTCAGCTACATACATACCTAGTCTACTGAACTAATGAAAAAGTGCAGTCACAAATGCATCCTTTCTGCCCATATATCAAAAATGATGAGAACTACAAGGCACATCTTGAAGGGAAAAACATTCTTGAAACAACTGGCAATACCTACACACAACTGTGGTTGCAGAAAACTGGCAGATAATGTTTCAAAACACCATCTGTGAGGTGTACAAACTCTGTGACCAAGCACAGCCTCCTCTGCTGTCCTCCCCAAATAACCCGCACAAATCAGCCAGCAGGAGGATCTCTATCCGCCCTGTCTTTTGTATCTTGGAGGTAGGCTGCTCAAAGTAGGCACAGGGCAATCCAGACAGTTCTTGAGAAAAGCAGAAACAACCCTTTCCCCATCGGGCTTCTTTCTCCATAAGCAGAGCCCTCGCTGGCAACAAGCACAGAAACACTCTAGGCTCCAAAGATAATATTTTTCAGAGGAAATCGACATACACTCAATTTCCAGGACTACAACAGCTTCAGCAATTCAGCAGACTTTTTTATATTTTATTAACCGATTTCAATTATTTGCCTGATGACATCTAAGGACTGTGCTTTAAGGCAAGACTGAAATTATTTGTAGTTCCAAAGCTTCCTCCACTTTCTCTGACAAACAGCTTTTTAAAGAGACCTTATACCAGGATTCCGCCATAACCTGAAAACTCTTTCCACAGATGATATTTCCAGGATACAAGGTACAGATGACAGCCACAAAATCCAGAACAGAAACAATACTTGAGCTACATCTCTCAAGTAAATTGCTCCGGCAAACGTCCGTGGCTGGACTTGGCCCTCAGCCTTTAAAACACACCTCCCAAATTTCAAAAGCAAGGGCTCCAAACCCTGCACCCGTCTCTGGGTCCTTATGGCTCTCTTTGTGCCACCTTCCACTCTCACCTCTGTCGCCCCCAGCCTCCGCCCGCCCACATAAGATACAGCGCGCCGGGGGCGGAAGGTATTCTCCGCGCATAATGAAAAGTAAGCTTTCTTCACTTCACGGTCAGAGCGAGAAAGCGGAGCACGGCTAACTCACCAGGCATCCTTGAATCCAGAGTCCACACGGAAAGTGGCTCTCTCCTAAAAGCGAGCGCGATCGGGGCTCATGCCTCCTGTTCTGGAATGAGCGGCGGCGGAGAGAGGAGGGCCGTCAGAAGGGGCTGGGGCGGCATAGCCCGAGGCAGGGTGCTGGGCGCGTGCGCCTGCCAGGCAGAGACAGATGGAGAGCTGACACTCCGGATTGCACTTGGAGCAGAAATGTGGATGATGACAGGAGCACATGTGGCCTTGAACCCAGCCCTGTCTCCTCAGGCAGAACAATGACAGGGATGTGTGTGCAAAGTATCACAACCCCTATCTCCTCTTACCCACTCTACTTCTCTCCCCAAGTTCCAGAGCACCAAAGAACAGAAAGTAAAAGGCAGAATGATAAGCTAAATGCTGAATAATTCATTCACCACCGCCCCCATCCCGTTACAAGTTAACCCTTATTTTGCCAAAAGAATGGAAAGACCTGGCCCCCTACCACTGCTCACAATGAAAGGCTTCCCTTCATCTTCTCATGTTAACAGCCATAATTGGCAACTGTATTAAAAAACAAACATAGGTACATACCTCAAAGCTTGTTTATTGAACTGGAAATCTAAAACAGTATAAAAACATTTTTATAAGACTTTGTATATTGTGCCAGTTTATCACAGTGAACAAAGTATCAGAATCATTCCCTTTGTCAGCTTCTCAGTGATGTGTGTAAAATAGAACACTTTGAGAAGCAGAAGCAGACCACTTTTATTTTACTAGAGTGCTTTTAACCCCCGGGATCCCCGCGTTGACATGCTCCAAACATTTTCAGCTTACTCTCCTATCTTGCATAGAGATCCATGGGAGATGAAAACAAAATCTTCACTGTAGAGCCTTTTCAAAAGCTGAACAATCACGTCCTCCTGATTCCTGATTTTTTGCACACCCTTAAATGTTTATCCTTCCCATGAATAACACATACCCAGCCAGGTTCAATGGACTCTTCCCTATTAAGCTTTAATGGACACCATGATATATAAAAGTACACTCTCTTGTTATAGTGCTTTATCTAAAGCTGGCTATTTTCCTCTCAGCAGTCCTTCTTTAGTCCTTTGTAAAACATCCTTGCCTCATAGGAGAAACCTACGCCTGCCTGCCTTGCATGCCTTTTCTAAACACACAAAAATGCCAGGCAGAAGGAAAATACTGTTCTCTTCTGAAACTCTTCCTCAATTTAACACTTGCAAATCTTTCCGAGGTCTGTGTGTGTTTGTTTTAACAGGAGGGCACGTGATGAGGCAGATCCCTCAGGCTTTACCTTTCCAATGTATGTTCCATCCCCTGTAAACACAGCAACAATTCTACTTGGGAGCCTCTGACCAGCCTGCTAGCTCAAGGAACACGACAGACGGGAGCATCCCCTTAACTCTTGCTATCCCTTCACAGTCTCCAACATGTCCTTTGCTTATTGGACTTCCACAGCCCCCAAATACTGCATCCAGGAAGCACTGCTTCATCTAGTGAACCCCTCAAAAATCCATCACTGTCAGAGACAACTTGTAAAAAGACTACAATTCATAATGATTACTCCGTTCTGTCACTAATAGTATACTGCACCCTATTTATGAGGCCAATCTTTTTGTTCATCTTAGTTAGATGTCACTTGTAATGAGGTTCTGTGTAATGGATTTCAGTACAGTTAAGCACCAAGCTCAAACATTCTTATGACACAAAGCTTTATAGCAGGTATGAGTGTGATAATCAATTAAGTCCTACTATAAGGGCCTTTATGGAATCCAGCATCCTAAATCTGTAGGTTTTCATTTTTAAAGAGAGTACTTTTTTTTAAAAGCCACCCAATGCTACATGCCGCTGATTATTTTTTATACTATACCTACATTAGAAAGAAAACATTTTCACAGTGGGAAACCCAACCTTTCATCAATATGCACGGTGAATCACTTGTGAAATAGAAAATCAGATGACAGAAATGCAGTACACTTTAAGAAAACTGGATGATATCGGTTTTAAAACTGGGTCTTAATATCGGTACACTTCAAGTCCCTAAACCACAGCTCAGAAAATTGAACTTCCATATGCCGTGTGATTATGTATCTTTTCTATGTGTAAAAAAGCTTTTTAAGCTGTTATCTGACTACAGTAATTGCCACTTTAAATTGATCCACGTCAACAAAACCGGGATCCCTGGAGACTCTCACCT
This sequence comes from Ceratotherium simum simum, assembly GCF_057802395.1. Classification (NCBI taxonomy): domain Eukaryota; kingdom Metazoa; phylum Chordata; class Mammalia; order Perissodactyla; family Rhinocerotidae; genus Ceratotherium; species Ceratotherium simum. The sequence continues at coordinate 45,829,642 of NC_141922.1, read as the reverse complement.
ACAAGTCTGACTGCAGAAAGGGCCTCACTGAACGTGTGCGCATCTAAGACTAGTTCAGCGTTCTCTCAAGGAACCAGTTTCCTTCTCTTATTCTTTAGTCCATGGGGGCCAGCAAAGCAGCAGAACCCCATTTGGCAGTTCTCCGTGAATAGGGAAACCTGGGTATGTAGTTCCACACAGTTACTGAGACAGAAATAACTTTCCCATTAATAAAAAAAAAAGAAAGAAAGAGTATAAGGAGCCAAGATCTCTAACATCCAAATTGTATAATAAAAATAGACAATAACATGATGAAGGCATTTATGTAGGTGAATGGGGGAAAAAGAATATGTATTGCAAAAGTTTTCTCCAGTACAAAACACTGTCCTCAATCACCATTAGGAAACATGTTTTATGAAATAAAAATATATTCAAAACAATAACAAAGAATACATCGCTGTTCAATTAAGTAACTTCCTCAGGAGAGCCATGTCAGTTAACACATGTCTTTTAATTAAGAACACAGAGCATTTTTAAAAGAGAGTCATCTAAATAATCACTTTCCAAATCGGTAAATTTAGTCAACGACTGAATGCCGGGCTCCCAAAAAAATGCATAAATTGGTTTTTGACAATAAATTTAGATCATTCACTAGAAAGGCATTATGGTATTGTATTACTCCAAGGTATTTTTCACTTGTTTCCAAAACAGACCAGCCCTAACGTACAGATTTTCCTTTGTTCAAACCTGACTTACCAGTAGGGACTAGCAGTCTACTGAAACCGCCTGCAGTTAATGAAAGCTCTCCACACTGGTGAAGGGAGAACTTAAGTTAAAGCTTTTCCACAGGTCTTCTCAACTTTCCTCTCTGCTTCCAGCAGGCTGTTGTGATACACTGTGACTTCACACAGTGGGTATTAAGTGAGTTAATTCAAAGGAGCTGAAACCTCATTGATCCTAATTGAAAGCAATACACCCAACCAAATACCTTCCTACCCCATCTGCTCGGGCCTGCCACCAGCTATTCAATACAAGAGAATTAATAGTTTCAGATATTCTAACTGACCCAATAAAGGCACTCATTTAAGCAGGGCTGCATTAACAAAACGAAAAAACAAGGGCAAAATGGGTTCAAATGGAGCATTTTACTCCTAGTTGCCTTTAACAAAGCTGAATAACGCTTATTCTGACTTTTTATGTGCAAGACTTGATAAACTGAATGAGAAGGCACTCAATGATCAGCCAATGAGCATTGATGAATGGTCATTAAGACCCCCCTGCTCTTAGAGGAGACCCTTCCACCAAGCGGCACACCAGCTTGAAAGGGCGGACTCACTAACGTCCAGATTTCTCTGCTCACTTGTTCCACTCTCAAGTTCAGACCACTGGCCACCAAATGAGGCTGACATATTGGAAAATGATGTTTTATGGGCGAGTGGTAAAAAATAAAATGGAGGCATTAGCTCTGCTTTCAAATTCAAATCTGCTAGTTTTGTCAGACCCCAAAGGTTTTGATTTTCCACCCAGCTGGAAGCTATTAGTGTTTTCTAAAGGCATCCCACTGACAGGGCAAGCCTACCTAATGTGTGAGCTGTTGGGCTAAGGGAGATGGACCTCTCTTTTGGATGATTTCCTAACTTCTCATCACTTTGACAGTCAATTAAATAGATACAACACCTAATAAAAAGGTACATTAATTTGTTTCTGCCACTGAAAGACATCTGAAACCGTATGAAATAAAGGCCATAATAGATTGTCTCCTGACAAAGATAAATCCAATTATACTTTGTCTGCAAGAAAAACAAATGGTTTATGTTTTAGCTAGGCTACAATGTAAGATATAGCCAAGCACCCAGAAATGAGTGGGATAGGAAAAAAATTAAGTTAAAAAGTTCACTGAAGTATTCCACAAAGGTAAGAAGTTATCTGTCATTTTAACTTCTTTTTATAAATGTCTGTTGTAAATAACTAGATACACTCACACTTCTTCCCTCAAACATTTCCTTTGAGGGAGATGACTGGCATTCGCGCCTCCCCAACTTTCAGCCAGCCCACAGAAGAGCTCACGAGAACTTTGCTTAAATGACAAAAGAAGACAAAAGAACATGAGACATGACTGCCATCTTAAGAATCTGAAGGGTGTATAAACATCAAGGGGTCAAAAGGTTATTTAGGGCTGTCCAAGAGGGCCTAAGTGCTAACAATAAGATGAAAATAAAATAAAACATGCTCCATAGAGGAAGTCTGTCTTAATAGGTGATTATACCAGATATCACAGCAGCAGCAAAGCTTCACTACTTGGACCATTTGCAACTAGATGACAAAGCACTATGCAACAGGGTCCCATGGAGAACAGCTGCACAGCCTGTGGAAGTGCAGTTAGCTGCACAGCTAACTTCCCAGGGCAATAGCAGGTCCAGAGCTGGAAGTCACGTCCCTTCCCTTCACCTAGGACATGTCCAACTCAAGGACTCAGGGCGCTTTGATTTGGTATCTCCATCAGCTAAAGTGAGTTAATAATGTGCTCTACAACTGTAATCTGAAGATTCCAATCATAACATATTTTTAAATAATAATGATTTCTTAAACTGATACGCCCAACTGTCTCTATGATATTTTTTTCCTGTCCTCAATGTCTACAGAATGAAATGTTATATATCATTCTGACAATTTTTCAAGCAATATATTTGATTTTTAACTGTTTGAAGTCTAATGTTCTCTACATATGAATGAAAAGATGAGTATTAGTACATTTAAGTATGTTGGGCGCATGTATGTATATTTGTGCAAAATGAAATCTGTTTAAGATAAAATATCACTTGCTAAAAATAAACGAAGTCTATATTCATAATTATGATGAATCATTTCTGACAGTGCCAATTCCTTCACAGTATCACAATATATTGTAGCTCGTTTCCACCAACCACTTTCGATTTTCAATATCTACTACTCAAAAAAATTCTGAAATACTATAACGGATTTAACACTTGGATTGATTGAATGTTATATTATTTAATTGGAAACTTCAAACCTAACTAATATCATTAAGTGTAGATTACTCCATAGCCACCAGCAAGGAGTTAAATTATTTTAAAATTTTTTAAATAAAACACTCCTTTAGTAATCCACAAGGCTGAACACTAGCTATATTAAGACAATCAATCTTAAAAAGTATACACTTGCATGTAAATTTGCAAGTAAGTTACCATTTACAGTTTCCTCATATTTTTTATAACTACAAAAATCATTCAGATAATACAGAAGACAACCTAACTACCCATCCCTTATCCATTTGACAAGGACTGTAACTCTATAGGGAAAACCTTTGTTTCAATGTCATCACCTCCCCAGCCTGACTAATGGCGAGTGAGTTTTGTTAAAACGCAAGGGTGATGGCGTATGCTCCAGTGAACTTTCCCTCCTCTCAGCACCAGAGACAAAAACCTGCAGCTCCGCTCTGTGCAGGCAGCCATCTGGACAGCTTTCCCTCAAAGCCCAGCCCACACCACACTGCAGGCAAAATCAGAGGGCTTGAGAGCTCTGTGGGGCTATTCATGACATACCAATTTCACATTTTCTGCTTGTATGCTTGCAACAATAAATGCTAATGAGGACTATGAATGACAATTTTAAAGACAATAAAAAGGTCTCCAAATCCCTTGCATATGGAGACACTGTTTTCAAAACTTCACCTTCTGTTACAGAGCTGTTAGAGTCTAAAGGAGAAAAAAAGAATAACCTAAGGAAAACAATAAGATGATCAAAGCACAACTGAATCCTTAAGATTTCCAAAGAAAGCAATCTGTGTAAGCCCAGCAACACCAGCTCTCATCAGCCCCATGAATGCATGAGGTACCTTTACTCTCCACTACCTTCGCCTTGTGTAGACATGCAGCTTAATAACAGCAGTTCCTCCTGATTTTTTTGGAGCCTGAGAATTCTAAGGGCAGCATTTGTCCAAAAATAATTATAATAATCATCATCATATTTCGGCATAATATTTAACATTCCACGTATCTTTAAATAAATGTAAATGAAAATTGGTTCTCTTCTGATAACACGTATTCTTAAAAATACTGCAATAGTTCTGTGCAGTGAAATTATAAACCATGTTTACTTTCTTTTTTTTATTTTTCTCTATTTTCCAAATCTTCTAAAATGAGCATGTATTACATTTTGAACAGAAAAATAAATACTACTTCCAATGCAATGAAAGAACGGAACAAAATGGATATAAATGTTTTGACCTCGATAGGAACTATTTTACATAGTAGCAAAAATAAAACAAAAGATTCATCTTCCTATAAATTGTGTAAAGGGTATTCTTTTCATTAACATGGATTAAAACACTTTCAACAAAATCCACCAGGTGGAGCAAATACACAGCAATAAAAAAAAATCCCAGAATTTTTTCATCGTATTCTTTTTTCACAGGACTGTCATCTCTAACAAATTCTCTTCTTTTTCTCTGTATTGCAAATTATCAAAATATATGCACGCATACTAATTTGCCACATTTGTAAACAAATTCAAACTTACTCAAAAATGATTTTTAGCTACCATGGACTCCATTACAAATTTTCATTCCCAAACTGCTTTATTTGTTCAAATAACACCCAATACAGCATATTTGCTTTTTTATCAACGTAAATTTTTAAATTATCCTATTGGGTTTCATTATGCATGCTCCTCCCCCACACAAGATCAAGCAGAAGAGAACTTAATGCAGTATATTCTGAAATACACTCAATAGTGGTTAAAACCTATAAATCTCAGCTCAATTCCCTTACTCTGTATGAAAATTTCAATTCTCACTGACTTTTTATTAAAATTACTCTTAACTGTATATACCATAGTCTTATTAACATTTTGAAAGACTGTGACTTTTTATCTGTTATATCAAAATGTCCTGTTTTCATTCCTGACATAAGAACACAGTGACTAACAGAATATGATTTTTTCCCTTCTCTTTTCTAGAGTAATGCACTTTCCCCCATTCTCTTCTTGCACAGATCCATTTTTTTCTTGTCACTTCACTCCACACTTACTGAGCACACTCAGAGCAAGACGCCAACCCCACTTTCTTGTTCACATTTTGTTCTTTAATTCCTGATGCCACCTGCAAGCCACAACTCGCTCCATTCACTTTTCAAAGTCTTCCAAGTTTTTCTCACATTATACGCTCTCTGCTGCCAAGGCTTAATTCCACAAATGGCGCTCATGTGACTCGCATTTAAGAAAGCTCCACTTGGATAGAACTACCAAAAAGCTGGAGCTTGAAAGGAGGGTACCTGGAGCCTGTCAGTGAAGGAGGACACCAGTTAGGATGCTGACTGTGGCTGAAAACATATTTATATGTTTTCTTTTTTCATATTTATACTGATGTTGAAAAGAGATATACTCTGAAGGAAACGCAGCAGGCTGATACATAAATAAACATGCACATGCCTGAGGATACACATAACACTTATGGCAGAGCTACTTATGCTAGTGCATAATAGATCACGGTGATGCCAGCGCCATCACAAGAGGCACCAGGCGAATCCAATTATTTAAATGATTATATACTTTTCACTGGAGTGGTATACAAATACATAAAATATTGATATTACTTCCATAAATATAATATGTAAAAGGAGTTTTCAGAATAATTCCTACCAAACTCTTCCCTGCAAAGTCCAATTCCTTTATTCTCTAAAAAGAACAGAATCAATCCCTGGAGCTCTGCTCAGGCACAATGCAGAGGTGCACATTGCTCTCTTTACATGCCCGTAACTCCCAGTAACAGTAATGGGACGCACATATCTAAAGGGTGAATGCCCTTAAGGCTGCACGACAGAATCCTGATGAAGTAGTTGGAAAAACCAAATCACTACACATGTAGTCACACTTTCCCCTCCCTTTGCAGGAAACCCCACCACCACCACCTCTGCTCCCCCACCCACGGCTGGGACATTTCATCAGCCCACACTGTGGATAAAGAACCTGCTGGATTTCCTCTTGATAAGATAACATCTTGTTATACTCTGTGGATCTCCCAAATGGCTCCATCTCCAAGCATTCCTCAGTATATTTATCCTATACTACCTTCAAATTGGCCACACATTGCTGTCCAAATATTATTTCTCACCACTCCCAGCTTCATTAAAGGGTGTGGCTCTTCCCACAGCATATGTCCAAGTCCATATTCAAATTCCAAGGAAAGGAAAAATCCCAACCTTGAAAGTTCTATCTTTATTTAAAGATGGACTATTCTATTTTCATGTACAGATTAAGATTCCAAAACCGTGTCATAAAAACAACCTCTGACTTACCAGTTCCACAATGATACTAGTGAGCCTGACCCAAAAAGACAACACACATAGGACACCATATAACAGGAATTAGTAAAAGAAGAACCCATTAACTAAGGCCTGTCCTCCACTGGTTAATGTCTGCTGCTGTTGATAGAGATATTGTTTCACAGCAAGGCCAGGGTGTAAAACGAAAGAGCCAAATTTTTAAATCCATTAAAAAAAAAAAAAATCAGGCAAATCTGTCAATGTAGACCAGAAGGAGAGAGCAGGGACAGAGCACTGGCAGGAACCTCAAATTCCTGACCAAACCCTCTTCCACACAATGCCTCCAGAAAGAAAGGAACCCAGGGCGGGAGCCAGCCTGACGCTGTCGGACAGACAGGGCTGGCCTTGCAGGATGTCAGAGCGCCAGGCGGCTGCGAGAGATACTGGGTTTTCACACACTCTCAGGCTGACTGTTTTGCTCTTCAGGTAATTACACAAGGAAGCAGGGCTGCTGGGTATGAGCCTGACCCCGAAGCTGCGGCTCCATAGTTCTGCATATCAACTTCCGCAAGAACTGCCCCGAGCATCAACAGAACGCTCTCTCCCTGTCTCTCTCTCTCTCTCTCTCTCTCTCTCTCTCTCTCTCTCTCTCGTTTCCTTCTCCACCTCTTCCTAAAGCTGACCCAGAAACAAATCCTCCCTACAAAAACATCCACTGAATGGTCTGAGTATCTCTGTAATAAAAACCTCTGTGCTGTTCCCTGTCATTGCCTTCCCAAATTTAAAAAGCAAAAAATTACCCTAATGGCAGGAACTTTGTAAAAACCCACATATAACAAGTCCACATAAAACACTGGCATCTCAATTAAGATGGATTATTCAAAGAAAATAATACCCAAATAATAATTTTTTCTTTAGTGTGTACTCGAGTAAAGTATGAATCCTCAAATTCAGAAAAGCCCAAGAAATAAATGACTTTGATAGTCCAGTTCACACATTAAACATTTGTTGTGTTGTATAATTAATATTGTTATTTTTAGTTTTGATAATGGGCATTATGGTAAGCAAATACCACCTATGATCTGGTTTGTTATATTTCATTGAAAATCTGATTTAAAGAAAACTCTAAAATATTTCTTGTGTACCATTAAAACTCAGGAATATAAAAAATATCCCTTAAAAGAAAGTGGTATATTTATATATATATATTAAGCAATGATTAGAATCATATAAATAATATATTCTTCCTTCATCTCAAAATCCATAGAGTAAAACACTGGCTGAAAGAGACAGAGACCAAAAGAGAGAGGAATACAAAAGCATGCCTGCTTGTCTGTGTTCAACACAAAGAACATTAAATGAAAACAACTGGCATGCTGCCAAATTCCTATAGAGGCAAAGAGATTCAAATAAATTGATTTCACGCATCACACTGACCTGGGATCAGTGCACAGTGCTACAATACGCTCAAAGCTCCATGTGGGGTAGAGCCCATTAATGCTATCAGACCCCTCGAACATGACCAAGAAAAACTAAAAATAAATGCAGACACTCTCAAAAACCAGCAATTTTGCTTAATAACTTTTCTCTTTTCCTACTAAAGATACCAATATTTGAAGGTACACAGCATCCTCTAATTTTTAAAGGATGTTTAATTTTTAAAGGAAGTTTTAAAAACTCACCCTTTTAAAAAATACAAATGTGGCTTCTGAAACGCATACAGCATCTATAAACTAGAACTACATAAATATCCCATCCCAGGATATGAACATAAATACACACCACTTTGCAACAAAAGTTTCCTCTGTCGTAACTGTCTCCCATGCGATATTCCCCTTCTATCTTTTAGACAGCCAATGGATCTTTTTTTTTTTTTAATATGACAAATATTGGACCCTTCTTAGTATTTTCTTAATGGCTTATAAGAGCAAGGTCCTCAGGCTGGACATCACCCCTAGCTGTCCCAGAGCTGCCCACTCCTCACAAGGGCGCGCGTTACAGGAGAATAGCTCTAAACCACATTCTAGAGAACCAAGCATTATGCACGTTTGGGGGATGCTTTAAAACACTGGGCGGAAACATAGCAGCGTTTTGCCTTTACTAGTTTCCACCTAAGCTGGTGGCTGTCCCCTTGGCATCATTTCCCCCCTGCTCTCCCTAACAGAAGCAAATCTGTCACCTGGTGACCCCCACCTGGCTTCAAACTCACCACGGAGACCAGACTCTCTGGCGCCACCTCAGGCCAGTCTCACTTACAGCCCCAATTGTTGAATTTCATGTAGTTCTTTACTTTTTCTGCTTCCAAATCACAACCCCAGGAACCCAATGGATTCCAGGTGTTTGCAAATTTAAAGCATGTGATTTCTGTTCTTCTCTACTTCTTTGGCCACCTTGAGTCTGAACCCAATATTTCTATATACCTATTACCATTACAAAAGGAAGAAAAAACAAGGAATAAATTTTTCAATGCCACACGAAAAATAAAACCAGACAGTTATAAAATAGGCCAACACAAATTTATTGTGTGTGTGTGTGTGTGTGTGTGTACACACACATCATTTTTTAAGTATGTACGTACACATATAGGAAAGAGAGAGAGAAACTCAACATGGTGTTTTCTGATACATGATGCTGGGGATCGGTATCTGCATATTGTTAACAACACACATTAAGTTGTTTTAAAATGTGTGTCCTTGTCATGCACTTTTGCTTTCCATCTGGATCTTCCATGCTGCAATGCTTCATCGCCAGCAGGCCACAGATATCTACCACATGACCAGAAGAGACTATGACTGTAATGGGATGGGAGTGGGTAAAGATGATGACTCTGTGTATCTGCAATAAATGCTCAAGTTTTTAAATGCAATATCCTTTTCAATTTGTAATCCGCATCTTAGATATTTTTATCATATTATTAAGACTCCCCATAGAGATACATAAAGCAGAAAGCAAAGAGTTATATCCTCTTTTAAAACAAGTACTTTCTTCTGATGGAAGAAGACGAAAAACAATTCTAAAGCATGGATGATGGTTATTGTTGTTATTATTATTATTAGTTTGTTTCCTTTAAGATAAGATAGTGACACCTTTCTTTCTAGCCCGGACTTCAGAAATCTAACCAACCAAGATTTGAGTTCTCAAAAAATTAACTTTTAGTAACAATAATACATAAAGAAGATAGAAGCAGAGGTGAAAGATATCTCACCTACTTAATAAAATTGAATTCCTTGCATCCTCTTTTGTTTTTTTTAAAAGATATTTTTTATTTATTTATTTATTTTTATTTTTTTCCCCCAAAGCCCCAGTAGATAGTTGTATGTCATAGCTGCACATCCTTCTAGTTGCTGTATGTGGGATGCGGCCTCAGCATGGCTGGACAAGTGGTGTGTTGGTGCGTGCCCGGGATCCGAACCCAGGCTGCCAGCAGCGGAGCGCGCCCACTTAATCGCTAAGCCACGGGGCTGGCCCCCTTGCATCCTCTTTTGAATGTATGTCTCTCACTAATTATAGTAGAAGAACATCATCATACAAAGAAGGAGGAATGAAAGGATGAAAAGGAAACTAAATCATGATTTAGGCTACCTCAGAGGAGCCTATAATTATACAGGGAATTTTTTCATTTTCTCTGGTCTTTCAAAAACAAAAACACTCTCATTTGCCAACACCTTCCTGGTAACTTTAAGAACAAGCCAATAAATATTTGTAGAAATTGCAAGAGCAGGTATTGTAGAGTGGGCACCAGCAGTGATGTTTCCAGAACAGTGACCATGGATGGTAACTACTGGGCTACCCCTCTTTCCATGCAATTAGGCAGGCAGTCAGAACTTCAAAAATCCCTCCCCAATCACTAGAGTGTCAAGCAACATCACACAACATTTGTGTTAACTCTCAATTTTTTTTTTTTTTAGCACAGTTTATCCTTATTTATCTGTGCTTCTGCTCAAGTCCACTAAACCTGAAACAGAGCTGGCTACAGGAGGCATCAACTCTCTGGAACCCATCATGCAGGGCTCTCAATTTTTAAATGTTGCAGACTTGAAGATGTCTCTTGCCAAATGGCAGTACACTTAGTTTATATTTGCTATTTTCCTATAGTTAGATATTACTCTTTTTTTTTTTTAATGCACCTCTGGACATGAATTCTGCTTAGGAAGTGACATTCACCAAAAAGTTAAAAGAAAAAAATCCAAATCACTCAGAAGAAATAATAAACCGAAAAGCACTTCTTTCCTCTTTAGTCAACAAACTGTTTCAGAAAACACCATCTCTAGTTACAATAAACACAGAAATCATGGCATAGATTTTACTCTTTAACTCCAAGTATTGCTCAGCTTATAACAGATGTATTATGGAACATGGCAAGAAGCACTGCAAAAAGAGGGTGAAAAAAATTTGGTACTCAATCGTTTGATATCTTCAAACCCAAAGCTATCAAACAAGGGTTCCCACAGCCAGGCTGACTGATCCCCACCCAATCCCCTACCCAATATATAATACAAACTCTTTATCAACAGACACTAGAAGAAAGAAGGAAAAGAGAAAATCTTTACAATTTATTGGAAAAAATAATAGATTGATTTTCTTTAAGTAAATTACAAAATCAAAATATTTGTCTGTTCCTTACCTTGACAATATTCAAAGTTCCCTTTTTTCCGGCAGTCACCTATTACTAAACTCAGTGCTCTCCAAGTGTTTCTTTTGACAGATATCATTCTCCACCAATCGCTCTGCTAATTTCCTCTCTCCTTTTCTGACTGGGACAGATATTATGTTCACCAGCCCAGAGATCAATCTTTTCTATTGACAACAACAAAGGGAAAAAAAACGCACATATCACCACCAGTCTGAAGTATCACACCCATCTACTTACACAATAATATGAGACCAGTTTTGTTTTGTTCTCAGAAACAGACAGAAGCTCTTCTAAATTTTAGAAGAATCCAAAACAATCCCATTTTCTCAGTTCCTATAATGACATGCTCTAAGGGACTCTTAATTCTCTAATCATCTAACTCAAAGTTAGATACATTCTGAACCCGACAACTCCTCTTTCCTTACATTGGTTTAAAAACATATGTACATCAATACCTTAAAAGAATGTGTCAGATTTTACTTATTTTAATAAAAAATAAATAATCTGTCAGATATTATGGTTTCTTTAGAAAACACTGAGACATGAGATGTGTTTATTTTATTTTATGGAATTTTACATGCAAGTTAAATTCGTTTTCAAAACAAAGTAGTATCTATACTGAAATTTAAACATTGCCATTATTAGCTAAGAGTCTAAAACAACCGATAAGAGTGAAAAATAATCCATGTAATCAAGTAGTCTTAAAATATTAGTAACAACAATCATTGATGAATCATTTTACCAAACCAACAAACTTCTACTACTTTCTTTTCTCCCCTAAAGCAATCCAACTATTCTCATTTTCCCTGCTAGATCTGCAGCTTTAGAATTCATTCATTCGTCCATTCTCAAACATTTATTGAGTGCCTATTACTCACCTACTAATACTACTAGCACCACTATGCATAGAGAAAGTATCACTATTTAATTCTTATTATCTATGAAATATAACCCTAGCACAATTATATGCACACAAGGTAGAAACTCAGTAAATGCAAAGGAATAAAGATTTATAAAAAGCAGTCTCAAAAATTATTCCTAAGGCTATTGCTATCATTTCTTTAAGAGACCAAACTACTCCCTAGAAATTAAAACTGGTGTATGTAAACAAGCATATTCTATTTTTTAAAAAAATCCATGCCCTTTATATGCCACCTTATAACTCTACTGTCATGCAATCAGTGGTTTTTTGCTCTTTATGGTAAAATTAAACAAGCAATGTTTAGAAAAAATACAGTACTAGGTATTTCTTAGTTGGAAATTGCCTTGAAGGTCAGCAAAGATCATTAAAGACAATCAGCTTGAAACTGAAAACATTTAGTTCACTATGAAATCTAACAATTTTATTAACAAATGATAAAGCAAAAATTTCAATAAGAAAATGACCAAGATACATAGATACATGTACACATATATAAATAGTCAAATACTGGGGGTGGGGTGGAGTGCAGGGACAGGAGATTGGAAGTAAATATATCTAGATGTTAAATGATTATTTCTGGAAGATAGAAATATGGGTAATTTTCTACACATTCCTGTATTTCCAATGTGTCTATTCTGAGGTAAAAATATTTTATAAATACAAGATGAATATTAGTGGGAAAAAGAAGAAAATGGATGCTTTTCTTAGATTCAATCATGATATTTTATAACATTTTGTGCTTCAGCAAACATCAACAGAAGACATTCGAGAGACTATTAAAAGGGGACCATGCCCGTGTGGGCCGTAGTTAATAATCTCCACCGAACAAATGAAGGAGGCAAAGCACATACGAATCCCGCGAGTCTACGTCTATTTCTTCCTTCTCCTAACTGCTAAATACCAGGCTCATGTCTGGGCTTATTAACAAAAATGGTGTAGTGGATCTCAGTTTTGAGGCCTATGAAATAACTACGTGGATAAACTTCCTTCAAAAGACAAATTTCTCAATTTAAATGATCCCCAATATAGAATATACTGCTTCACGTTTTAACCTCACTTGTGTCTCTTTTAATCAGAGTATCCTGAAGTGAACGGGGAAAAGTTGGCAGGAAGATAGTGTTACAAAATATTTTAAATGTACATGTTTATAAATTCCTCAATGTTTACATGGCATACAAATACACATTCAAATAACGCACAATGTAAACCTCAAGTTACCCGAGGATCTTCCCCACTCAATTAATTTATGAAACATTTTATCACAATCAATAGGGTAAGTCAAAAAAAAAAAAAAGGAGCTAATGTTTGGATTTCTCAAAATAATGATGTTGGAGTACTATGCTTGTGCTTCATATATTCAACGCATTCAACGGTCTTCCAATATAAAATAATAAAATGAGTAATGGTAATGTGCACTATGAAATACACATCCAGATATTTGTGATACTTATTCCACACTAAAGTCTGTATCACATGCAAATGATAGTAAAATTTCTCTATCTTTAATAACTGCTTTGTTTGGATCCCCAGCCCTCAAATTTGTAAAACCTCATTATGAGGGGAACATATACTGAGAAAAGTTTAAAAACTAAACTCCACCAAGAGTAGAATGCCTCAAACAATTTGTAGTTCTACCAGAGTGTTATTAAAAAGGCTCAACATGTTGTATTACCATGGAAATTGTGGAAAACATACATTCCCAAACAAATATTACTTTTTCTGAATGGTATGAAGTAATGAAAACCACATGTGTAAATCTGCGATCCGTGCAGTAGTTCGAGCTGCAGCTAATAGAAAATACAGAAAGTGAACTCTGCTATATAAAGGATTCTTGTTACAGAAATATGATGTGAAAACCAGATGCAGACAGAAAACCTTAATCACAGATGGGAATGTAATCACTGGCATACAGAATACTTTTTTGATCAATCTTAACCATATGCGCAATGTATTTATTTTCTAAGGAATGCAATAACTTGAGAGAACCTTCTATTTGAATTCAGTTAACCTCATATTTATAATGCTTTTATCTTACTCCCCCATCCCTTCAATGTGTACACTGAGCCAAGGTTTTAAAAGGACGAGTTGCTGGCCTTGGCAAATCATATTTTTATCAGTTTATCTTTCAAAAATTTAATAGGATGTAAAGACTACACACATCAGAATCAACCCCAAAAGAGATCAAGTGTAGCTCCCATTACTGTGCTTCTCAGTCACTGCCAGGGAGCCCTTCGCGGCCCAAACACACTTCTCTAGGGAATTATATCAACATTTAGGGCAATTCTTCCTATTGTAAATAATATATAGTTATTCCAAAAATGAGCCTTTAAACACACCTCTTTTTTATCTATCAACCTGGACTGAACCAAACCCTAACTTTTCTCATTCCTTTCATAAAAATATTTTATAGCATAAAGACTGCTCTTTTACATTGATAAAAATACAATTAGTTTTTCATTCCAAGAGGAATTACCACAAAAGAAACCTGTTACATCATACCTGACTTGGAAAACATTACGGCAGTAAGTGCAGTCGCTGCCATTGGATCAGAGCTTACTTTTGTCAAGGCCTCCACGATCTCACTGGTAGGACAGTTCCCTGCACCCCTGATCCGATCTGAAGTAGTCAGCCGAGCACCATGTATGCCTCACTTTAGGACTACACTCAGCTTCCAACAGAAAGCAGTGGAGACACTATGATACTTGGGTGTCCCTCGTCATAGGTCACGTGAACTAAACTTCAATGTTCCAGTTACACAAGCTTCCTTATGCTCCCATGACATATATTCATCCCGCTTCTCCTTCTCTCTTCTAACTGCTCATCCCGATAGACATCTAGAAACACACAGTCCTTATTCTTGCCTTATTCTGACATTCAAGACCCTCCATGACTCCACATTAACCTATACCTTTCAGCCTCTGCTCCACCCACACCCTTACAGGGTGCAGCTCTTTGCTGGATAAAGCCCCATAGAATGCATCATTTCACCTTTATGGCTTTGTCCATCAACCCTTTCCACAGACTGGCTGATGACCAGCTCCTTCTCAACACTCAGGTTTCATTCAAGTGTAACCTCCTCAGAGATGATTTTCCTGACCACCCAAAATAATGTCTCACCACCACCACCACCAGTGTTCCTGTCATTCTCTCTAACACTGTTTATTCATTGTCTTCACTGCATTTAACGCTATGTGGAATAACCTTAATAACATCTTTCTAATGTCTCCCCCCCTTCCCACCTCTAAACTGTAAGTCTTATGAGAACAGGGGTCTTGTCTGCTTTGCCCATTATTCTAGCCTCTGTACTTAGAACTGTACTTGGCACGTGTAGCCTTCACAAACCTGCCTCTGACCACTCCTGGGGCCCCTGAGCGTTATCTCTTCTTTAAATTGTAAGAGCATTTATGGTCTTTATCAGGCTGTGCAACATGTACCTGCCAGATACTATTCATCAGAGCCCATTCCCACCAGTATTGTACATACATAGGCCAATACAGGAATCACCCAGGGGCTGTGAGGCCAGCCCTTCCACCCACACTGAGCAGGAGGATACCATGATTAAGAACCACAGCCCAAGTCCACACAACTTTTAAGGCGTAAATGCACTCTAGTAGTTTTTGTGCATAGACTTATCTCCCAATTGAGTTTACCAACTGAATTTCCTGTTCAAAGAGATCCCATCTTACTCTCTCTCTGCCTTCAGACCCTACCTCGATGCACTATACTCATTCTGTTGCAAGGGCCAGGAGGGAAGGGCCCATGTTTACTCAACACTGTTGATACCCAGTGCCCAGCACAGTGCCTGGCTCACAGGTGTTCATTCAATACAGGATGAGGGAACGAAGGAATAAATGATAACCAAATACTACCTAGTCTTTCTTCAAGCCACTTCCTCTTATTGTGATAAAGCATTGTTTTAAAATCCTTCAGATGTTATTTTAAAGAATAAATCAACCAGAAGGCAGGTGACCAATCCATGTTTTATTTTTAGTCAAACTGACCACGCAGGATGACCAATGAGTTAATAAACCAGGCAATTTAAAATACTAGGAAATTCTTAAATATCTTCTGTTACAGATATAATTTAATTTTCAATAAAATAAAATATTCTAAGATAACTGTAGCCCACCTATACTGACCACTTAGAAGCCCACTGCATGAGAGCTCTGCTGGAGTGGAATCTCAGCGCTCACACTTGTCAGCTATCTGACATTGGACAAGTCACTTAACCTCTCTATGCTTCAGATGTAAATCTCTAAAGCAGGATAATAACACCTAACTGACCAGCATGATATGAAGATAAGAGATACTTATAAAGTGCCTATCTTAGTGCCTCTAGTGTAAGTGTTGTTTTATTCAAGTGCTTGGTTCCTACCATCTGACAGTAGAAAGGTGGTAGTGCCTATTTTAATGTTATGGTTTAAAGCATTAAAATAAAAGCATCGGGTCACTACTCAAAATTAAACTAGCACAATTATAATCTTTTCCTCTCTGAAAGTCAATACTGTACTATTCGTGATAAAAGTATTTGGGATCAGTTAACAATACCAAAATATGTGGAATTCAGCTGCAGGTCCTAAAACATTTTGCAGTGACAAAGAAAAATATACCACCAACTAATATTTTGTGATTAAAAATTTTTTTTTCCTCATCTAATTTCATCTGAGGAAGATCACCTCTAAGGGATAAGAGAAGAGAGAACCATTATTTCCAAAGACTGGTTTCTCCAAATAAAGGCATCTGTTTCATGCTGGCAACATTCACATGAAAGAAAAACAGGACTTGGAAAGTATCCTCATTCATGGTTGATAGTTACACATCTCAAAAAAAAGATCTCTGATTGTCCAGCTACGAACACGGTCTGGTGGCTGCTGCTCCTTTTCAGCTGATCTCTCTTTCTTTCCTCTTTTTCCTCCCTCCTTCCCCCACCTCAGAAACTTGTAAAACTGTGATATTTTTTAAACTATAAACAGTAACTTTTCTAAGTGCAGTGAGAAGTCTTGATAATTTTCCATTTAGTATAATTCCCACCTGTAGCCTGTGTGTCTGGCCCTGCTCATGGGGAAAATTCCTAGGTGGTAGGATTTGAAGACTTCCAGGAGAGCGGCAGTGAGCCCTGGAACAGAAAAGCCTGGGACTAAGAAAATCTAGGTTCAGACCCTGCCCCACCACTCACGCAGGGTCACCTCAGGCAAGAGAGGAAACCTCCAGGAGTGATTTACAAGTGAGCTCACTCCCAGGTGAGCACTAAATACGACAGTATGTGAAACTCTCTCCAAGAAGACCTCCAGCATGCCTCCTCTCCACATGTATCTGTCTGAAATTGTTCAGTCACTTGCGTTAAGGAACCGAAGGCTGCCCTTCTGAAATCAGCTCTTCACGTGGAAAAGTGACCTGGAAGGAAAAACAGTGAGACTCTTCACCCACATCCGCATTCTAAGTTGCAGAATCTTGGGGTGAGATGGACCTGTCATACTATTTAGGACCATCCCTAGTTTTAAGGCTAGTTCATCAGGCAGCAGAGCAGTGGGAATCCCACACAATGTCAGCAAAGACAAGACTGGGTGGAGAAGGGAGGCGGGGAGAGGAGTACTGGAGATGAAATGCTCAGCCTGGGGATCTGCCCAGAAAACAGACTGGAGAAAGGAGGGAAGTGAACCCCTTCCTATACCTAAAGGATACCCTGGGCGCATCTGGGAGAAGGAAGACTGAGAGCCACTAACATGGCTTTTAGCCTTGCTGGGTCCCTGACCAAAGGGGCAGTTCTAGCTCATAAATATGTCCATATACACAATATTTTCCTTACAATTTCAGGGACCTCATTCTTTACAAATGCACATCTGTGAAACTCAGGGTGAAAAAAATAAAATAACACAAGTTAAGATATACATGTATGAATATGCAAGTGACTCAACCACTTCACAGTTTTGACTAGAGCAGACCCAGAATGGGGGTGTCTTTTTGGTTGCTGAAACTTCCAAGCCAAAATATGGCAGCAATAAGTTGTACATTCTATGATAAGAGAACACAATGCAAGGGGACAAAGGTGGAAAGAGATTAGGAAAGAAACAACACGCTCTTGAAACCAAAGATTTCATTTTGGTCTTGGCAATGAAATATTTCAGAACGGTATTAAGTAAATAACTTGAGTTCAAGGCATGAGCTTCAACAAATATTTAATAAAGCATCAAAAAGTACCCCAACAAATGGGCCGGCCCTGTGGCTTGGTGGTTAAGTGCGCGCGCTGCAATGCTGGCGGCCCGGGTTCGGATCCCGGGTGCACATCGAGGCGCCACTTCTCCGTCCATCCTGAGGCCGAGTCCCACATGCCGCAACTAGAAGGATGTGCAGCTATGACATACAACTATCTGCTGGGGCTTTGGGGGGAAAAAATAAAATAAATAAAATCTTTAAAAAAAAAAAAAAAAAAAAAGTACCCCAACTGTTCGAGACTCCTACCTTCGAGGAGCTTACAAACCAGAAGACAAGTCTGAATCGCATAGATGGTAGCAAAAAGTTGGATATGATAAATTCTATCTTTGAGAAAGAGAGGCCATGAAGGCTTCATAGAGTAAAGTTTCACTAGAGACTTAGGAGAGGACAAAGTGGGTTCCCTGCAGAAATAGGTCCTAATTAAGGCTGGAGTGAGCAAGGTCTAGCAAATCAAGGGTGCTGTCTGTCTTGAACATCTCTATATCCCCAGGTATCAAACAGGTCCAGACTCTCCATTAAGTATTTCTTGATGGAGGTGACCGAGAAGGAACAGCCAGAGAAAGGAGAAGATCCTACAGGGGCTTCTAGAAGACAGTGAACAGTTCCAGAGTGGTCAAGTCAGACACTAAGAATAAGCAACCCTTTACTGAAGGTTACGCTTCACACACATAACTTCATGTAATGCTCACGACAAGCTTCTGAGGTCATGCCTGTATTACCCAGATGAGAATTATTTCCAGATGAAGAGGAGGAGTAGAAGGAGATGCAACAAGTGGTAAAGCACTTGGGGGTTGGGACTCTGCGCCACTCCACTCTGACTGCCTTCTGGCAGAGAAAGGAGCATCACTTTCCCCCAGAAGGGCAGAGTTCAATCCCATGATGCTGTGGTCTCTAACTCTACAGTCAGTGAAACAGGAACAAGATTTGCAAAGACTCAGAGTACTAAGGGACACACAGCAAAAAGTCTTCCAAACACCAATGCCTGAGCCCCACTCTCTTAACCCAAAACAACTACTATTGTCAGTGCTTGTACAGACATCTTCCACAAATAGAGTTTTACGTTTTTTGTACAAATGTAGCATATTATATATATACATTGTTCTGCTCTATGCTTTTTCTCACTTAACAATATATCTCAGGAATGATTCCACATTAACACATATAAATCAGTGTCTCATTCTTTTAAAAACTATAGATTGACCATGATTAATTTTTATCAAGCACAAGTGACAACAGAGGAAAAAAGTCTTAAAAGATTCAGTTCTGACGGATTTTATAACAAAAGTGCAAACTCCAAATTCGGTTAAAGCTCAAAGAGTAAAAAGAATCACCAGCATGTTTCCAAATTAAATGATACTGGATAAAACAAGGTGAAAGATCCTGAAATGATACTACCTTGATGAACCATACCCTAAAAGTCCTCTTACAGGTAGATTTTGCTGTTGGTTCTTGCAATAACTAATATCCCTTAATAGGGGGGATAATCAACAGTGAGCAATTTAATCCTGAAGATTTAATACTGCCTTTTAACAAATAAGAGGAATTCCTTTACTTTTCCAATATGAAATTCCATTTTAAAACAAAAAATCACAGTCCTACAAATGGCAGTATTTCCTTTACTAACTGCTGATTGTAAAGTACACAAAGACAAGTTTCTACTAAACTCAGTAAAATTTTAATACATTTTTGTTCTTTTAATTTAAGGTATATTTGGAAAATGTTACTGCATAAAAAGTGTTTGGTAAACAGACAATGCTCAGGGTACTGAACGAAGGAATGAATGTGGGGTTCCGAGGCCCTTGCAATAACTTTCCGCTCCCCTCCCCACAAGAGTACCACGCCCCAAGTGTGGGCACACCGCCTTGCAAGCACGGCCTCTGGTCTTTCATGAACTCCTTGACTCCTTACTCTCTGGTCCCTGCCTTCTCTCCTTTACATACGCTAGAATTGAAAGAAGTTTGATAAATTACCCTGCAACAAAAGTCCAAGGTTTAAAATATGTAAAACAGTTAGGCTGCTCTGGTGGAAGTTACGGGTCCAGACCCAGCCCAGCTGACCACTCGGTATTCTCCCACATGGCCCGAAGGTACCTGCAAAAGAAGGGAAACTCAGAACAGTTGGAAATCCACACAAGGGGCCACAGCACATAAGGGAGCCAAGTCCCAGGAGATCAGTAATCAACCCTCCACGCAAATCCCACTCTTTAAGGAACACCGACCATTTGACAGCCCTCTCTCCACTTCCCACAATTAGCCGGGCCACAAGAATCCCTGGGGCAGGGACATACAGATGCGTTCCGAGGCTCCTTTCTGGAGGCTGTGACTCTGAGCCACACGAGCCTCTGTGGGTCTATGAGAGGCAGGGAAGCTGCCCCTTAAACATCCGAGGTGATTCTCAAATTCTGGCAAGCTACGCGCACTGGACCCCAATCCGGGTGGTCAACTCTTCCCCTTCTCGAAATCCACCCTTATGCCCTAGTTCTAATTGTATTTCCTTCGTGATGCCTCTTGCATCTGCCTCCTCCTTCTCGTCCCACAGACCCAATCCTGGTCATCCTTCTGAGCACCCAACACCTAAACTGCTGCAATACGCTTCCTGCCTGCCTCGGCCTCCGGTTTCCCCTGTTCAGTCCCTTGAACCCCTCGCAATCAGACCAACTCTTCAGAAAGGCGACTCTTAAGTGGGGCCATGGTTTCCCCTTGCCTGGTACATATTTTTGTTCGAACTTCAGTTTTATTAAGATCTATTTTATCCATGGCATCCTTTGTTCCACAGAAGTCCAACCAGAAATCTAATATGTAAAACCATTTGTTGTAAAAGCAGAACTATTCTGGTTTTACAGCACTAAGAGGACAACTGAAAGGGCCTGAATGCCATCTGGGCACCCTCCATGCCAACTCCCTGCCCTGAGGAGCCCACAGGACACAGTTTTTAAAAATTCTGACTTAGAAGACAAAGCTGAAATCAAAATGCTTGGTACTCAAGACATTTATAATCTTTCTGCTTATCTCCCAATAATCATCCAAGGGTCATTTTTGAGACAGCCACATTAATTTATTCTCTCTCCAACCCACCCATCCCACCCCACTCAACACTCACCCACAGGCCTTTTCCACATCTGGGCTTCTGCACTCCCCATTCCTACTTTATAACTGCCCACAACCCCATTACGATAACTTTTCCTTGATAAATCCTGTCTTAAGACAAGCTTAAATTCCAACTCACTCTCACCTCTAAAGTCTCTTTTACTGTACCATTTAACTGGTAAGTAACCAAGCCCCACCATCTTTTATAGCTATTTAATTTGTCCTGAGAGGGTTTATCATGCAGTGGGAACTGAGTCTACTACCTGCTCTGTGTCTCCATATAACACACTGCTTTACACATAGAAGACATTCATGAAATATTTATTGACTTATTTCAGATTTACAACCAAAAGTAAAAATTTTAATTTTCTTTCAGATGCTCTAAAAGGTGTCATTACCAGGGCTATCCAAAGAGCATATGCCTTTCTTTAAAATAGTCAAATTAGGTCTAACGTATTGCTCATTTTAGTGCTCTCCGTTTACATTTTCCTCTGATATGCTATACCTGCTCCCTCTGGCCAACTCCAAGCTCATCTTGGACAAGTCAATGGAGACTGATCACATTTACTTTCTATTTAGACCCGAACTGACCTACCTACCCTTATTGAAACAAAAGGATGTGAATTCATTGTTCACATTTGTTTCCCATCAGAGGTCAAATGTGAATCTCACTGCTAAATAAATCTAGCTAGAGATGAGAATGAAAATGTGTGACAGGTGGGCAAAGGGGGTGGGTAGTAAAGAATACTTGTCTGACACATGATAAAAGTTACAGACTCCTAACAGTCACTTAAAAAGAACACTTTCACAGGAAAGAAGGATTACTATGTCAGCCTGATAAACACCACAGTTCCAGTCCCAATATCATCTGCTGTTCTTCCCAGCTGTGTTTGCTCATCACTGTGCACATAACATATGCATAGACTCAGAAAATAAACTAGCCGTCTTTCATGACCTGTCCTACAGCTCACATCTTCCTATATCTTGAGGTTAGGGAAAGGAGTATAGTACATCTAGTTTTAACCAAATAGACCAACGAACTTCCTAAGACTTTGTATTTAAAGCACAACTTGCACCATGTTTACAACGTCCACTGGGGGATGACTTCCTAATTTCTGATATTCCACTTGCCAAATCGGATGTGCATTTGAAATGCTCTCTGTGATGCCACTGTGCTAGTTCCCTGGCACAACTCTATGCCACCATTCACAGGTACCATTATCTGTCTACGTTCCTAATATCTCTCCGATCTACCTGAGTGTCACCAAGTGTACTCCCCGCAAGGCTTAGTGGAAAGGACCTCCCAAATTCTCTTTATAATAGCATCTCACAGCTAGTTTTCTCTCCTAGTGCTCTAATAGACCTGGCCACGTCTACCTCATCACCGCTCTGGCAATGTTTCCTCTCATATTAGTGGCCACCTAGCTCTTGAGCTTCTTTAGACAAACTACCATTACAGCTCACAGTAATATTTTCTCTGTTATTTCTCTGATGTAATACTCAATCCAGTCAAGTCAGGTACCAACTAAGGGCTCACTGCAAACATAATTTTAAGACATTCTCCTTTGGGGCCAAGAACTTCAATTTGGCCTCCCACTGAACTTTGAATGCCTATGCAAACATTTCTACGACCTATGAAGCAACAGTGATTCCAGTGGCTTCCATTTCTAATAACAAATAACATAACTTCCAAGTCCTGCCGATCACAGATATTCCTAGTAAACAGTAGAAATTTTCACTGCCATCCTAGATGAGAAAGCACTCACCTTAATCAAATCAGAAGTATAAGAAGGCAACAGCTCCTAAGTTCCAAAGAAATACAGCCTAGGTTCATTATTAGCAATTCACAAATTAGGGTCAAACTTCTAATAATGTCTATATTTTTTACAAACTAAAAAAAAGTACAAAATCAAAGTGTTATTGATAATAATTAGGTTTTTACTCTTTGTAGAACAGACTGTTTCTTCAGACAAAGCAATAGGACAATTTTTTAGTCTTTCTTTCTTAAGATCTGATTCCTAACCAAAGGATAATGTGCCCCTGTTCATTTAAATAAGCTGTTACTTACCAGGTTCTCTCTAAAAAATGGTTTAAAGAGGTCATTTTCTAAATTCCCCTAAGTGACTTAGGTCCAAACCTTGAGACTGTGGGGTACAGAGAATGCCCGGTAAGCACAACCAATCACCACCACGCCTTAGCCTCAAGCCCCCCACTTCTGCCCCACACACCACGTTCATCTCATCCAGCAACTACGAGAGCAAAGTGTAAAGGCTATTTTCCTTGAGCAAAACCTAACATCTTTCATTCCTTCTCACGGCAGAAACAGATTCCTTCCTCCAACATTCACCTCTGAAAAAGGCAGAGTAACGACTAAAATTTCAGACAATCATCTAAGCTCTAGGATGGCTATGAAAAACTGGCTGCCTATTCCCAGTGCCAGTTCCTCACAATGGAGAACAGCGGGGGGAGGATGATGCTGCTCCACACTGACTCCCTTTCCCAGCTATAAGGAGATTAGTAGTGTCCCCTAACTCAGAACTAAAAATATAACAATTTTTTTTTCACTCTCCTAAGCATGGGAAATTCCTGAAAGCCTACCCCCAGTATCATATATAGACACATATATGTGAGAGTTGAGAAGCCTAACAATCACTGAGTCTGCCCTTCATTTTACTCCTGAAGAATTCACCTAAGGGCTGGAATGCACCCCAGGCCACCCAGCAAGTCAGTGACTGAACTGGAAAGGGAACCCCAGTTTATCTATTCGTCAGGGAAATGCACACAGGCCAGGTCCTTCTTTTTATAATACAGCAAGTGCCTTACACTATATAACTACAGTTACAAACACAAGATGGTGCAGAATCCCTCTCCTCTCATCTCAATAAGTGACCAGGAAGTTGGACCTGGCCAACTGGGGGATGCTGAGATCAAGATACAGAGTGACCAACTGGGATGGGATAAGCTTCAGGGGCTAGGGACACTGAACAGAAGACAGTTCCAGAGTGCTGGGTGAGATCAATAGGCAAACAGACTGATTCCTCCTGGCTTCAGTGTAGTGCGGGAAGGCGGTATTCTGATGAGGGAACAGAATTTAGTAACGAAGAAGCTCGGATTAGGAGGTATTAAGGGACACAAACTGGCATACACTTGGGCGTATCAAAGGATAGTCAGCTGGCAGCCAACTCTGAGACCTAGGTTAGGGGCGAGGGCATAAGTAAAGAAAGCAGTGGATGCATGGATCCTGGCTGCTACGGAGAATACTAAGCCAGATATTCAGAGACTAAGGCTCTAATTATTAGAACTCGGGAACAAAGTAGGCAATTAATTTTGAGAACACAAGGAAGCCTCAGTTTTCCAGATTGGGGCCAAAGGTCAAGCGAGAAGAGCAACCACGGCCAGAGTCTTGAAGCGTCAGGTTGGAGCTCTTTGAAATGGGGAAAGTAAAATGCTGGTTAATCATTTACTTAAAATCAGTGATGACAATGTATGTGAAGATCAACTCCGGGCTTACAGCAGGTCTCTAACATCTGTCAGTTCTTCTCCTCTCTCCCAACACCAACAACTAGGTGGCAGCTCTTCAAAGCCCAGAGCACATACCAAAGTGTGCCAGGTGTTAAAAGATTCATCAGTCTAGTCACCACATTTCCTCAGGCACTGAGAGCGCGGAGATTGTTGGACAATGGGAAAACTTGACATTTGTGCCCGCCGCATTCAACAAGGTCTATGTTCTAAAGGCCTTATTCACCCAAATACTGATTTGTCTTCGAGATCTTGACCAAAATGAAAGCTATAAAAACAAATGCTTACTTTATTCCTTCATGAGTTACATTATACAAGTAATTCTAATTAGAGTCATCCAAGCAGGGGATTTTAAAAAGTAGGTCTCTTACGGTCAGTGAAAATATTAGTGGTTCTAAGCAGCATTGATGGTTCCAAACTTTTTCAAAGAGGAGGCTCTCATGCCTTAAACCTCAACTGTGGGGCATTACTTCACCAGTGGTTCTGATGATGTAAGAGCCTGGATATCATTTCATAAATATGAACATTTTGAAAAGAGCAATAAGAAGCTCTCCCCTATTGATGCCATATAAGGCACTGAGGCTTCAATTTCAACACTGAATGTGGCTTCAGCACAAAGACAACTCATTAGAATATCACGTACAAATGAAGAGACTGTGTCTGTAAAACAGACTGTCTTATGCTGATAGGTGATTCAGCATCACTTCTTGAGAGTGGCCAAGTGTTTGGTGCTGGACCAGGGAATATACCCTCAGGGCTTCCCAGGTCTCTGAAAGATATGCCAGCACAGCATGCTGCAGTTTGGCTTCAAATTGGAAACCACATTCCTTAAAAGCATTATTCTTTGATTGGCCACATACACATAATCCCAAGCACACACTCAATGCTGTTCCTCAAACTACCTCTTCTTTTGCATTTCAGAAGAAACACTGCATTGTTAATACCCAACATGCTCATGTGTCACAATGTCTGTCTTCTCCTTAATCCATTCTGGAGATTTCTCTGGGTTTGTCTGTGAAGAGTGTGTCTGACAATTCAAGTGCAAAGCCACAAGCTACACAGCCTCTAATTGATCCTAAGCAGCGATCACATCTCACCCTGGACAAATTACTATAGCCACAAGTCAACCCAACTGCAATTGTGGATAGAGTCAATATTGAACCTGCTCCAAATTTCATCAGTCTTCCTTCTACCTTAATTCTCTATGCTCAGCTTTACACGGATACTATTGCCATTCATTTTCTTACTATAGGGATGAAGTATTATTTTTATTATGATTATTTAAGATGTGTTAGAGTTTTCTTAATTAATACTGGATGATTTAAAAAGAACATGTCTTTCCCAGAAATGTCGCTAGTAAAATGCATCCAATTTTTCTCTAATGTGGTGCTTTCCCTGTCCATAAGACTTATTTGATTAGCAGTACTACAGAAGCTAAAGCTTTTGTATGCAGGCACTCAAGCATAATTTAATCATTTTATTTAAGCATGAAAAAAATTATTCTGAAAGCCTGTTAGGTAAAATATCCCTGATTAGTTTAAACTTACAGCTGCAGGTATATTAAAGGTGAAATAAATCACAAAATGCTCAGTATGCAATGGAATAGTATTAACTTTGTTATAATAGTCGGCAGTAAGTTAAAAATTGTAGTATCAGAGAATGTAAGGAATAACTCTCATTTTAAATAACTATATTTAAACAGGTTATATTAAAATAAATTTTGTTTTGTGTGAACCCTTTTTATATGACCAGGATTTTCACCTATGGAAACCTCTTTCATAGTCAAACAAGACAAGGTCCTAATTGCATAATACCATTTATCTTCTGAGGATAAAACTGCCAACAAATGAAAATGCACATTAGGCAAGAGATCATCAGAATAGAAAATTGTCCTTTTTTTTTTATTTTTTTGTTTTTTGTTTTTAAATAACCCACTCACATTAACAAAAGACTGCAGTAGCTTCCAAATTATAGGTTGTTATTTTTAGTGGAAGTAGTTCAATATTCATATTGGAGCAGATGTAGCAGTTTAACAAAACAGCTCTTCAAATCCTGCACAGATTGAAAACAGGAAAACTGATTGCACTTTCTCTTATCACTTTCCTTTTCTGAATTGACACTTTTGGCCTTCTGAAAATTTACACATGGCTTTCATTTCAACAGCACCTGCTGATCAAATAGAAACCTAACATTTTCATGAAAACGGTATAAAGGACTAGTTTTGTTTCAAACACTGTAAAGGGCATCAGTTGCCTACTTGATGGCAACAATTGCTGTGTACAAGGCATATTCATAATAGTTGTATATTTTCATTAAACTTTTAAAAAATATGTAAAGTCCCTTCTGATTTTCTCCATCTTCACTTTTTGTATGATTCAAATTTCTTTGACTCAATGTCTGCTTAATACCTAGTTTTATTATGCAAAGACTATACAAAATGTGTAAAAGGGTAGATGACACCAAGAAGATAACGAATAGTTAGTATTTTCTCTGCCTCTGCTTGGAATACACATATATTTATCTTTACATATTACTGTCTATGCAAGCACAAAAATATATACACCCCGTCTTCACATTCCACCCACCAAAAGAAAACAGGAAACAAAAAGTGAAAGTCAGGCCCTGTGTTGGAAGGGGCCTTACACATGCTTTTATCAGATACAGATTTAGCAGGCGCGTGATATCTGAGTACCCCAGACTGGGGAAGAACGGATGTCACCAGAGCACAGGCTGACGAGCACCTAAATGATGTGATCAAACACTCACTGTAAATACCTCTGGAGAAGGTAAAGGTAAATCCTGGAAATGGGTATCCTTATATGTAAAATATGCAAGATTGGTAGCTAGGCTGCTTCTCAGATTTTTTCAAGAAAAGTGTTCCACGTATTTCTCCGGAACACCCAATTCCTGGTAAAATTAAAGATGCTCCTAAGACATGCTACCTGTTAGTTCTTAGCTAAAAGAGCTCTACCCCTTCTGAAGAATTCCGGGCTGTCCGATCCCATTCTGTCTGTCTGGTGATAAGGTAACCTGAAGGCAGAAATGACATACAGTAATATACGTGCCACTCTGGCCAGTCAGTCTGTGAATCTCAGTGTTTCCTCATGCTCACCGAGGCAACAGCAGACCTGAAAGGTCAATACGTTCAGTCAATGGACGTGACATAATGGGGCTCCATTGTCTTACCCCATCGATCTGCTGCTGTCAGCAAGGAAACGTGTCCCCCCCCCACCCCGGGCTTGAAACAAATTTTAATTAGGCTTCTAGTTACTGGATCATATTTACCTATGAAAACACCTATCTCGACAATATGTAGGAGGCAAAGCAATCATTTTTTCCACTTTTATCCATCTTAAGAACCTTCCAAAGTTGATGCTATAATTTTCTGAAATACACTCATGAGTCAATAAAACATTTTTTTCCTTTTTCAAACCAACTCCAAGGAAAAAATTCCATGGCTCAAATCCAAAATACAAATCTATCTAACAGACTCAGAGTGATGTTTTTTTCTCTAGACCTAGCTGAAACCATACTATAAAATGAACTAATTCCACATTAAAAGTAGGCTTCATTTGCTCTTCTCACTCATTCAAGTACACCGTTAGCATCAATTCATCGCCCACTCAAAACAAGTCACACAAAACCAAACATGAATGATCAATTCCAAAAGCCTCTACCCTTTTTGCTCAGTTTAGCAATCCTAAACACAGGGGTAAATGAAACTCCTGTTAAAATAAGGGTGATGGTGCTGAGAAGGGCAGTGGATGGGGGTGAAGAGGAAATAATACACTTAAGTCATTCAAATTTTGCCTAAGTTCTATGGCCCTTCCTTGCACCAGAAAAGAGACAGTCTCACCTTAAAAATAAAAATGGACTAATCAAGTTGTTAAGCAGCTTTTTCTCTCCCCTCTTCATCTAAAGGCTTCAGTGTCCAGTCAATAAATAATCTATTGTTCCCCCTTTATCGAGTCTCTTTAAACCTATTCAGACTGGCAAAACTAAACCCAATTAAAGATAAGGCCCTCCGGTAATCTCACCTCTGTGAGTCCTGTCTGGATAGCAGAGGTGATGGGAGATAGCGGCCAGGCCAGGACTGATGCCTCCTCCTCACCCCACACAACAAAAGGCAGATTTCTCTTTCTCCCTCTGCTAATCTTTAAATGTAAATTCTCTCCGCCAGCTAAGAGGAGCGACAGATAACATGTTACATCTTCACTTCTCCTGGTCTTATCGACTTCTGAATCATTTGGAAAGGGAGAGAGGGAAAGAGAAAAGCAGCCTCCCCGCACTCCCCCCCTGCTCCTTCCCACCCCTCCTTCCTCCCTGCTCGCCTCCCCTCCCGGAGGTTCACGGAGATTACCTTCTGGCAAAGGAGCGCAGGAGAGGCGGCCGCAGCCGAGGCGGCACCCAGACCGCGGCTTTGTATTCATTAAACACACATCGGAGCTTATCAGAAGTAAAAGCCTTGTCAGGATGGCACATTGTGTGTGAGTGAGTGAGCACAGGAGGGAGAGGAGAGAAGCCAACGTGCATCAGGGTGATTACAATATCAGCAGGGCCCAGATGGAGGCAGGAAAATAAACAGAGGGTGCGTGTGAGACAGAGCGGGAGAGGAGGAAAAGTGGGAGAGAGGGGGAGAGAGAGAGAGAGAGAGAGAGGGATGAGACACAGGCTGGAGGGAAGAAATCGAGAGGGATGGGGGGTGGAGACTCAGGCCCCAGGACGGGGATGGCAAGTGGGGGCAAGGTACCCCAAGGCTGGCTGAGGGTTGCCTGCATTCCCAAATCTGCCCCTACTCCAGGAAAAAAACAGAGGAATCTGGACTAGCAAACTGTATTGTCCTGCTCCAGGGCTAAACTGTGAATATTTTGGAGGTTCTCTCAAGGTCAGTGGCTGGGGGGGGGGGGGGGGGCGGCGTCCAGAGCTCTTCTTTGGCAGAGCATAACAATGAGACATTCACCATCTCACCTCCATCCAAACAGCCACAATTTGCAAAACAAACCTAGTTGAGTCCTCACAGCAGTTACACAGCCTTCCAGACCAACCTCAAGTGGGAGTTCTTGTCCTTTCTTTGCTGACCCTAATACTCTAAATTCCAACCGCCCCCCCCCCAAACCAGGCATACAGAGACGGACACGGGCAGATATAAAATATCTCCCTTCCCTGGGCCTTAATGTGTCCCAGCAGGACTTGTGTCCCAGCATCACTGTGATAAGAAGGGCCACTTGTGATTGGTAGCTACAGGTGACTCAAACACCTGCTCCACCTCCAGAAACTGTGTTGGGGGGAGGGAGTTCCTTATGTGTACATCTGAGAGCCTATTTTGGAGGTGGGAATTTGAAATTGAGGCAATCAATCTTGGCTTGAGCTGCCTCACAGCTCTTCATCCACCCAGAGCCCGAGAATCAATCAGAGAACAAGCAGGAGCTAATGCTTGTCCGTCAGACCAGAGTTCATCCTCCACCCC
Source organism: Ceratotherium simum simum (assembly GCF_057802395.1). Taxonomy (NCBI): domain Eukaryota; kingdom Metazoa; phylum Chordata; class Mammalia; order Perissodactyla; family Rhinocerotidae; genus Ceratotherium; species Ceratotherium simum. The sequence goes on along the minus strand of NC_141922.1, from coordinate 45,799,542 downwards.
ATCAGGGTCAGGAGGGAGATACACCTGAGTAGTCCCGTGGGCACCTCTTTTCACTTTTAAATGCACCCATCAGACAATCGGAGCATCTGATCAGGTCCTTAATGGAGTGCAGATAATGCAGCAAGGAAGGTTATTTTATTGGGGGGAGGGGGAGTATTCGGTTGTACCGTATTTCAAGGCACTGAAGCTTGGTTAAGAAGCTCTCAATGCAGGATGAAGAGAGAGCTCAGAACGGAGTAGCCAATAAACTGCATAACCGTTTGTGACACACATTGTAGCCCCAGCTGCAGTGAAACTTCGGGTTATAAAATAGTTTATGCGTGGGGTCTCAATATAAAGGGACTATATGGTGGGGGGGAGGGAGCAAGGCTAGTGAGTAGAGAAAATCATAGAAGAGCAAGAGACATGGCAGCAGCCTCTTAGAGGAGACCAATCTGAAGAAGCCCTTTAGAAAAGGAGCAGAGGCATTGTTTAATCAAGCACTCTCCTCCAAAACACTTAGCCAAAAAATGGTTTTATGTATAGTGGATACTCCCTCCACCACTCACCCATGCTCCCACCCCAAGAAAAAAATTAAGGGACATTTGATAGGTAAAGCAAAGTGAAAAAAGCTGGGCATAGGTGGGGGAAGGGCATGTGTGAAAAATCTTGTCATGCAATGAATGTCAGATAAAAAGGGGTCTGCCACAATCCTCCAGTAATCCAATAATGTGGAAAACCTCGTGGTATCACTGAGATGAGAACAAGGTAACATTTCCCCATAAATCTTCAAAAAGTGACCAGGTTCAACAGTTAGAGAAGGGTGCGAAGGTAGGAAGTAAACCATTTGGCAGGGTACGCTACAAAATCGAGTGAGCTCTAAATGGGTGAAAATCTGTCATTCTCACATGTTTTAAACCTAATAACAGATTTCTGAAGTATCATTTTAGCTTTCAAAAAAGGTCACCTTTCACCTTTTCTCTAGCTGTTATAGGAAACTGCATTCAGAGTAACCACATGCAACCACACATACCTTCCTTTTCCTACATCTCAGGCCAATTTGGACACAGACTATATGCAAATGCCTATAAACCCAACGCAAAGCTAGGAAGAAAAAAATACAATTTAAAAAGGCCCACTAATTTTTCCATTACATGCTCTTTGAAAAAATGCTATTTAAAAAACAAACAAAAAAAATACACTACTACTTTCAAACCCAGAAAAAGCTTACATTTTTCTTTAAAAAGCATCCAAACACTGAGGGCATGAAAAAAACTGTGCAAAGCTAATCTGCCAATGTTCTTATTTTGTAAAGGCACAGTATTTCTATTACTACCTTGTTTGTTCATTGACTTTTGGCTCACAGTTATAGAAAAGATCAACCAATTCTCAAATGGGAAGAATCCATGACTCTCTTCCAAGGCAAACACTTTGCTACAAAGCTTTCAATTTAAAAAAAAAAAAAGGCAATATAATAATCAAGAAGTATAGTCTCAGAGTAAGTGTACAACAGAAAGTGGTTTCTATAATCACAGCTGTCTTAAAGTCTAGGCTGGAGACTAGAAATCTTAATTTCAACTAGTTCTTTTCTTAATAATAGGTTACCTTCCTATAAAAGCAAGAAGTCCATCTGCCCCAGGCAGATAAGTTTTGAAGCATTAATTCAGATAAAAATCTAGCATTTTCTTTCTTTCTTTGAGTATGTGAATTCTAGTGTGCTATAATGTGAGAATTCCAACATATGACCATTATGGCATAATATCTCATTGCTCAGCTTGCCATTATTTCATTTGTAATTCTTATGTTAATTATGTTCATAATTACTATAAACAGATGTGGTAGACATTCATGTGACCTTTTATTGCAGAATGCATTCCTCACTCATTTTGCTTTAATTTCTCATGTCTGTGAAACTGAAATGCAGAGAAAAAGAAAAAGGCTTTCTAATTTTCTAATGTTTTGTATACCTAAGTTAAAACAAAACCTACCTTCCACTCCATCTGCATTTCAAAATATTAGAATATTCTTAACATTTAAGCTGCCTTACAGCACATTTTTAAATGGCACACTGAACCTCACTGCTGCTAAATTGTAGCTATGGATGCCAAACAAAGGCTAGCATCCGTGTCTAAGTTGTTTGTCTTTTCTTTAATATCAAAGGTTAATGCAGCAGAATTGCGCTTCAAAACCAAGCGCCTAGCAGCTACATAGCGATTTATTCACTCATAACTCAACCATCACCCTCTTTACACAAAACACATTTACAATAAAATCAGTATGGATTTCATTAGCTGAAAACCTCCTCGAATTTCATTTCTTTGGCCCTAATCTATAATTAGTGTGGACAGACAGGTGCAAACCCTTCTCTTCTACAGATGGCTACTGGAAATGGTGCAAAGTAGCTCCTTCTGTTTAAACAACACAGAGATAACCTGCTCTGTCTTATCACTTACAATTACCTCCATTAAACTGAACTAATGTTTGCTTTAATAAAATGTTCACTGTTCTCTAAACATTATTTAGGAACTCTTATATTAATGGCCGTAAAAAAGCGAAGTTGGAAGGTGTCTCTTTAGATAATAATAACTTATTCTGGATAAAATGTTTCCATTGATGGATAATACTCTGAGTTTCACAAAGGTCTTTTAGTTGATTTAACATTTGCTATTTTGCTTACATAGGGTCAAATATGATATTTTTAAAAGGCATTTAGGTGACAAGTGATTTAACAAGTAAAGTGGGAGGAAACATTTTTGCTGAAGTTTAGAAGTATGAAAGGTTTAATTTCTTTCTTATAGATTTTAACTTGTTATTGAAGTATATCTCTTAAAATCCTAGATTGTTTTCAAAGGATATTTATGTTAACCTAATTTTACGTATTTAACTTCTGACAGATTGTTCTGAAAGCTGTATGAGTTCATCATTTTAAGGCACATTTTAAAAATTAAGTATGAATGTAAGTAAGCACATGGTTAAAAATAACTCCATTCCACAATAAATAACTTCTATAAAGCCAGAGATTCCTTCTCCCTGCTTCTGCTACTGATAAAGTCTGTGGATCACTACATGATGAATAAGGTGTCCATAAAACAAAGAACTTTTAAACGCCCAAACAGCAACAAATAAATAGCTTTTCTTACTGAACTTACATAACTTACAGTAATAGACTCCAGTAAAACGCAACTGGCTCGTTTTTTTCACATGCAAATCCTGCAGGTGCCAATTTTTCAGACTGCTTTGCTATGAAGGGCTATGTTGCCTGCATAAAACCTCAATGAAGAAGGCTTTGCATTCAGTGCCTGTCAGCTGATGTTCATATCAAAGAAGTGAGAAACATGATTTGACAGTGAAGAATGTCCTAAACTGACAACCACTGACCAGCATTCCTATTGGAAGTATTTCTTTCTTGAGATCCCTCTTCAACGTTAAAAAAAATTTTTTTGGCTAAGCTTCTATATTACAATAAAATAAATGATAATGGCACCTTACATTTGTGTAGCTCTTTGCAATTCACGAAGTGCTCTTTTATCTGCAAATATTTAGATTGATATCCTCGATGGGAGAGCACATCATTGAATCCTAGCATCAAGAACAATATTTTACTTTTCTACAGAAAGGAAAAATGGTAAAAATATTAAAAAGCTGCAGTCTTGTAGCTGCCACACATACTGTCCTACTATTTCCAGCAACTTCATATTTAATAGTGCAGTTTGCATTGTCTTGTAAGCAGAATGCTTATTAGAAGGTCCTTTAAGGATAATTTTAAAATCAAATTATTAGCAGGCATTAGTGGGTCACAGAGACTAAGTCTACAAAGGAAAACATCATTTCAAAGACTTCTCGTCTGCTTTGAGTTGTCCAAACATTAAAGAAAAAATAGACTGTTTTCTCAACTGCTTTTATTACGTATGAACTGGCCACTGGAGAAACTACATACTCAAATTCTCCCACTCACCATTTAGCTTTTCAAATAAAGTGACTGCTGTCTAAATGGTTTACAATAAAATTATTAAATGCTTAAACAAAGATTTTTAATATAAAGTTCTTCTCTTAGTATAATCTTAGAAAAGTCAGTTTTTATGCACCCAGAATGAGCCTGATGCCTTGGTTATTTGGTTGGAATTTTGTCTTTTGAAAGAATAAACCTAAGAAATATCAAATGCTAAATACAGAACAAGTTAGGCAATGATAGACTTGAACTTCCTCAACATCCACCCTGGCTGCAAAAAAAGCCTGGGTCAAACTAAAATTCCCTGATTAATACTGAGTGAGACTGTCAGATCTCTCTTAAAAAATAACAATCAGTAAAAAAAAAAAAAAAAAGAGAAAAAGCAATCAGATAGCCTATCTATGCTATCTGAAAGCCCCCATGATGTTAAAACTAGACTTTAAGGATAAACCAGGGGGGAAAAATCCATAGAATTATGAATTTGCTTCTATGTGTACACATTACAGCTGACATAAACACCGAGGTTGGGGCTATGATGGTTTAACAAACAATGGTGTTTGTTGACCTTTTCTAAGGAACTGTGTGACAGGAGAAAGTGGGCACAACACAATACTCAGATGGTCAAGGCAAAACGCTGCCATCAACTAAAAGGAGGCCCCCAACACTAACAAACCATTTATCACAGAGAAGCTGGTCAATTTGTATTCCAGTGAGTGTGGACTCACTGGGCACAGACCCAGCTCCACTCCCGTTCTGTGCAACGGGAGGGGTATGATAATAAGAAGCCACTGAGTGCACTTAAAAATGGTACAGATGTTTAAAAGGAGACTGGGAGGGGGAAAAACCCTGTAAAACAGATTTCAGCTCACACAGAGGGTAGAAAGAAAATGCTTTGGTCAGCAACCCGACCTTTATCAGGGGATAAATCAATTTGCAGCAGCTGTGGACAGCCATTTATATAAAGGCCCTGGGCAGATTAATTAAGGGAAGCGAAGTTAAAAATTCAAGGGGGCTCCGAGTTACATTAAGCACATGAAGTTGGACTGGAGCGGCCTCTCCAGCTCTCCTGGTCTTCACTCCGTCGCCCTGGCCTCGGTGAGCGCTCTGCAGAACCTCCTCTACCGGGAATACGAGCCATTCCTTACGGCGCCATTCTCCAGGTTCCCCCAGAAAGCGGCAGCCAGACTGCGGCGATGCGATTTGAGGCGCCCACTGAAAAAAGCTATGCTCAAAAGATTTCTCCACTGTGCTTTACGAGGAAGAAGGAGACCAAAGGCTGCAAGGCTCCCCAGCCAAATCCTCCAAACTGAAAGGCCTGGGGGCGGGGGACTATTTTTAGTAGCAGTCTTGGTTCACGTCCTACTTCCCGGAATCACAGTACTCAAACTTTTCCAAGGGTTGACCGCCCTTGGAAAGGAAAAAAAAAAGTTTCAAAAAATGGATTTAAGCTCCTTGTGCCGACACAACCGTATCTGCTTAAGGCATCCTGGCCAGCGCAGGGTCCGCCCCGGGAAAGGGGTCTGGGTGCGCCAACCAACCCAGTCCTTTCAGGTTCGCAGCGAGAGGGGTGGACTGCCGGGCCCGGGGCACTCCTCCACCGGACCAGGTTTCTGGAAAACGAAAGGAATTCCCCAGAGCCCTCTGGGCTCCGCCGGGGGGGATCTGCAGGGCACAAGGCTCTGCTCCCCGCTCAGGAGAGGCGGGCGCCGAGTCGGGGCTGCGACGGGAACCCCCAGGGAGCCGGGGCGGTGGGGCCCCGGGGGCGCGGAGGTCGGGGCGGGAGCGACGCTGCCCACCGACCCCCGGCGGCAAAGCCCCGGACGGTACCGGGCGAGAGACGCCCCTGTCCGGAGCCACCCACAGGCACTCAGGGGACCGCCGCCCGCGCGTCCGGGGGCTTCTCACTCGAGCACCCCAAACGCCCCAAGAGTAACAGCGAAAGTTCGCGGGCGGGCGCAGAGCGCCTGGGTGCCGCCAAGAGGACCCCGATCCCAGTCGCAGCCGGGTCCCAAAGTTAAGATTCCGCCTCTCTTGCTCCTAGAGCTAAGTTTTCCACAAGCGAAACGAGCCTCTCCCTTCCAGTTTAAAAACCCCAGGATGCGGGTTTAGGGCCACCTGCCAGACGCACCGTGGGCACCTTCACCAGTTGTTCTGCCGGGCAGAAAATACATGCAGCGCCTTCCTGCTCACATATCGTGATCATGGAGAGGAAAGAAAAATTACTGTAAAAAGACAGTGCGGGGAAGCTAAGAGTCAAAATCGCATCCTCGGTTGACCCATGAAGTTCAGTGTCATCGCAGACTGGAGTCACCCGGGATGTTCCTCTTTGCCCCGGTGCGTGGTTCTACCCTAGTTGAGCGACAAATGGAGCCCGAAGCCTCTCCGCCGAATAACCCAAATGAAGACGACGGTCATCAGAATAATTAATAGCAATAGCCAAGGGCCCGTCCCCGCCGCCCGCCCGCCGGCCCAGCCCTCCCGCGGGCACTTACACTGCACAGGGCCGGAGAGTCCCACCATCCGCCACGGGCTCGGAGCTGCAAATAAAACTTCCCGTCTTCTCCGCCGGCCCGCGGGGCGAGGGCGCGAGGGCGCGGCGCAGCTTTCCCCGCGAGGCCAGAGTGTCCGCGGCCGCTCGCCCACGCGCGCTCGCCACGAGGCCGCGGAGTCGCTCCACGAGGCGCCCACGGCCGCCCGGCGCTGCACACAGCGAACTGCGGTGCAAAAAGCCCGGGGTCGGGGATGCCAGCCACACGCAGCCTCCACGCAGAACCCAAGAATTGCGGAGCTCCGCTCCCCTCCTCCCGCCTCCCTCCCTCCCTCCCTCCCTCCGCTTTTCTGTTGCTGCTGTGGCAGACAAATGTGATGTGGGGCGCAGGGAATTGCCACTGTCACAAGCGGCGTCTGCGTCTGCCTCGCCCGCCCTCGCTCACTCTCGAGGAAGGCGACGCATTTATCTGCAGGGTGGCCGGGCGTCCGCCGGGGAGCAGGAGCGCCGCGCGCTGTGCGCCGAGAGCGCCCGCACCAGGCCGGCTCCGGCGCGCGCCCGCGCCCCGGGCGCCGCAGCCGCTCGGGAGGGAGGCGGCGGCGCGGCCGCTACCAGGTGCAGGGGGGAGGACCCGCGGCGGGGCGGGGGGGAGGTGGAGGTGGGAGACATCTGTGTCGTGCAGGGGTCACGAAGGTCAAGTATATGTTAACAATGGGCAGGCCCGGCGCGCTAGGGCGCGCGGGCGGCCTCCCTCCCGGCCTCGCCCTCTCCAGTGCAGCCTGGTCGTGGGGCTGGCTCCCTAATGATGCCTTCCCGGGACGCCTGCTCTCCGGCGGCCCGAGTGCCCTGCAGTAACCCAAGACGACCACTTTCCCCGGCCATCTGGAGCGCTCCTGGCTGCCCTGCCTGTGTCTCATCACTGGCTGCAGAGACAGCTCTGCTAGAAATCAAGCCACTCTCAGATCTCGTCTCTAATCCCCTTCTGTTAGCTGATTTCCAAACTGACTATTTGCTTTCGCATTAGATAATAGCCTTAGAGAAAACAATTATCATTTTCTTTTTTTCCTCTTTGTTTTTCTACTTCTCTCGTATACCATCAAGAAGGACCCCTTTCTATCCCACGTCTTTGTTGGATGTGCCCCCCTCCCCCAGACATTAATATCAATACTTTGGAGGGGTGGGAGGGAGTCTCAGAGGAAAAGATAGGGTGAAAGAATTCCAGATATTTCCAGAGTAAATAAATAATCTCCCAGTGAACAGGACTGACAGTTTGTACAGAGCAAAAAAGGGCTTGAATAATAATGAAAATATTAATATGTAGGTCAAATATGATCAGATAATGGCTTGCAATGATGAGTAAAATGAAATCTTTTAAATTATTATGGAGCGGTGCCACGACTGCAAATGTTATTATATTTAGTGCAACAATTTGAAATCGTACTCTGAGCCATGTTTTTTCCCAACTGGCCTAAATCAATGCAAAATGTCCTGTGTGCATGTTTCTAAATCTCGTCTTTACAAAGGAAAAAATGCTTAAGATAGAGTCAGAGTCAGCCTGATGCAATGGGAACTGATGAGACATTCGTGGATTTTATTTTTGAAAGTGGTGCTTCAGATATTTAATAGTGAGTAATATCCCTTCCCCCATCCTTTTAAACCCAGCTGGAGCTTCCAATTCTGAAGTCTTTTCAGACTCAGTATACTAATTTTTAGCAATCGTTTCCAGAAAAACACTCATTGTACATTATGCCCTCTCCTTGAGACATTTGACTAACGAATTATAATGGATTAATGAATTGTAATGTTAAGTATGGGTATTTGATATTATGATGCTCTTAATTTGAATCTCAAATTTTATCAAGTTGTACATTCTATAGTAATTTCTGCATTACAGCTCTTTATTTTTTTGCTATCCTTGCAAATCTTAATAGCATTAATAATAAAATATAAAATTTTATATATACTACTATAACTCCTTTGTGTAGGAAATTATGTCAAAGCTTACTTATATTTTCTTTAAAGAATCAAAAACATTTTGATATTTTAATATTCTATTTGTATTATTTCTTCTGTCCCTCAAATTGAAAACCAATAATTTGGATTCTGGAACTATGCATACATGCTTATTTAAAATTAATAAAATGACATCTGAATCAGGAATGATTCTTGTGAAGTAGTGTTATTTCTAAAATCATATTTTAAAATTTAGAATTAATATCAAGTTTTAGGATGTAAAAAATAAGGGGAATATAAAAATATACATATTATGTCACAATTTCCTTCTTCCTGTAAATTGTGCCAATGTAGGTGTGAAATTATAATGGAAACGTTAAGCTTCAAAATCGATGGAAAGTAACTTACAGCAAATCAAAACGGAGTTTTACACTTTCAGGCTATATTCACATCACCAAGGCATGTATTTAAATCCTGTTTTATAAGATTCTACAAATCTTACAGGATCTTCTCTTTTAGCAGTCATACTTCTGGGAAAATAATAATCATTGTTCTAATTACACTTTAAAAAAACCCAACATTTTCTACTCAATTTGGCTTTATATCAGATAGAATATATCACTAAATCTGAAGGTTTTTTAAATTTTGATAACAGCAGCTGAAGAACGTACATCCTTGAGCTGATGTAGAATGACTCAGTATATTCCTTAATCCCACTTTCCGCCCCTATGAAGGCCTTCGCTCTGTAAAATGTGGAACGTATTTTTCTGTAGGATTTATCTTTGTGTTATCTCCTAACTCCTTTATTTGAAGCAAATAGTAACTATAGGGACCAACTCAAGCATGAGGTGATTCTTGAATTGCAAAATCTAGGAAAATAAAACATTAAGTGAAAAGGGTGGAGCTCATTGTTATGTGTGGTGGGAGGGTGTGAATTACCTGAAAACAGTACAAGTCCACAAAACATTTGGTTACCCTGGCCTCGGAGTGGGGGATACACATGACGTAACATTCATAACACAATAAACTATTAATTGAAACATTTCTTAAAACCAATCCAAGGAGACAGGGATGAGTACTGTCTCCCTAGCTGCCACTCACGAGAAAGACCAGGTTTCTGCACCTTTAAGACTATTCGGCATGTTGAGCTAAAAAAAAAAAATCTGAAAAATAAATTTTTTTTAAAAAGGAGATTGTTTAGAAAAATAGGCACCTACCCACCCTAATGAAACCATTAAATTGTAGAATAAAATATGCAATAATGTGTTAAACTATATAAAAACCCTTACTAACAATTTTCTTTTTCTCACTTTAGAAAATTTTTCTCACATCATTAAATTTTCATTATTGTAAAGGTACTAAGTTCTTTCAATTTACAGGTTTACTTTTTCAGTAATGTTACCTAAGAATGCTTTTTGTTTTCCCTTAATTCTAAAAAAGAGCAGAAAGCTTTCAATACAAATTTCAGAGGAGTGCCTATGACCTTCTTTAGAGATGTGGGGTTCACCTCTCACAAAGAGGGATTCCTACACAAAATGTCAACAAGCACTTCCTCAGCACTTTTAAAATTCCTTCTTATAGATCTTAAAGTTTAAATGAGTCCCAAGCTGTGATTTTCTCTACCTTAAAAAAGTCCTCCTATTTGCCTAGGTTGATGAAAATTCTTAATCACCATGTTACTTATTTCTAACAAAAATTGTTTATTGTTGCAACTGTGAAAAAACAGAGTACAAAAAACATAAAGAATAGCAAGTAATAATTACATTTTCATAAATTTAGTACTCGCTATTTGCAATTTCTCTTTCTTTTGCTGTGTAATTTTATGTAGTTTACTTTTTGAGCTTTGCATGGACAAGTTTTATTCCAAATCTTTGCAATTTGGATATTTAACTTGTTTAATGTTTAATTTTAAGACACAGACATGGGCTGGCCCGTGGCTTGGCAGTTAAGTGCGTGCGCTCCACTACTGGTGGCCCGGGTTTGGATCCCGGGCGCGCACTGACGCACTGCTTCTCCTGCCATGCTGAGGCCGCGTCCCACATACAGCAACTAGAACGATGTGCAGCTATGACATACAACTATCTACTGGGGCTTTGGGGGAAAAATAAATAAATAAATTAATTAAATTAAAAAAAAAAAAAAGACAGACAGATAAAAGAGTAAATTTCAGAGATGTTTTTATTTTACTCTGTAGTAGTTAAGCCACATGTACTTAGTACACATTCAGTGTGTATAAATACATTAAATACATTCTTAGGAGACTTTCAACCTAAGATAATAAACAGATTTTTTTTAGTAGAGAATTTATAAGCTAACCTAAAAATGGCTCTCATCATCACTTCAAATAAGCTGATCGGTTTTGTAAGATTTAGCTGCAAGTTTGCAAACAGAGTTTGATTTTAATTCATGATCCCTATGTGTTCACATAGTCATGTGTGTTTTTCTGTAGTACTTTAAAACCAGTCTGCACCCAAAAAGCCCAAGTTGCAAAATTTCAATTACTTATTTAATTTGAAAAGGAAATTTTTTTTTAAGTTTGGAAAGTTTTACAAAATAATTCATAGTAGTGTTTCTTTAAATAATGAGTTATGCTTTAAATATTTAAATATTTGTGTTTGTCAGATTTGGACACGTTAAACTCTGCAGGAAAGCATTTATTGCGTAATATGAAACACACATACATGCGATACATGTATGTTTTTATGTACAATTATCTGTAATCTAGTAATTATCTCATGTGACATTTTATACCTAATCCATGAAAAATAATGATGCCAAATAAAAATCTTATTCACATGGTTCTAATTTAAATTGAATATTTCCCACCTCCATTTTTGAAAGTTGATTTTTATAATACCATAACCAGAATAAAATCCTATAACTCTCCTCCCCCACTGAAATTCTGTATTCCCCATTTTTTATTGAACGTGCCCAGAGAAGTTATTTTTCCTTTTTGCTGCATTTTTTTTGTTGGTGGCTACTCTGCCTGTATAATTCTCAGTTAGGTGCATATTACTGTGATGTAACTGCACAAAGACAGGAGTCTTTGTTTTGTTCACTGAACAGTGCTTGGCACATATTAGACGCTCAATAAATATTTGTTGAATGATGAGTGAATAAGATGCAAAAGCTCCATCACTTAGATGTCTTGTCTCATCTAAACGAATCAAAACCTCACCATCTTGACTTCTTTTTAATGAGTTATTAAGAAACCTAAGATTTTAACACTATCAATGTTTTAAATAAAGAAAATGTGGGCAACCAAAGAAAAGGGTCTTCTGTGTTGTTTTATAAGTGTATTTCAATACTTGAAATAATGGTGAAGTTGATGTGAAAAATGTATACTTGTATTTTTAACTGTTTATTGAATTCTTTTAGAATCTGTAATAAACCACAAATGTTTGTGAAATTTCAGTTTACTTTCTACAATAAGCTAGAAATTTAAAAAAATACTGTGGAAAGGAACTTGGAGCTAGGGACATCTTAGAGATAAGTAATGCTTTTCTTCTATCTTCTATAGTAGTTCAACTATTCTCCAGTTCACATGTCAATATGCAGTAAAAATTCACAAGCTATTTAATTTGTCTGGGACATGTTCCCATTCTCTCATTTAATTATTATATCATTGATAGTTTACATAATCCAGATTGTTTAAATGGTGTTTATACTTAGTAAAGAATCATTTTTATTTGGAAATTTAAGCCTTAGTTATGCAGGATCAGTGTACCTATGTCCACGTTAAATCCACCCTTTAAAAGATGCATATGTTACAGTATTTTAATCATCTTATTTTCCCTAATCTTTTAAAAATGTCAGTTTACTGCATAGAACACTGCAGTCTGACGACTCTCGCATCACCTCACAGGAGTGTTTTCCTCTGGGAATCACTGCATCATGTGGTGCATCCACCTCTGGGGAGAAAGGCAGCAGGCAGCTGGCTCTCAGCACAGCAGTGAGGAGAGAGTCAAGTTTTGGCCAAGTCTGTAGGAAATATAGACTGCTGTTAATCATGTTTGGCATGAAGCTATTTTGCACAATTATTACTCTTTTCTCAGTAGGGCTGGCCACCAACTGCGAGACCCCAGTGTCTCAGTGAAAGACACTAGAAAGGGTGTCTCCATCGCCTGGGCCCAACAGGACTCCCCTTCCTAAATTCCCCCCAGACTTCGTCTATGCTTCTAAGGAAATCACTTGACGAATGTACCCTTTAGGTTAGGCACCTGTAAAACCACAGGATCGGGGATGTTGACCACCCAGTTTGCCTTGCAATTTGCTCCAATTTCCTTGAGGCGAAAAAATTTTTACAAGATAGGAAATCTCAATTTGTCATGTTTTCTGGGAAAAAAGTCACTTCTGGACTGACATTTGCCCTAAATTTTCAAATTCTTATTTTTGAACAAATGTTCCTTATTTAATATTTTTACAACAAAGATATGTATATATATACAATTGTTTGCAATATTAATACATCTCCTGGAAACTATATATTCTTTCTAATAGAGAAGAACTAATATATTTTCCTTTAGAGCAATGCATGTCAAACTTTAATGTACATACTAAGCATCTGGGGGATTGTGTTAAATTGCAGAATCTGGGTCAGTGGGTCTGGGCCGGGGACTGAGAGTCTGCATTTCTAACAAGATTTCAGATAGTGCCAATGATGCTGGCCCACATATGGTCAGCATCAAGGCTTTAGAGATTACTGGAAGCACTGAGAACATCATACCTTACCATCTTTCTTCTTTACACAGAGCCCCACTTTCTCAGTTTGCAAAAAAAAACCCAGCATTCATGTTCACAGAATATACACAACATCATGCGGGACTCTGAATCCATAAAAGGAGAAAAGCACGCTTATATATGAATAGGTTCCTAACGTCCCCACCTGCTGTTCAGGTACCTGCAATCAACAATGGAGGCCCATTATCAGAGAGTAATAAAATAAGCAGTCACAAAACTCTTTATCTAAACAAGACTGGAAGCTCTTCAAAAGTTGAGCCATGAATGGGTGATTACTGCAGGAGGGTTAGGTCACTTGCAACTCTCCCCTAAGAGGTCAGTGATAGCCATCCCTCACTTGGGACTATATTTGCCAAGCGCAATGTGTAGCTGAGAAAAGGTACTATAATGAATTCAAGGTGTGCAATTTATTACAGCTTCCTTGTGCATAGCCTCGGGGCTATTCCAACCCCCCACTTTCTTGCAGTGGTGAATGGAGGGTCTTCAGTCAGAGATTATGCATCATGGACTCTGTTGCACATGCAGGGCTCAGCCTTGGCGGCCTCAGCTCATGAACTTATGAAATTAGTGTACTTCATCCTATTGACATGTTATGACAATTATGCCATGGTGCACTGGTTTAACTGAAAGTCCTAGTGCTTTTCAAGTTTAATGACAGTTGAAGACTAATAAGAACAGAGAAGTTTAAATATTTTTCATAAATGCAATCATGTAGACATTTTCATTTTTAAGCATTCTGTATGGGTCTCATAGGGGAGATTTGAACATTGAGAGGAAGGATGGGCCAGGTTTATTTCTTGTAATTGGTTTTGAGTCTTTTGAGCCGGAGCAGCATCCACTCAAAGCCTTTGCAACTGAAAAAAGAAAACCAAAACCCAAAAAATTCGTGTAATTTGACAATGATTCTAACACACTCTCTCTTCTTATCAATACTTGGATATGTTTTTGTGCTACACACTTCTTTTATTTTCACCTCATTGAGTACCGTAATGGCAAACAATTTATGTTCAGTCTACCAGAATGCCACTTCTTTAGCTTTAAAAAACAACGAGAACAACAACAACAAAACAAAGTGTTGTAACCAGGAACTTTTAATAATAATTCTTTGCTGCAATCTGAATGAACCCATACGTTCCCTACCTCTTACAACTGTTTCTAATGTTGGAGGAGGATTTATATTTTTTCTGAACAATAGATTTTAATTAAGAAGATTTATTAAAGACAGTTTTCCTTCCTATGATTACATTTCCATTTCCAGAGACATCTGCATTTCAAAATGCACCACATAGTTTCATAAATATTCCATATTTCCCTTAGAACTTTTGGCATTCCAATTTCCTCCAACCTCTTCTTAACATCTTCACATTCATTTGTATGTCCATGTATTTGTAGACAGTCAGGACTAGACATTTCTTCACACAGGTATTGTGTTAGGAAGCAGGTTCAAAGCATTACCGTTCTCTGTGAGTCAAGACTTTTAAAAGGAATAGTCAAATTAAGCCCAGTAATGTACGTCTAACAAAAGATCTAGATATCTCACAGAAGTTCTTAGAGTGGCGGGGTAAACAACCGGGCTGAATTTGCTCTGAAGTTCAAATCATTGTTATTTTAATAGAGTGGGAAATTCATTTAGATAGTGGATTCTGATAGTTACCCAATTAAAGCTCTTTTTGTCTATGTTAATGTAGTTTTAAATTTTTAGTTTTTGAAACCCACTTTTGCCAGAGAATTATTTGAAGATAGAAGCAGCTTGAGCAGTTGTCTTTAGATGTGCCTCATGAGTGACCGTACATTGTCAATTAGATCTTGTAAGTGTTTATATAAAACTATAAGCCAGTGTGTTAAGCTTGATCAAGGTACAAAGAATAGAAATATACTCAGGTTATTTCACTGAGTTCACAGGGGGGTCCACTGTAAGGATATAAGGGGACTTGCAGAAGGCAGGAAACTCTCAGTGTATGCCCAGGCTGGCTTCATAGGAGAGAACACACCCACAGCGACCCGATTACCTTCCTTGCTCTTCCTCAGCAGCCCACTCTAATGCCCTGTTGACTCCCTGCTGAATGTCCTGGCCTCATCAGCACCCTGTGCTCTCCTTCCCTATGCAAATGCTCCTTCCACTACCAACTGACTTCTTGATTCTCTCTACTTCATAGATTCTGTTCACTCATTGCTTTGACTATTCTATGATTTCTAGTAACTCATGGCTTCTGCTTACTGTTGTCTCTGTCTTTCAACTCCTGTTCTCCTGTCAACTAACGCACACTGTTCTAAAATACGGAGACAGAGAGACAGACAGAGAGACAGAGAGACTGATGGAGTCAGTCAACTACCGTCTACACTTTGGAACCAGATCACCTCGTTGGCTGGAGGCTGGGGTCAGGAGCCCATCTCTGGTGCAGTCAACTGTGGTCAGGGTGGTAAGGTTGTGTGGACAACTTTTCTCAGAAGGAAGCCGCTCACGGGGCATACTGTACTCCTCTCTAATACAGCCAAATAACATTGAGGGGCTTTTTAAAAAATAGGGCTGTTTTAAACTGACTGTAGATACTTGCCTGATCTGAGCAAGGGGAAAAATGTAAATTAACATTGACATTTAGTGACGAAAAGAGCACCATGGGAATTCTGAGCATTCCCGGGAGGCTTTCCAGTTTTTATCCTGGTGGCCAGCATTGCCTCTATAAAGACAGTACAGTAGAAAGAAAGGTCGTTGGCTTTGTGGTCTATGAGACCTGGAACTGAATTTCTTTTCTGCTACTTCTACGCTGGTTGCCTTAAGTCATTTAACTTTCTTTAAGCTTCCATCTCCCCACCAGGAAGTGCTTACATCTCGGGATGTCTATTTAGCATTCATTCCATATCTCCCCAAAGTAGATATGAACAGGTATCTAAACTGACTGTAGATACTTGCCTGATCTGAGCAAGGGGAAAAATGTAAATTAACATTGACATTTAGTGACGAAAAGAGCACCATGGGAATTCTGAGCATTCCCGTGGTGTGAAGGGTGGTGGATTTTTAAAATTATTTGCTGCTGCTTCTTTGGAAAGAGAAACCTAAATACTATGCACTTTGGCTTCCTTGCTCAGCGATAGGACAGAAAATATAAGTGTTCTTTTCATTCGCCGTCGCTCCCCTTCTTACACCTTAATATCTTGCCCTGTCCCAGCTTACACAATATCAAGAGCTGATTCTTTTCTTTACATTAGCCACAGCTATGATATTATTATTATTACTATTGGCTTTGAAGTGGGAAATGTAATAGACATAAGTGGTGTGAGTGGAGAAGTGACATAAAGGTAGATAAAGATACGCAGTTTATAAGGTGCATTTTAATCACAGTTTTCACTTTGTAAGCCATTTACTCCAAAATTTAATGACACATACAACATACACATCGTTGTGCTAACAGTTGGGGAAATAGTGCTACTAACTGGCTGTGATAGGAGGTAAAATGAGAGCTATAGAATAGATTTATAGCCAAATAGGTTTGAATAGAATAGTTTTCTCAAATAAAACAAAAATACATATATATATCCCCACATGCACAAACACACAAGCAAAAATGTATGCAATTACATATACATTTACACATGTATATACTTAAAAATACCTAAATATGTGCATATGCCTATACATAAACAGAGTATGAATTTTTTTTCACACCTTCATTTTCTTTAAATCAAATTGTGCCTGAATCCTAGTCCCTATCCCAACAGGTCGATGGAAAATCCAGTTGGGGGGGGTCTTTTTCCTCACTCCCTTGGTTGTAAGGAAGTCTGAGGTTATTCTTGCCTAAGTCATAATGGCTTCTTGAAATCCACAACTTAACTCCAATACCTTTCTGAGGGGACAAGAATATTTGCAAAGGTGGTGAATGTCCCCCCCTGCCATAGTTCATACTAGGTACCAGGCTCTGTTCTAAGCAGCACTTTCCAGGTATTACCTCATTCACTCCTAAAACAACAGTGCAAGAGAGGTACTCTTATGTCCTCAGGAAACTGAGCCCAGAGCTGGAGTAACTTGCCTAAGGCCTCACAGCTTGTAAATGACAGAAGCAGGACTTGAACCCTGGTGGTCTGGGTTAACATAAGTCTGGTCTAGTCTCAAGGGTCTTGCTGGGGCTTCCCCTACCCCTCCAGAACTCACAGTTCAAGTCTCTGGGGTCAGGGCTTGTAAACACCAGTGAAAATCTTGTTTCTCTTTCCCTAAACTTCTTAGGGCAAATTCAAGGGTAGAAAAAAATTAAAAGGAGTCTCCAAGCTCAGTTCCGTTGAGATCTAATGCTAAGAGCAAGTCCATCTGGCATCAAACGGCAAAGGGCCACGGCAGTCCCTGAAATCTGAGCTCTCTCTATGGGGTCACGAACCTCAACACCTGGACCCGTGGAAACTGTCTCTGCTTTCTTTAAAAGGGAGTTGGCAGAATGCTGGTAGAACAACTGCTAACTAGTGGCTGCTAACCTGGCCAGAAAACCAAAGTCAAGTTTATTCCAGCCAAGGAAGCAATATCTCCTTTTTCTCATGGCCTTCTTAGGAAGGTCTCCCGAGTGAAGAGTTTTTAAAATTACTTCCACTCTCAAAAAAAGAAAAGAAAGAGAAGAAAGCTCCCAATCATCTCTGCCGGGTGTTCAGGAAAAAGTGGAAGAGAATGCAAATGTGAGTATTGTCTCTAATTGTTCATGGCTGCCACACCTCTGGGTGGGGGCACATGCCATCACACCCCACCTGAGGTGAAGATGTTTCAACTCTTAAGCCTTCCCCTCAGTACTCAGGAACCCACCCTTCAAAACACTGACTTCCGCTCTTAGAGAAAGCCTCTCCGACTTCCTTAATCACCCCCCTTTGTTCTTCCTAACTGCCAGAGACAAGTACACAAAGGGTCCAGAGCCCATTTCTTTTCCCTGAGGCAGGCTCATTCACTCACAAATGGAAGGCTGTAGGCCCCTGGTTAGGGTCTAACTGCTTACAGTTATAAACAAGGTACAGGTGAGAAACACAGCTGGCCATCCTATATATGTGTACACTTTTAACACAATTGGTTTTTCTATTTTTATACTTCTCAATCACTACAATGTTATTTATTTTCCCTAAAGGAAAAAATATTTTCCTTTTATGCTATATTACTATTCTAGCTAAGGTGCTCTTTGTAGGGGAAAAAAGTTAAGAGACTCAAATATATTCAGAGATGTTACCTAGCATTTAGTCTCTTGAAAATGTGCATATTAGCACTTAGAAATATAACTTTTTTTTAAAAAAAAAAGATTAACTGTCTAATTACAGATTTCACACATAATCTGTCAATTGGCTAAATATGTGCTGACTGTCATTAAGCTGTTCAGTGAAAGATGGGTAGAGGGCTGGTCTGCTGCTCCTCTCAGAAGCACAAGGAGTTGTCTTTTAAAGGAGAAAAATTTGAGTAATATCCATGTTCTCACTTTTCAAGGTAGCTAAAGTAGCCCGAAGTTCAACTTCCTTTTGAGCCACTAATTATGCTATGATGGCAAATGATTTATTTTAAAAAATACAGATTTACTGGCCCACTTTCAGATTTATTAAATCAAAATCTGAAGGAATTGAGTTTTGAAACTTATTTTTAACACCTTTCTCAGTGAGTCTGATGGCACAAGCGTAGCATTTCTTCACGGGGACCTCTGAAACATGACCACTGGTCTTCAGGATCTGGTTCTGTCCTTGGCCACCAACGTCATCTTAGGTCACTCTCTGCATCTCTCTAGATCTTAGTTTTTGTATCTGTAAAGTGATGCAGTTGCTCTAGACAATCTCTAAAATCTTTTCCAAATCTGTATTCTCTGAGTCTGTGTAGGACAATTCAAAAGCTCATGTCTTTGAATCAGATTGGGAATGTCATAATAATAATGTTTATTTGAATAGCACTTCCAAATCTTAAAATGCTTGCATTTGGGCCAGCCCTGTGGCTTAGTGGTTAAGTGCGCCTGCTCCGCTGCTGGTGGCCCGGCTTCGGATCCTGGGCGCGCACCGACGCACCGCTTCTCCGGCCATGCTGAGGCCGCGTCCCACATGCAGCAACTAGAAGGATGTGCAACTATGACGTACAACTATCTACTGGGGCTTTGGGGAAATATAAAATAAAATAAAATAAAATAATAAAAAATAAATAAAATGCTTCCATTTTGTGCTGCTCATCCGAGCCTGATAATGTTGAAAAGTAGCAAGAACAAGTATTACCTTGGTCTTTTTACAGATGAAAAAACAAGTTCAGGAAAACATAAAGGGATTTGTTCAAGGTTAAATAGAAGTGCTAGAGCAGAATCCTGATGTTCAGATCATTACACTTTTCCAGATTTACGTGTATTATTATCTGACCACAATCAAAGTAACAATATAAAACCAGCACAATCAAAATGTCACTTTTGTCTTATGTGTTTCCAAGAACGGTAAAAAGTCAACTTTATGTTTTTATTTGTACTTATTTTATTGAGGTCATATTGGTTTATAACATTATGTAATTTCAGGTGTACATTGTTATATATCAGTTTCTGTATAGACTGCACCTTGCTCGCTCCCAAGAATCTAGTTTTTATCCGTCACAATACTTATGAGCCCCTTTACCCCTTTCACCCTCCCCGCCCACCCTCTTCTCCACTGGTAACCACTAATCTGTTCTTTTTGTCCATATGTTTGTTTATCTTCCACATATGAGTGAAATCATATGGTGTTTGTCTTTCTCTGTCTGGCTTATGTCTCTTCACATAATACCCTCAAGGTGCATCCATGTTGTTGCAAATAGGAAGATTTTGTCTTTTTATAGGCCGAGAGGTATTCCATTGTATACATACCACATCTTCTTTATCCATTCATCAGTTTATGGGCACTTGGGTTGCTTCCAGGTCTTGGCTGTTGTGAATAATGCTGCAGTGAACATAGGGGTGCGTACATCTCTTTGTATTGTTGATTTCATGTTCTTTGGATAAATACCCAGTAGTGCGATAGCTGGATCATACAGTATTTCTATTTTTAATTTTTTGAGAAATCTCCATACTGTTTTCCATAGTGGCTGTGCCAGTTTGCATTCCCACCAGCAGTGTATGAGGGTTCCCTTTTCTCCACATCCTCTCCAACATTTATTATTACTCGTCTTCTTAATTATAGCCGCCATTCTGATGGGTGTAAGGTGATGTCACATTGTAGTTTTAATTTCCCTAATAATTAGTGATATTGAACATCGTTTCCTGTGCCTGTTGGCCATCTGTATATCTTCTTTGGAAAAATGTCTGTTCATTCTCTGCCCATTTTTTGTTTGAGTTATTAGTTTTTTGTTGTGTTGTATGAATTCTTTATATATTTTGGAAATGAACCTCTTTTTGGATGTATGATTTGCAAATATTTTCTCCTAGTTGGTGGGTTATCATTTCATTTTGTTCATGATTTCCTTTGCCTTGTGTAAGCTTTTTAGTCTGATGTAGTCCCATTTGTTTATTTTTTCTTTTGTTTCCTAGCCTAAGTAGACGTGGTATTCAAAAAGATACTGTCAAAGAGTGTACTGACTATATTTTCTTTTAAGAGTTTTATGGTTTCAGGTCTCACACTCAGGTCTTTAATCCATTTCGCATTAATTTTTGCATATGGAGTAAGGTAACGGTCTACTTTCATTCTTTTGCACATGGCTGTCCAGTTTTCCCAACACTATTTATTAAAGAGACTTTCCTTTCTCCATTGTATGTTCTTGGCTCCTTTGTCAAAGATCCATAGATGTGTGGTTTTATTTTTGTGCTTTCAATTCTATTCCATTGATCTGTGTGTCTGTTTTTCTGCCAGCACCATGCCATTTTGATTACTATAGCTTTGTAGTATATTTTGAAGTCAGGGATATTGATACCCCCAGCTTTGTTCTTTTTTCTCAGAATTGCTTTGGCTATTTGAGGTCTTTTGTTGTTCCATATAAATTTTAGGATTCTTTGTTCTGTTTCTGTGGAGAATGTCATTGGGATTCTGATTGGGCTTACATTGAAACTCTAGATTGCTTTAGGTAATATGGACATTTTAATTATGTTTATTCTTCCAATAAATGAGCATGGAATATCTTTCCATTTCTTTATGTCTTTGATTTCTTTCAATAATTTCTTATAGTTTTCAGTGTATAGGTCTTTGACCTCCTTGGTTAAGTTTATTCCTAGATATTTTATTCTTTTTATTGCAATTGTAAATGGGATTGTATTCTTGACTTCTCTTTCTGCTAGTTTGTTATTAATGTATAGAAATGCAACTGATTTTTGTAAGTTGATGTTGTACCCTGCAGCTTTGCTGTAATTATTGATTATTTCTAATAGTTTTCTGGTGGATTCTTTAGGGTTTCTATAAATGGAATCATATTGACCGCAAACAGCAAGAGTTTTACTTTTTCCTTTCCAATTTGGATCCCTTTTATTTCTTTTTCTTGCCTAATCGCTCTGGCCAAAACCTCCAGTACTATGTTGAATAAGAGTGGTGAGAGCGGGCACCCTTGTCTTGTTCCTGTTCTCAGAGGCATGGCTTTCAGTTTTTCACCATTAGGTATGATGTTGGCTGTGGGCTTGTCACATATGGCCTTTATTATATTGAGGTACTTTCCTTCTATACCCATTTTGTTGAGAGTTTTTATCATAAATGGATGTTGGATCTTGTCAAGTGCTTTCTCTGCATGTATTGAGATAATCATGTGGTTTTTATTGCTCATTTTACTACTGTGGTGTATCACATTGATTGATTTGTGGATGTTGAACCATCCCTGCATCCCTGGTATAAATTCCACTTGATCATGGTGTATGATCCTTTTAATATCTTTCTGTATTCAATTTGCCAATACTTTGTTGAGGATTTTTGCATCTATGTTCATCAGTGATACTGGCCTGTAATTTTCCTTCTTTGTGTTGTCCTCATCTGGCTTTGGTATCAGGGTAATGTTGGCCTCATAGAAAGAGTTAGGAAGCGTCCCGTCGTCTTCAATCTTTCAGAATGGTTTCAGAAGGATAGGTATTAAGTCTTCCTTGAATGTTTGTAGAATTCTCCAGGAAACCATCTGGTTCTGGACTTGCCTTTTTTGGGAGGTTTTTGATTACTGTTTCAATCTCTTGTGATTGATCTACTGAGATTCTCTATTTCTTCTTGATTCAGTTTTGACTCAAGGGAGATTGTATGAGTCTAAGAATGTATCCATTTCTCCTAGGTTGTCCAATTTGTTGGCATATAGTTTTTCATAGTATTCTCTTATAATCCTTTGTATTTCTGTGGCATCTGTTGTAATTTTTCCTCTTTCATTTTTGAATTTTTATTTGAGGCTTCTCTGTTTTTTTCTTAGTGAGTCTGGCTAAAGGTTTGTCAATTTTGTTTGTCTTCTCAAAGAATGAACTTTGAGTTTCATTGATCCTTTTTATCATTTTTTTAGTCTCCATTTCTTTCTGCTCTAATTTTTATTATTTCCCTCCTTTTGCTGACTTTGGGCTTTGTTTGTTCTTCTTTCTCTCCTTCTGTTATGTGTAATTTAAGATTACTTATTTGAAATTTTTCTTATTTGTTGAGGTATGCTTGTATTGCTGTAAATTGCTCTTTTACCACTGCCTTGCCTGTATCTCATAAGATTTGGTATGTTCTATTTTCATTTTCCTTTGTCTCCAGGTGTTTTTTGATTACTCCTTTGATTTCTTCATTGATCCAATGGTTGTTCAGTGGTATGTTGTTTAGTCTCCACATATTTGGCCATTTCCCAGCCTTTTTCTTGTAGTTGATTTCTAGTTTCATAGCATTGTGGTCAGCAAGATGCTTGATATGATTTCAACCTTCTTAAATTTATTGAGGCTTGCCTTGTTTCCCAACATGTGATCTATCTTTGACAATGTTCCATGTGCGCTTGAGAAGAATGTGTATTCTGCTGTTTTTGGATGCAATGTTTTATATATGTCTATTAAATCTAGTATTTCATTTAAGGCCACTGTTTCCTTATTGACTTTCTGTCTGCATGATCTGTCCATTGATGTAAGTGGGGTGTTGTGTTCCCCTACTATTATTGTGTTGCTGTCAATTTTTCCCTTTAGGTCTGTTAATAGTTGCTTTGTATACTTTGATGCTCCTGTGTTAGGTGCATATATATTCATAAGTGTTACACCCTCTTGGTGGAATGTCCCTATTATTATTATATACAGCCTCTCTTTGTCTCTATCTTTTTTATCTTGAAATCTGCTTTGTCTGATATAAGTATGGCAACACCTGCTTTCTTTTGTTTGCCATTTACTTGGAGTATCCTATTCCATTCCTTCACTCTTAGCCTGTGTTTGTCTTTAGAGCTGTGATGTGTTTCCTGGAGGCAGCATTTTGCTGGGTCTTGTTTTTTAATCCATCCAGCAACTCTGTGTATTTTGGTTGTAGAATTAAATCCATTTACATTTAGAGTGATTATTGATTTTGAGGGCCTAATACTGCCATTTTATCTCTTGTTTTCTTGTTGTTCTATTTTCATATTGTTTCTTTTCCCTTGTATTTCTGACTGCAATTTCAGTTTGATGCTTTTTTGTGATGGTTTTCTCTTTGTTTATGATTGGTTGCTCTGCTCTGATTTTTTCTTTAGTGGTTACCATGAAGTTTGTATAAGAGATCTCATAGATGGGATAGTCCATTTTCTGATGGCCTCTTATCTCCATTAGCCTAAGCAGGTTCCATCCCTTTCCTTTTCCCCTTCTGAGTTATTATTGTCACAAATTATTATTTTTTGTATTTTGAGTTTGTGACTAAATTGAATTGTTTATCGTTACTTTTGATGCTTTCCTTCCCTTTCTTTTATGTTATAATCAAGTGTTTGCTAACTTACTCTTATACAGGGCTGCAATTTTCTGATTTTGTCTGTCTCTTTATCTCCTTGCTCATGGTTTTGTAAACCTTTGCTTTTTAGTTTCAGATAGAAGGACTCCTTTCAACGCTTCTTATAAGGCAGGCCTAATGGTGATGCTCCTTCAGCTTTGGTTTATCTGGGAAAGCTTTTATTTCTCCATCATATCTGAAGGATAGTTTCACTGGATAGAGTACTCTTGGCTGAAAGTTTTTGTTTTTCTGTATTTTGAATATACCATTCCATTCTCTCCTAGCCTGTAAGGTCTCTGTGAAGAAGTCTGCTGAAAGCCTTATAGGGGTTCCTTTGTAGGTTATTTTCTCCTGCCCTGCTTCCCTTAATATTTTTTCTTTGTCATTGACTTTTTGTGTGTGTGTGTGTGTGAGGAAGATCAGCCCTGAGCTAACATCCATGCTAATCCTCCTCTTTTTGCTGAGGAAGACCAGCTCTGAGCTAACATCTATTGCCAATCCTCCTCCTTTTTTTCCCCAAAGCCCCAGTAGGTAGTTGTATGTCATAGTTGCACATCCTTCTAGTTGCTGTATGTGGGACGCAGCCTCAGCATGGCCAGAGAAGCAGTGAATCGGTGCGCGCCTGGGATCCGAACCCGGGCCACCAGTAGCAGAGCGCACGCACTTAACTGCTAAGCCATGGGGCCAGCCCTGTCATTGACTTTTGACAGTTTTAATAGTATATTCCTTGGGGAAGGTCTTTTTGCATTGGTGTAATTAGGAGTTATATTAGCTTCATGTACTTGTAAGGCCAGTTCTTTTCCCAGGTTTGAGAAATTCTCAGCTATTATTTCTTTTAATAAGCTCTCTGCTCTTTTCTCCCTGTGTTGTCCTTCAGGAATACATATAATCCTTTTGTTTTTCCTAACTGAGTTAGATATTTCTTGAAGAATTTCTTCATTTTTTAAAAATCTTAGTTCTCCTCCTCAACCTGATGCATTTCTATATTTCTATCCTCTAAATCATTAATTCTGTCCTCCGTAACATCAGCTCCATTTTTTATGGATTCTAGATTATTTTTTATTTCATTAATTGTGTTCTTCATATCCAGAATTTCTGTTTGGTTCTTTTTTAGAGTTTCAATCTTTTTGGTGAAGTATTCCTTTTGCTCATTAATTTTATTCCTCAGCTCACTGAACTGTCTTTCTAGGTTTTCTTATAACTCAATGAGTTTCTTTATGACAACTGTTTTGAATTCTCTGTCATTTAGATTGAAAATTTCTGTGAGTTCAGGATTGGTATCTGGAGACTTGTTATTTTCCTTCTGCTCTGAAGTGTTACTGTAGTTCCTCATGGTGTTGGATGAATTGATCCTCTGCTGGCACATTTGGTAGGATTAGGTCACAGAATCCACCTGCCCCTGCTGGGGGAGGCAGGAGCTGCTTTTTCTGGTCCTGCCCAATTTGCTGGAAGTTGTGCCAGCGGCCTCCTCTGTGTTTGCACGCTGGCTGCAGCTACTTGGAAGGTCATGCAAGCACGTGCAGGTAGGGCCTCTGTTATCTGCCAGCAGGTCGCTCTCATGTGGGACCACTACTCTTGGCAGGGGACCGGCCAAGCTTATGTGCTTGGCCAAAGGGGAAGTTCACTTTCTTTCATGCATGCCAGCTCTGCACTTGTGGGAATCTTGGCTGAGCAGCTGCACTTGGTGGGGACTCCTTTGTGGGGGCTGAGCCACACCTCTCAGTGGGGAGTGTTCCCATGGGTGGGGCCACTGGGGCACCATGGGTGCTGCTGCAAGCTGGGCTACCACTCTGAAAGTATTTGCACGCAGGCCAGGCTGCCCTTCCTCCTCTTATAGTCACACCAGATGTGTGGACCCATAACCTATATCATCACCGCTGGGGAGGAGGAGGGGTCCGCTCACCTAGTTCCACTGCTTCCTGAGGATCCAGTCCCTCCAACTTCAGATGTATGACTGCGTGTATCTCTCAGACGTCCTATTGTGCTGTGTAGAGAATCCTCTGTTGGTTAATGAAAGTCCATTTAGTTGTGTAACTTAGAGGGGAGAGACAAAGGGAACAACCCACTCTGCTATGATGCTGACGTCACTCTCTAAAATCACAATTTTAGAAAGTGCTGATTACATTTTCAAAACTAGCTTAAATTATTTAAATTCAAATTATGCATTTTTCTTAGCCACTACCCTCTCATTGCCTTGCCTGTTCTTTGGCAGCAAAGACAATACCATGTGCTTTCCAAAATAGTTTCACATTCTTCCCAGACACACAGCTAAACTATATTTCCCAGGCTTCTTGTAGATAGGTTGGGGCTTTGGAACTGAGTTCTGGCTAATGAAATAGGAGTATGAGTGATGTACATCACTCCCAGAGCTGATCCATAAAAATCTCCCAGGCTCCATCATCCATTCTTTTTTCTGTTTCTTTGGTGACTTTGGAGGCCACAAGTTGAAGATAGCAGAGCTATTAGATGGAAATAGTCTGGCTCCTTTAATGAATATAAGGATCATCACTCAAAATTCTCACTTCCACCCCCATCAGTCCCATTGGACTCTATCATCAGTATTAAACTAGTGAGTATTAAACTACTGAGATTTTGGGTGGTTTGTTATAGCAGTTAAACTATTCTGATTAATAACACTCTTAAATTATGTCTATTGTTTTTCCAATTTTCCCCTCTATTAGTTTGTAATTTATATACTCATTTTATCATCTTGTAAGTGGTTTCTCTGGAAATTACACATCGTCTTTGACTTGCTTGGGGCCGGCCCCGTGGCTTAGCAGTTAAGTGCGTGCACTCTGCTACTGGCGGCCTGGGTTCAGATCCTGGGTGTGCACTGATGCACCACTTCTCCGGCCATGCTGAGGCTGCATCCCGCATACAGCAACTAGAAGGATGTGCAACTATGACATACAACTATCTCCTGGGGCTTTGGGGAAAAAAAAGGAGAAGGATTGGCAATAGATGTTAGCTCAGAGCCCGTCTTCCTCAGCAAAAAGAGGAGGATTAGCATGGATGTTAGCTCAGGGCTGATCTTCCTCACAAAAAAAAAAAAATAAAAAAAAAAAAATAAAAAAAGAAACCATAAAAACAAAACAACAAAACAACCATCTTTGACTTGCTTACCTTCTCCTAAACAAAGCGTGTGCCTTAGAAAACTTCTTTAACTCTATCAAATACTATTGCTTTTGAATTTTAATATTCCTCTCTCTCTCTCTCTATACATATATATATATTCATACACATACATATACATGAACACATTTATACATATAAACTCATAAGACATTATCATTGTTTTATGTAGTCAATATTCATTTAGATTTATCCACATATTTATAATTTTAATTGATTTAAAAAAAATTTTTTTTTTAAATTAAAAAAAAAAATTTTTTTAAAAAATTTTTTTTACCCAAAGTCCCAGTAGATAGTTGTACATCATAGTTGCACATCCTTCTAGTTGCTGTATGTGGGACGTGGCCTCAGCATGGCTGGAGAAGCAGTGTGTCAGTGCACGCCCGGGATCCGAACCCGGGTTGCCAGTAGTGGAGCGCACACACTTAACCGTTAAGCCACAGGACCGGCCCTAATTGATTTTTCATTCATTTCTGTAACTACAACCTTCTCTCTAGGATAATTTTCCTTCTGCCTAAAGAATATCCATTAGAATTTCTTTTATAACAGATCTACTGGTGGCAAAATATATCTGGGTTTTTATTTTATTTTGTTTTGATCAGAAAATTTATTTTTTTTTATTTTTTATTTTTTTAAGAGCACTTTTTTTTTAAAATTTTATTTATTTATTTATTTTTCCCCCAAAGCCCCAATAGATAGTTGTATGTCACAGCTGCACATCCTTCTAGTTGCTGTATGTGGGACGCGGCCCCAGCATGGCCGGAGAAGCGGTGCGTCGGTGCGCACCCGGGATCCAAACCCGGGCCACCAGCAGTGGAGTGTGTGCACTTAACCGCTAAGCCACGGGGCTGGCCCTAGAAAACTTATTTTTTTTGTCCTCTGTTCTTTTTTTCCCCCCAGCTTTATTGGGATATAATTCACACACAACATTGTGTAAGTTTAAGGTGTACAATGTGTTGATTTGGTACATTTATAAATTGCAAAATGATTACCATCTTAGTATTCGCTACCACCTCCATCCCATCACATAGTTATCATTTCTCTTTTGTGATAAGAACATTTAAGATTTACTCTCTTAACAACATTCAAGTATATGATACAGTGTTATTAGCTATAATCATCATGCTGTACATTAGAGCCCCAAACTTGTCAATCTGATAACTGGAAGTTATCAGATTTGACTAGTATCTCCCCATTTCCCTCACTCCCCACCCCTGGTAACCACCACTCTACTCTCTGTTTCTCTGAGTTTGTTTATTTAGATTCCACATATAAGTGAAATCATACAGTATTTGTCTTTTACTGTCTGACTTATTTCACTTAGCCTAATGCCCTCAAGGTCCATCCAAATTGTTACAAACAGTAGGATTTCCATCTTTCTCATGGCTGGATAATATTTCATTGAACATATATACTATATCTTGTTTATCTATTCATCCACTGACAAATACTTAGGTTGTTTCCATATCTTGGCTATTATGAGTAATGTTGCAATGGGAGTGCAGATATCTCTATGAGATCCTGATTTCAGTTTCTTTGGATATATACTCAGAGGTGGGATTGCTGAATTATATGATAGTTCTATTTTTAATTCTTCAAGGTTTCTCCATACTGTTTTCCATAATGGCTGCACCAATTTACATTCCTATGAACAGTGCACAAAGATTTCCATTTCTCCACGCCCTTGCCAACTCTTACCTCTCATCTTTTTGATGATAGCCATCCTGATAGATATGAGGTGATATCTTATTATGGTTTTGATTTGCATTTCCCTAATGATTAGTGATGTTGGGCATCTTTTCATGTACCTATTTGCCATCTCTATGTCTTTTTGTGTGTGTGTGAGGAAGATTAGACCTGAGCTAACATCCGATGCCAATCCTCCACGTTTTGCTGAGGAAGATTAGCCCCAGGCTAACAACCGTGCCCATCTTCCTCTATTTTATATGGGATGCCACCACAACATGGCTCGACAAGCAGTGCATTGGTGTGTGCCCGGAATCTGAACCTGTGAACCCCGGCTGCTGAAGTGGAGTGTGCACGCTTAACCACTATGCCACCAGGCCAGCCCCCAACTGTATGTCTTCTTTGGAAACTTGTCTATTCAGTTCCTCTGCCATTTTTTAATCAGATTATTGTTGTTTTGCTATTGAGTTGTATTAATTCTTTTTTTTTTTTTTTTAAGATTTTATTTATTTATTTTTTCCCCCCAAAGCCCCAGTAGATAGTTGTATGTCATAGCTGCACATCCTTCTAGTTGCTGTATGTGGGACTCGGCCTCAGGATGGACGGAGAAGTGGTGCCTCGGTGCGTGCCCGGGATCCGAACCCAGGCCACCA
The DNA here is from genome assembly GCF_057802395.1 of Ceratotherium simum simum. Taxonomy (NCBI): domain Eukaryota; kingdom Metazoa; phylum Chordata; class Mammalia; order Perissodactyla; family Rhinocerotidae; genus Ceratotherium; species Ceratotherium simum. The sequence continues at coordinate 45,770,153 of NC_141922.1, read as the reverse complement.
GCATCGGAGCGTGCGCACTTAACCACCAAGCCACGGGGCCGGCCCTAATTCTTTATATATTTTGGATATTAACCTTTAGCAGATATATGATTTGCAAATATTTTCTCCCTTTCAGTAGATTGCCTTTTCATTTTGTTATTTCTTTTGCTGTGCAACGTCTTTTTAGTTTGATGTAGTCCCACTTATTTATTTTTGGTTTTGACTTCTGTTATTGAAGAATATAGAATTCTAGGTTGGCACTTATTTTCTCTTAGCCCTATGAATACATTTCTCACCTTTTGAGTTCGTCACTCAACTCTTGGTCCGGTCCTGAGGCATAGCAGTTGAGTGCGTGTGCTCTGCTGCTGGTAGCCCGGGTTTTGATCCTGGGTGTGCACCAACACACCGCTTGTCAGGCCATGCTGTGGCGGCATCCCACATAAAGCGGAGGAAGATGGGCACAGATGTTAGCTCAGGGCCACTCTTCCTCAGCAAAAGGAGGAGGATTGGCATGGATGTTAGCTCAGGGCTGACCTTCCTCAGGAAAAAAAAAAAAAAGAGAAATCAACTCTCAATCTGTCTCCTTTGACTATAATATGTCCTTTCTCTCTGACTGCTTTTAAGATTATTCTGTCATTCTTTCTTGCCTTTCTTCCTTCTTTCTTATTTTGTTGCTTTCAATTTCTCTTTTTTTCTTTCTTCATTTTTTTAAAACTTTCTTTTTTTCTTATTTTTGTGTGTGTTTAAGTGTGGATTTCTTCTTGTTTTTCCTACATGGGATTTATCGGACTTCTTGAATCTGTGGTTTGGTTTCTTTCATTGGTCTTGGAAAATTCTCAGCCATGACTTTTTAAATTATTGTTTCTTTTTTTGTCGGCTTCTTTTTTTTTTGGTGAGGAAGATTGTTCCTGAACTAACATCTGTGTCAATATTCGTCTATTTTGTATGTGGGATGCCACCACAGCATGGTTTGATGAGCGATGTGTAGGTCTGCACCCAGGATCTGAACCTGTGAACCCCAGGCCACTGAAGAGGAGCATGCAAACCTAAGCACTATGCCACTGGGCCAGCCCTAAATTATTGTTTCTTTTCCATTTTCTCTCTCTTATTTTGAAGCCAGGTACTTGAGGGTTACTATAAATATTCAGTAAGAATATGATTACCCTATGACATTGTTCCCAACACAGAGACAGATGAAAAGAAGTTAATCTTGTTAATTTGTTGTTTTCTTGTTTAACCTGAGGGGTGACTCAAAGGTCACAAGGATATATGAGCTTGTTTTGCATAAGAAAAGGAATGTCTTCAAGGAAGTTACAATCACCAGATAACTGGCCCCTAGCTGCTGTCAAAGCCCAGAAGTCTCTCTGCCCAAGGGCTTATCTGGAGTGAAAGAAACAAAGATTTCTCCTTTGTTTCTTGGAAACTCCTCCTCCCAAGCCCCTTAACTCTGTAAAGACCCCTTGCTTTCTTCTTTTGTTAAGGCAGATTGGAGAGAACCTATCCTCCTACCTTCCAGTTTTGGCCAATTTGAATAAAACTTTCTCCACCTCCAAGTCCCAGTGTCTCAGTGATTGGCTTATTGCATATTGGGCACATGAATTTGAGATTAAGATCAATTCTTTTTGGGACTTCAATTAAATATGCATTAAATGTTTTACCACATTCTCCTTTGGGACTCCAAGTAAGATATTTTAGACCTTTTACAGCATTTTCTCTCCACATTCCCTCTTCTGTATTATCCTTTCTTTGCCTTTCCATGTTTTATTCTGGGTAATGTCTTCTAATTTATCTTCCATTTCACCAATTCGTTCTTTAAGTTACTTTTTATCTGTCGTAAAGCCCATTTATTGACTTATTTTCTTTTTAATTCTTTAAAAAATTTAGTATCACACTACAGATTCAAGCTATATGCCAAGTTTTCCAGTGTAACTTTTATTTCATAATAAACATAGTTGTTTTATGGTCAATATCAGGAGTTACTTTAGGTCTCTTTCTGTTGCTTATTGCTTCTATTGATTCTTGCTTGCACTGTTTTATTTTCTCATGAGATTAGTTATCTTTGATTGTGTGCTGAATGTTATATTTAAAAAATTATTGGTAGAAACAATTTTGGACCAAGGTGATTTTATCTTCCTCCAGAAAGGATTTGCATTTATTCCTGTCAGACGCCTAAAGACACTATCAATCTGAGATCACCTTAATCTAGTTTAAGGACTTAGCATTTTTTCATCAAACCTGGCTATAGGCAGTCAGAAGGCTAGTTTACCTCTATTTCATGCTCATGCTGAGGATGGTCTTTCAGCCCAAAGTGAGTGATGTGTTCCTAACCTTGGTGGGACCCAGATCCCAACTAGTTTCATGAGTCAAAAGTTCACCTTGGACTTTCAATTGACTTTCCTTAATTGACAAATGCCCACAGGGATAAAGCAGCCTCAAATATCAGGTTTACATTTCTAAATTTTTGTCTTCTCCCAAATTTTACTCTGACATGTCTTTATTCTTGTTAGATTATTATTGTTGCTGTAATAAGTAGCATGGCTTGAAATGAACTCAGCTCTTCCTACTTCAAGCATGTACTCTTATCTTTACTTTCATGCTTTCCTCCAAAATTTGTCCCTCACATGAATTTTTCAATGTATATTTCCAAAACCAATTTCAGGTAGTTTTTGTCACTTATGTATTAAGGCCTATTAAAATTCAAGCAAAGGAGAGCATCTATTTATGGTTGATCTGAGATAAACAATATTAACTGGAGGCAGACTGATAGAGTGATATAGTAAACTTTGGCATCAGAGACACATATGTTTGACCCTAGCTCAACCCTCTAACTGCTTGAGACCTTGGGCAAGTTGTTTGTCCTCTCTGAACCACAGTTCATCTTTCATAAGGACAACTGAGGCTCAGTTTGCCAGATTCATAGATTGTATTCATGTTACCAAAATGTATTTCATTTACTTCAAGGCATGAAGAATGCCTTTGATTTTGTGCTTCATAATCTTAAAAATATTTCATAGTAAGATCCTACATTATTTAGTTACTACTATGCAAATACTCTAAATTCAAGTTGTTGTGAAACATCATATCGCCTTTCACGAGATCCCATTTATGGATTTTCTTTCACAATTTGAAATAGCCTCATTGGTTCAATGTGTAGGCTAATGAATTACTTAAAAAGAGGTATACATGTGCTACACATAAACAGAAATACCTAACATTTAAGATAGATTAAATCACTTAAAAAATAACTTATTTATATTTATTTTAAAAATCAGTCTTTGATTAATATGTCCTTCGGTGAATTTTAGGGTAACTTTAAATTGCTCAAATTAACAAAAAAATCTTATTTGTGTAATGAAATAGGTCTTGTGATAAAAAAGAGTGAAAGAACTGCAGTTTCTTTCCAAGCTATCTGAGGTAGAGAAGATGTGAACATTTATTTCTGCAGAGAAGCTAAAGATATGGCTATGGTTAAAATGTAAGGGATGGGTTCAGTTTCAGGATGAAGAATCAGTTTCTACTTTGTCATCTTTAGGTACAATTTCTCCACTACAAAAGAATTGCCAAAAATTCTTGAGGCACTATTCCTTACTGAATAACAAGTAGTAATCAGAGCTCAATCTAAGGGAAACAGCATCATAGACTGCTGAATGAAAACCATTCTTAGTAATTTTGTACCTAGGGTATATTTACACTTACACCTTCATTCACTTTATAACTATCTCTGACTTTAAGAGTCCTGAAGGGGCGGGCCCCGTGGCTTAGCGGTGAAGTGCGTGTGCTCCGATGCTGGCGGCCAGGGTTCGGATCCCCGGCACGCACTACGCACGGCTTCTCCGGCCATGCTGAGGCCGCGTCCCACGTACAGCAACTAGAAGGATGTGCAACTAGGTCGTGCCACTATCTACTGGGGCTTAGGGGTAAATAAAAAAAAAAAAAAAAGAGTCCTGAAGAAGACATTCTTCCAAATATGATTTTGAAAATCACTTATTTTTATCCCCCCACTCTCACGAATTTAGGAAACCATGAAGCCCTGAATCTAACATACAAATTCTACAAAATTCCCTAAAACGCTTTATCCACACGTCTTTCCCTCCTACCCCCCATCCCATTTCTCTCTGTGTCATACACACACAGACACATACGCACTTCTTTCCCATTTGACTTGGAAATTCATCCAGGAGGCAAGAATGATGACAGTGTTAGGTACATTTCAGAGCAACTCCAATGGCGAAATTAGTACTGTTATTTTGCATGGGAAGAGACACTGCCATTGCTACAGCTCTGGCTATGACTTGGGAAGTTTTTTTCTCTTCCTTATTATCCCCTCCCAAACAAAGTCTCCTGGTCCTCTTACCCTACTGAGAATTAGACTAGAAACCTAAGGATTGTACCCTATCAGAGGATCCTCAAACCTAATTTTGGTTATAGCCCAAGACTGGGAACCAATGCTATTTATTCCTTTACTCATCATTCATTCATTCATTCACTTAAACTTATTGAGCAGTTTCTTTGTTACAAATATTTTGCTAGGATCTGTGGATGTAGTGTTAAACAAGACAGACTCATATTATCATGGATTTTAAAGTCTAGAATAGAGGTTGGCAACTTTTTCTATAAAGAGCCTGATGGTAAAGATTTTTGGCTTTGAAGCTCCTACAGTCTTTGTCACAGCTACTCAACTCTGTTATGGTAGCACAAAGGGAGCCATAGACAACACATCAACGAATGAGTGTAGCTATGTTGTAATAGAACCTCATTTATGGACTCTGAAATTATAATTTTATATAATTTCCATGAGTCATAAAACATTATCCTTTCTTTTGATTTTTTTTCTACCATTTATGTATGTAAAGACCATTCTTAGTTTGCAGACCATACAAAACAGGTGGTGGGCCTGATTGTGGCCCATGGGCCACGGTTTACCAATTCCTGGACTAGACGGAAAGAAAGACATTAAACAATCGTTCCAGTAAATACATGGGAGTTATTTCACTCATTTAGCCCTAAATGGCTTAGAAGCACTGTCCAAGAAACTTCTTTGGCAATACATAATTTTTCTTTTTTCTGGTCCACCTCTCTACAATCCACCCAAACTTTTTGCCATATGTCTGTGCCTCATGGAATCTGAAAAACAGCATTAACATGTAAGTGGTTGAATCACAGTTAGGACTGTGCCAGTTATCACAGCATTTTAGATTTACAACATACTTTGATGAACTAATAGACAATGAGGCTGGATTAGAAATTACACCCTTGTGCAATATTGAAGAGGATAAATCTGATCATTTTTTCTATATGCTTAGAGCAGTATTTTGGCCTCAGTTTTTTGTTTTTGATTTTTTCAGTTTTGTTTGGTGAGCTATTATTTGTCAGGTATTATTAGCAAAGCTCATATTTGAAATGGAGAATTACTCTAAAACAGACCAAAGAAATAAAAACCACACAAGACTACCTTTAAACCAATAATCAGGGGGAAATATGCTCATTTATTTTATTCCCATAGTGTTAGTGCTATGCCATAGGCTTTCTGCCCACCTTAAAAGCTGAGCATAATGACTCATTGGGCAGGGAAATGAATAGGCTTCACGGTTAACATGAGTCTGCTAAAATGCCTCTGGTGCCCACTTCTCATGACAGGGCTAGCTGCTTTTTGGCAATCAGCAAACTGCAGAAACAATTCAATCCAACGCAAGTCATCTCTCCAGTGACCAGAAATGGGACTTTCCCTTGCAAGTCTCCTTTAGCTGTTATGTGTATTTCTTGCTGTTGTTTTGGATCCTTTCAAATCATGCTTTTATGCTAAAAATGCCACTGATTATTTTAGTCTTTAGATGATGCGGAATAGGCATGTGTCCTGGAAAACTTTCCCAGCTGCTAGGCGAATCTGAAGCTCAGCAACCTGAGTCAGGTGATTCTGCTGAACAGAGCTACTGGGCAGACTGAGTCAGCAGACACAGGCCACAGATATCTTTACGGAAACAGTTGTCTTAATATGTATCTGGTACTGTGATAGACACTTAGACCTATTATCTAATTGATCTTTAGAACAAACTATAAAGTCAGAGAGTTATTGAAGTACAGTGATTAAGAGCAGAGGCTTTGCTCTAGACCACCTGGGTTCAAAGACGGGCTCTATCCACTGTAGTTTTGTGACCTTGGGCAGGAATTTAATGCTCTGTGCCTTAGATTCCTCATCTGTATAAGGTAGTTGTGATGATTATGGGAGATAGTTTTAAAAGTGCTTAGGACAGAACCTGGTACATGGTAAGCACTAAATACAAGCTAGCAACTATCATCCTCTCTTAACAGACAAGGAAGTGAAGGTCACAGTGTTTCCCAGACTAGACCAAATTCACATGGGTAGTAAGTGAGGGAGCTGAGATTTGAATTCAGTCTGACTCAAGAGTCCTTGCATTTAACAGCCACATTATTATCTTCATCACTATCACCCTCATTATTATTATTTATAATTAATGGTCTCAGCAACAAGCCAAAGTAACTCCTTGCCAGGCATACAATATGGGATGTGTGCACATGGCTACAGAGAATTATTTTTAGCCACAGTCACAGACAGGAAGAAAAATCACTGTAAGTGTGAGGAACTTGGGATAAAAAGTTATCAAGATCTATAGCCTACATATTTGTTAACAAAGATTAACGCCCTCCCCCAATACCATGGGAATAAATATTAAAATAGAATCAAGTCAAATAACTTATTTATTCATGAAAACTATTTCCTGGAGTAGAACCACAACTCAACAACAACAACAGTAACGACAACAACAAAAACTACAATTTTTAACTTGGAACTCTTAAACCAGGGCCCATTGACATCTAGAATATCCTTGAAGGGGCTTAAAGTCTAGGAACTCCTAGAATTTGTGAACAATATTTGGGGTGTATAAGTTTTAGTGTGTTTTTCTGGGGAGAGAGGCTATGATCATCATTAGATTTCCCAGGAGTCTGTGACCCAGAAAGGTTTAAGAACCACTGACTTAAACTAAAGGCTTTCCTTCCAGTCCAATTACAATGATGGTTCCCCAGAAAGCTTGCTGAGCAACTAGTCCAATGAGGCCCCTGATTGTTTTCTCTGCTTCCTGACTCTACTCTTGTGTTTGGTCATTCAAGAGAGCAGAGACATTCCACTTAGGATAAAAGTACCCAACACAATGCTTCATATGTGATAAGCAATCAGTGAGTGTTCGTTAAATCTAGATTTAAATGCAGTTAGGATATAGTTCAGGAGTTGGTCAGCAATAGTTGCACGTGTTTTTGTAATAAAGTTTCATTGGAATAGAGCCATGCTCGTTAATTACATATTGTCTATGCCCACTTTCTTGCCATAAGGGTAGAGTTAAGCAGTTGTAACAGAACATCAAGATCTAAAATATTTACTCTCTGGTCCTTTACAGAAAACACTTGCTGACCCCTGATGTAGTTGAAAGAATCTTGCAGCCATAGTCAGGGTGAGCTTGAGGTCTGACTCTTCCCTTAACTCGTGTGAACTTGAACAAGGCATTTAATTTTTAAACCTCAGTTTTTCATGTATCAAGTGAGATAACTTCTACTTACTCTGCTTACTCTTTATAGTTATTTTCATCAAGATCAAATGAGATAATGTATGCAAAAGTAAAATGTACTTTATTAGTTTTATGAGTGGTAAGATTATCATCCCTAAGTTGTCTACACATGGTGACACAGTATTTCTCAGAAAGGCATAGAGAAAAATAATTTTAAAAATTAAGCACAATAGCAATTACATAATATGCCACAAAACAGTTACCCTTTGTGGAATTTGCCTCCCGAGGCAACTAATGATTGGTAATTTTTAGGCAGAAGAAACAAATATTTTCTAAATAAATTGCCAAATGAAATACTCAATAGAAATAACAAGCCCAAAATATATTTTCTGACTTAAATGTCTGTTCACTTGAGATTTTACCCTTGATTTTAGGCCTTGCTATTCATGTCCAGAGACAAGGAAGGGCCGAGATAGTGTGGCTTACGAAATATGAGCTCTATCTAATTTAGTTAGCCTGGAAGAACTTCTCAGCTTCTGAATTTTAAAAAATGTCTTATATTAGTGACTCTCTTTAATAAATGCTTAAAACTTAGGGAATGGCATGGCCTATGCACCAGTCCTTGCGAAGAAGTAAGGAAACGAATGATTTATTTGTAATCTCACGTATCTGCTTAATATCCACCTAAGTTAAAGGGAAGGTTCAAATTCCCCTGATAAAGAGTTAAGATAGCATTCATCCCTTCTTTTCCTACAATTCAAGCATTACTACAGAAATTAAAAATATACATGAATTTTTTTCTCTCTAGTGAATTATAGCATAATATATTCTCTTTTAGCTTCACTGAAATGGGTGGTTGTTTCTCAATTATTTAGTTCTATCAATGATATTATTTGGTTTTGGACCAAATAATACTTTAAGTTACCTTCTTCTTCACCTGATAGAATAGGGGACAAGAAGACCAAATTAGGGAGAAAGAGCTCACCTCTGGGCAGTTAAGAGAATTAGTAATCAGAGAGTTGATGGGTTACTTGGATATTTAAGAATTTCTGAAACAAACTACAAGTACTAGTTAGATTATAATCAGATTTTCTAACCAATTAAGCTACTTACAAATATACTAAATAATTTTGGTGACCAATTTCTGCCTTAATATAGAAAGGGGAGCAATGTAGTATATTAGAAAGAAATAGACTGTGCCTGGATCCTGCTTCCATCTTGAGAAACTTATTTATTGGAAGGTAATCACGTGTCTCAAGGAATTGAAGGGAGGGTTGAAGAACCACTCTCAGAAAATGGCAGGTGTCAAGTCAGTACTTGAGACCAGAGAGGAGGACTCAATTGAGAGTCTCACAGGGTGCTGCTGCAGTAAGGAACAAGTTCCAAATATTTTTTTATATTCTCACATTACTCCACTCAAGATGCAAGCCCTGGAGAATGAATAGGTGTAGCTTGGGTTGCATGTGCTATCTCTCGTCTAGGGCTAAGGCAGAACACTTTGAATTGGGTTTAAGACCAACCTGACCCACTCAATGGGAGACAGCTAGTCACCAAAGGAAATCAGAATGCTGTTAGCAAAAGAAAGCGATATGGAGACTGGGGGCCCCCAAACAGTAACAAAGATAATCATACCTGCTTCCTCAAGTTGTTAAATATATCAAAGAAGGCAACGTATTTAAAATATGTATCACAGAGACTTCCACTTTAAAACAGTAGCCGAATAGCAGCATCAGTCTAGCCTCTTCTAACTAGTAGAAAGCAATAAAAACAGGTATCACCATGGGTGGGGGTAGAAGGGAGTAGGTAGGTGGGGGACTTACTCTCTCTTCAACTCAAGGCATAGCTAGAGTTTTTGCATGAAACAGAAACTACCTAAACACAGCTAGGAAGACGTTACTCACCATACTCTATATTTGCTCCAGTCCCGAAGATCCATAGTGTGTACAGTTAGACGATAGAGCAGCCATCCTCTTCTGCGTGAGCACTACCTTTGAGAAGACTGCAGTACTGGTTTCCACTACCACTGCCATCTTTCTGCGTTCCTTTAGAAATAGGAAGTCCCCCAAACCACTGGGCAGGACAAAGGTCATGGGACTCTGATACACAATTCTGAGAGACGATAACTATTAATTGCATTTTGTTGAATTGGGAAGTTGCGTTCACATAAGCAAAGCATTGTAAGTGGTGGTGAAGGCAGAAAGAAGACTTGTAGTCCTACAAATTGGGAATTGTAGATTTTCTTCCACTCCATCAATTTATAGCATCAGAGAATCAGCCAATGAGGATAGAAGAGTGAGAGTCACAAGAAATCAAGATTTAGAGAACATTAGCCAGTTATATATACATATATATATATATGTATAACTGGAACATATACTCCAGTTATAGATCAATAAAGGTGACTTGACCAGCAACAGGCAGGAAGCAGGTAGAATCAATAATTATTCCATTTCTTTTGCATTTACTGGTTTGGGAAGCTCTCCTTTGCTTAACACGTTAGGAAAAAGAAATGTGAATGTGGCCTGTGAAAACCATTGCAGAATAAGGCAATTTACTTTTAGAATTAGTGTGGTGGTGTATTGAAAGTACTTTATGATTGGTGGGTAAAACGTTGGGTACAAAGAGGAAGCTAATCCAGGGGAAACAGAGGCGATGACCTATTGGAGGATCCTGAGGGCATTTCAGAAAATGATTTGGCCTGAAGAGAAAGTTCTGTGTCTCATATAAACTAGAGTCCGTGGAGATTTATGCAGAATCCACTTCATACAATCTCCACATCTCTAACGGATCTGTCTGCTCTGCTGACTCTGGTCGCCTCTGTTCACTCCTGCCACAATTCCTGGGCAGGTGCTTCAGGACACCTGCTTTACTCGATTCTAGTCATTCTTACCCCAGGCTCTGTGTGGGATTTTACTGGGTTCACTACCAGCACCCCTCAAGTGGTTCCATATGCCAACCCTGGCGTAACTACCCTTTTCCACTGATCATTTACTGAGGGTTCCAAGTCTTTTCAGACTTTTAATCTGGGTTCCTGTGGCTTTTCCCCCTTGGCTGCTCGTGGCCTAATAGCCTTTCTTCTCCCTGTGGCTCTGTTTCATAGCCCTGCTCGAAAGCAGATGCTCTGGCTCCTTCTGCAACGAACACTGCCAGTTTCATGGCATTTTCTTGCTGCTTTTGGCTGTAACTCTCAACTTTCCAAGGCCCAATTGTAAGACACCATGTGGGACAGACCTAAGAGGAGGGATATGGCGGGTGGGGGAAGGGGATATTGTGTAGAACATGTGAAATGAGACTGGGTTTATTCTCGAGGCATAAGTCACATTTTTCTATCATGGTTTTTGCATAATTCAGATGTCAATTAATTAAAAGGAACACTTTCCTATGGGATGGGAAGGACATTTATCATTGGACATTGTCTTTTTAAGGAATGAAATCTGAGGGGCCTGTTTTTGGCAAATGTTGCTCGTGCATGTCTTCTGTTTACCTTCCAGGTGAGAGGCAGTTTGCCATCTCCCTGCACATCACCTTTCAGTTGTTTCCAGCTGCCTCTGCAATGCACATATCATCTCCTTGATGTCCCATGTAGAATATGGGCCATTTTACTATTAGCATAGGATAATCTTTTAATATGCTCTTTTCCCTTTTCTCTCCTCCTCCCTATGCTCCACCATAGGCAACGGTCTCTTCTATGAATGAGGTCCAGTGGATGGGTTAGTAATTTAAAAAAATGCATGTCAACTGGCCAAGCCAACTGTGAGCAATGATGGTGAATAGGCACTAACTCTTTCTTGTGAGGCAAAGTGGAGTGAGAGAACCATCATTGAAAGCAATGGGGAGGGTCAAGCCAGAGGGATGGTCAGCCTTCATGCTGTTAGGTGTACCCCTTTTGTCTGTTATATCTCTAGACCAGCGGTTCTCAAGTGGGGATTTTGCCTTTCAAGGGATGCTTGGCAATGTCTGGAGATGTTTTTAGTTGTCACAACTGTAAGGGGGTATGTTACTGGTATCTAGTAGGTAGAGGCAAGGGATGCTGCTAAACACCCTACAATATACAGGACAGCTCCCCACAACAAAGAATTATTTAACCCAAAATGTTAATAGTGGCAAAGTTAACACACCCTCTGTGCCTACAGCTGCTTACACCCATGATTAGGTCCTGAGAGACGTTATTGCGAGTCCCTTGGGGGGCTTCTTCCCCATGAATAGATCTTTTATCTCTCTCTCCTTAAGTGAGACCAAAGTCAGTTGTACAAAGCAAAAAGTAAGTCATTTAATTTCTCAGTGCCACAGTATACTGTTGACTTTCTTTCCTACCACTCCTTGGAGCCTACAATGGCTCCTCTTGGTTTCCTGGAGTCAAAAGTGCCTACTAAGTAGATCAACTCAGATCCAAGCTGGAAAGGAAAGAAAGAGAAGGACACACACACACACACACACACACACACACACACACACACACACATATAATACTTCTTCAGTGCTCCACCCTGCCTCTGCCTGGCGCTGCTGACATCATCCTCACCCTCATCCTCACCTCTGGTCATTGTTCTTCAGCACTGTGTCCCACAAAGCAGACAGAACTCCTCCCCGAGGCTGGCTGGAAAAAGAGGAAAACCTTTGAAAGAGACAGCATGTGACGTTTTGCTAAGTTGGCCAGCCATCTCACGTACAGAAACTCACAGGCTACATATTGTTCAGTATTAATGTAATTTCTTTGCTTCGATATTTAGAATACCGTGGTCAGTATTTTATCTTTATCATTTCAGTTCTTCATTAGGCAGAGGTACTACAAAGACTAGGAGAGATGATGTTTATAAATCTCTTTGAGATTTAGATAATAAAGGTACTATTTAGAAATGAATGTTCTTCATAATTATTTTTATGATTTCTACAAGTGGGCCTAGTTTTTGGTTATCTGACCCAAGGAGGTGGGGTACATTTGCTTTGAGTGAATGAAGTCCACCGGATAAGCTACCCCAGTTAGTGATGGGTGGCTGACAAAATCATCAGGTGTCAGGTCCCGCTAGTTCTCCAGCCAGGACTCAGTGGTGCCATGACATGGGACAAGATCTGCAACCAGAGCACACAAGTTCTCTGGAGTTGGATTTTCCTTTATTTATTTGCCTGTTGCCAAGAATTTCCTATTTTAATGATTTTGACAACAATAGTGTAGGGCTAATAACTTACATGTATATATTTTAGCTTGAAAAAAAAATTTTTTTTTTGAGGAAGATTGGCCCTGAGCTAACGTCTGTTGCCAATCTTCCTCTTTTTCTTTTTTCTCCTCAAATCCCCAGTACATCTATATGGGATGCCACCTCAGCATAGCTTGATGAGTGGTGAGTAGCTTTGTGCCCAGATCCAAACCAGTGAACCCTGGACCGCTGAAACGGAATGCACAAACTTAACTGCTACGCCACTGGGCCGGCCCTGAAAAAAAATTTTTTTTATTCAAACTTGAGGAAAAGCAAAGTAACTTTACCTAATGATAAACTTGTTGGAGAGACCTATGCCCTGGGACACATAATACCTTGCCCTCCTTCTCTCCCTCACAAACTTCATCCCGTCCCCAACATCCTCCCAACCAGGTATTATGTAGCCAGGTATGGGTAATGTCGCCAAATCAATGAAATCAATCTTTCTAGTGGCCGAAAAAAATATGTATACATTTATATCTATAGAATCTCTGCAGTTTATGGTCATGATTTTACCTTGTTTTTATTGCTCAAGGTCCATCTATTCCCTGTTGATCAATAATGACTGAAATGAGAAAATGTATAATGAAAAATAGGTCCCAGCTTGGCCATTATAGAGCTCTGTGACCTTGGACAAGCCATTTTACTCTGTGACTTAGTTTCCTCATCTGTAATGTGAGGGAGATAGCCTAAAAAACTTCTCTGGTGCTTTTCAGATCCAAAATTCAAAATTCTACAACTTTAAACTATAGATGAAATATAAATTTCACAGGGATATAGCAGATATTTATACTTATGACCTTTTGAGTAGAAGAAAAATCTTGACAAACCCTCAATTATGTAATATATCTAATTCATACACACAAAAAATCCCAAATCTTGAGATAATTGGTTTCACTTAAATGCTCATCCATTTCTACATCCTAAGCCAGCTCTACATCCATATTATGTTTATGACACAGTTTGAAGCTATTTCCCATGTGTCCACCAAAGAAAATTTACAGAAGAGAGTGCTTTCTAGAATTTACCCATTTCGATTACAAAAATAAATTATTCTGTTGTATAAAAAGATGGGAAAATAATGTGAACTTTACATGAGCAACTTCAAAGTCTAATGGAGGAAGAAGGCAGGATGTGGTTCTATTTGTTTAAAACTGTTTAACTTTTTAGGTCCAAGGAGTGATATGAATACCAAAAGAAATGATTTCCAGGAGGAGGAGAAACTTTTGATAGTTGGCCTAATAAAATAAAACTACACATTAGTGAAACTGAATTCAAAGATGGTTCCGACGCTGCCGCACACAGATGAGCCCTGTAGCTGGATCCCGTCCAACTCCAACGGCTGCGCGCTGGAACCGCCATGTGTTCTCTGCAAACCAGATCATTTCTGCGCGGGAAGGACCAGCCAGCTTTCTTGGCCAAGCTGCTGCCATAAAACACACTAGTGATTTGATTTTTCTTGTTTTCAAGGTTATTACACTTTGACGCACAGTGTACGTTTGGTCTCGAATTGTCCAGAGTGCTATCACAAATGACTGGTTGATGAATGTTTTACCAGAGTCAGATCACATTTTGTCAGGTTGTTTTGTGTCACTGCAAATCACTGCTTTACAATGCAGACTGCTTTTTTTTTTTTAACTTTTAAATCTCAAGCAAAAGAATACAAAGCGCAGTTAAACACTCTCATTAAGAATAATCTGCCTTTAACAATTTACATGCATCAGCTGCCTTTTGATATTGCCTATGAAAAGCAAAAGCATCATGGGATCTCTTAAAAGAACTGGAAAACTAAATGTCAGAACTGCATTTTTACACTTGGCTAGAGAAATTCCCCCCTCATATAAAACACCTATGTTCCAAGACCTAGTGTTTTCTTTGGAGACTTACAAAGAGTTAATACAGCTTGTCTGGCATCAGATATCAGTATAATGGGCTTTTACTGAAGTAATTAAAATTTGTTTGTAATTAATACAGATGAATTGGTTTCTGCACAATAATAGTTAGGAGATTAACAAAGGCCACATTTTGGCAACAGAACTACATTCTTTTTCAAGTGCTGTGGGACCTTATCCAATGAATGTCTGTCCAATCCGGCTGATTCTTCAGAGATGCCATATGGCACAGCTATGCATTATGACTTTTTTTTCTAAAAGGCAGCCATATGACATAACTGATCTTTAAAATGTTGTCAGAAGGCATTACCTGGGTAGGCTTCGAGCTGCTTTCCAAAAACTTAGCCAGCACAGGGGCTATTAATTAGGAGCGAAAGAAATGTGCGTGCGCACACTGGAAACTTGGCATTCTTTCCTCTCTGGTCACAGCTGATCATCTCTCAAGTCGTTCTAGCTGAGGAAGTAAGGAGTCTTTTTTTTTAAACTTCCAACAGTGGGAAAAAAATATTTTGCTTTAAAACACGTATTCAGCAATCTCATTATAAAATGTCTGTGCCCTTGACCCTAATATGCATGTATTTTACCACCTGTGCTTTCACCATAGTCACTGATTTTCAAAAAAAGAATGAAAAAACAACGCTATTGACGACTAAAATGTTCAAAACAATGTTTAGGTTACCATTATTGAAAGAAAAAGAATTTTCTAGTTGATTTCTAGCTGACTTCTATACCCTCCATACTCAATTTTGGATGGCAGAAAATGTAAATAACTCAAATATTTTCTATATGATTTCCTCAGAAAATTAGTTTGTGCAAGGGAGAACATCCATTTTAAACATTCCATTTTTGTATGTGTGCTTAGAACAAGTTGGTTGCATTAGTTTCCATTTATAAACACTCGGCTGAAATTTGCAGAACTCTGTAGAACAAGAAGGGGAATAGAGACGTCAACGACATCAGTGGGTTTGATGCAGCTCCAGCTCCAGTGAGACCTGCCTGACTTGATACTCCTTCCTCCGAACCTCCTGCTGCTCTGTGTCTGTTCTGATATTGCTTACTGGACTTCTCCATTTGGAGCTCAACTTCAAGGGCTGTAGAAGCAAACTCCCTCAAACTTGTACCTCCACAGGCTTCCTTTTCTCTGTAAGTGGCAACTGCACGCTTTTGGCAAATCGGTTGAAGAATGTTGCAATCATCTTTGGCCCCTCTCCTTCCTTTATACTCCCATTCAATCCGTAAGCAGATTCTGTGAGCTCTAACTTCACACTGTATCCTAACTTACCTTACTCCTCACCATCCTAGGTGCCATCATCTTCCTCCTCTGTTGCTGTAACAACCTCCTGTTTTCCTGTTTATACTTCTCCTTGCCTACAGTCTGTTTCCAGTGATCTTGTCAAAGTAAATGTCAGACCATGTCACTTCCCTGATCAAACTCGTCCGATGGCTTCCCAGCCCACTTTGAATAAAAGTTCTCACCAGGCCTACTGGGGCCCTACACAACTGAGTCTCTTCTTTCTTCTCTAAACTCACCCCTACACTCTGCCCTTGGCTCACTCCTGCTCTGCCTTCACTGGCTTCAAACAAGGCACACATATAGCACGCTCCTCCTGCCTCTAGGCTTCTGCACCTGCTATTTATTCTCTCAGTGGTGTTTTGGGGTGAGCTCCTGCTGGCTTGTCAAAGCCACTTGTTGAATTATCAGGACCTGTGCTAGCCAGTTGTTAAACCAGTAGCAACTGGAAGTCAGCCAAGGTGGGAGTATTTACACCAAGGAAATTAGCAAACGCTAAAAATCAGATCTCATCCCATGGAGACCCTATTGTTAAACATTTACCATAGTATCACTGATTTCTCTCTTCCTGGAATGTTCTCTCTTCCTGGAATGTTCTCCTCTTGCACAAGCACCTCCCCTATTACCTCAGCTTCTTTAGGTCTTTAGGTAAGACCTTAGGAGTGAGGCCTCCTCTGACTACTCGATTTAAAATACAATCACCTTCAGGTCCCTATCTCTAACCTTTTCATTATTTTTCTCCATTAAACTAGTAATTTTGTAATTTTTATGTTTATTTATTTATTTTTGATTTATTGTCTGTCTCCCTGCAATAGAATATGTAATGAATGCATAAAAGAATTAATTAAAACTCTATCAATACATATTCCACTATGCCATAACCAAATCGTGTCCATCAGAGTTCTACCTCACAAGGTAATGCCTGAAGTGCTAATTATTAAAAACTATTTATTTTGAAATAATTAATTTCATTTGAAATGAATTTAATCTCATATAAGAGTTGCAAGAATAGTATTAAAAAAAGCTTTTGTACACCCTTCACTCAGATTCAGTAGTTGTTAACATTTTGCCACATTTGATTGATCAATCTATCTATCTATCCATAATCTATCAAATGTCATCTATTTTTTTTTACCAGAACCACTTGAGGTACTTGCCCACTTCATCACCTTTACCCTAAATGCTTTAGCTAGTATCTTCTCAGAGAACAGATACTTTTTTTTTTCCATTTTTATTGAGAATAATTGACATACATCCCTGTATAAGATTAAGGCACACAGCAGGATGGTTTGATCTACATATATTGTGGAATGATTGCCACATAGGTTCAGCTAACATTTGTCTTCTCATATAGATACAATAAAAAGAAAAGAAAGAAGAAAAGAAAAAAAAGAAAAAATTTTCTTCTTGTGATGAGAACCCTCAGGATTTACTCTCTTAACAACTTTCCTATATATCATACAGCAGTGTTAACTATGTCGTCATGTTGTATATTACATCCCTCATACTTATTTATCTTACAACTGGAAGTTTGTATCTTTTGACCACCTTGCTCCAATTCCTCTTCCCACCTCCCTCCATCTCTGGTAACCACAAGTCTGATCTCTATTTCTATGAGTTGGTTTTTTTATTAGATTCCATGTATAAGTGAGAAGATGTAGTATTTGTCTGTATCTGTCTGACTTATTTCATTTAGCATAATGCCTTCAAGGTCCATCCATGGTCTTGCAACTGGAAAGAGTTCCTCAATTTTCATGGCTGAATAATATTCCATAGTATATATGAACCATAACTTCTATTTATTTATTTAATTTATTTTTTTGTGGTGACATTGGTTTATAACATTATATAAATTTACAGTGTACATCATTATATTTTGATTTCTGTGTAGATTACATCATGTTCACCACTCAGATACTAATTACAACCCATCACCACACACATGTGCCTAATCCCCCCTTTCACACTCCTTCCTCTTCCCTTTGCATCTGGTAACCACCAATCCAATCTCTGTCTCTATGTGTTTGTTTGTTTTTGTTGTTATCTCCTATTTATGAGTGAGATCGTATGGTATTTGACTTTCTCCCTCTGACTTTTTTTGCTTACCATAATGCCCTCAAGTTCCATCCCTGTTGTCACAAATGGCTGGATTTCATCATTTCTTATGGTTGAATAGTATTCCATTGTATACATATACCACCTAGGTGGGCTTCCCTCCACGGGCACCTAGGTTGTTTCCAAGTCTTGGCTATTGTGAATAATGTTGCAATGAAGAGAGGGGTGTGTATGTCCTTACACATTCATGTTTTCATGTTCTTAGGATAAATAAACAGCAGTGGAATAATGGTAGTTCTATTCTTAATTTTTTGAGGAAACTCCATACTGTTTTCCATAGTGGCTGCATCAGTTTGCACTCCTACCAGCAGTGTGTGAGAGTTCCCTTTTCCCCACATCCTCTCCAACACTTATTATTTCCTATCTTGTTAATTATGGCCACTCTGACGGGCATGAGGTGATATCTCATTGTAGTTTTGGTTTGCATCTCCCTGATAATTAGTGATGTTGAACATCTTTTCATGTGCCTCTATATATCATCTTTGGACAAATGTCTGTTCAGGTCTTTTGCCCAGTTTTTAATTGGGTTGTTAGTTTTGTTGTTGAGATGTATGGGTTCTTTATATATTTCGGATATGAACCCTTTATCAGATATACGGTTTGCAATATCTTCTCCCAATTGTTAGGTTGTCTTTTCTTTTTGTTGATGGTTTCCTTTGCTGTACAGAAGCTTTTTAGTTTGATGTAGTCCCATTTGTTTATTTTTTCTACTGTTTCCCTTGCCCGGTCAGACACTGTACTTGAAAATATGCTGCTAAGACCAATGTCTAAGAGTGTATTGCCTATGTTTTCTTCTAGAAATTTCATGGTTTCAGGTCTTACATTCAAGTCTTTCATCCATTTTGAGTTAATTTTTGTGTATGGTGTGAGATAATGGTCTACTTCCACTCTTTTGCATGTGGCTGTCCAGTTTTCCCAACACCATTTATTGAACAGACTTTCCTTTCTCCATTGTACATTCTTGGCTCCCTTGTCAAAAATTAGCTGTCCATAGATGTGTGGGTTTATTTCTGGGCTCTTGATTCTGTTCCATTGATCTGTGTGTCTGTTTTTGTGCCAGTACCCTGCTGTTTTGATTACTATAGTTTTGTAGTACTATTTGGGGTACTATTTGGGGTCTTTTGTTGTTCCATATAAATTTTAGGATTCTTTGTTCTATTTCTGTGAAAAGTGTCATTGGGACTTTGATAGGGATTGTATTGAATCGGTAGATTGCTTTAGGAAGTATGGACATTTTAACTATGTTAATTCTTCTAATCCAAGAGCATGGAATATCTTTCCATTTCTTTGTGTCTTCTTCTATTTCTTTCAACAATGTTTTATAGTTTTCAGTGTACAGGTCTTCCAACTCCTTGGTTCAGTTTATTCCTAGGTATTTTATTCTTTTTGTTGGGATTGTACTTGGGATTGTATTCTTAATTTCTCTTTCTGCTTCTTCGTTGTCAGTGTATAGAAACACGACTGATTTCTGTATGTTGATTTTGTATCGTTCAACTTGACTGTATTTATTTATTTTTTCTAAAAGTCTTTTGGTGTATTCTTTAGGGTTTTCTATATATAAAGTAGTGTCATCTGCAAATAGTGATAGTTTCACTTCTTCCTTTCCAATTTGGATCCCTTTTATTTCTTTTTCTTGCCTGATTGCTCTGGCTAGGACATCTAATACTATGTTAAATAGGAGTGGTGAGAGTGGGCATCCTTGTTTGGTTCCTGTTCTTAGAGGGATAGCTTTCAGTTTTGCTCCATTGAGAATGGTATTAGCTGTGGGTTTGTCATATATGGCCTTTATTATGTTGAGGTACTTTCCTTCTACACCATTTTATTCAGCGTTTTTATCATAAATGGGCGCTGTATCTTGTCAAATGGTTTCTCTGTGTGTATTGAGATGATCATGTGATTTTTATCGTTCATTTTGTTAATGTGTTGTATCATGTTGATTGATTTGTGGATGTTGAACCATCCCTGCATCCTTGGAATCAATCCCGCTTGATCATGGTGTATGATCTTTTTAATGTATTGTTGTATTTGATTTGCTAGTATTGTGTTGAGGATTTTTGCATCGCTCTTCATCAGTGATATTGGCCTGTAATTTTCTTTCTCAGTGTTGTCCTTCTCTGGTTTTGGTATCAGGGTAATGTTAGCTTCATAGAATGAGTTAGGAAGCTTCCCCTCCTCTTCAACTTTTTGGAAGAGTTTGAAAAGGGTAGGTATTAAGTCTTCTTTCAATGTTTGGTAGAATTCACCGGGGAAGCAATCTGGTCCTGGACTTTCTTTTGGCGGAGGTTTTTGATTACTGCTTTGATCTCCTTACTGGTGATTGGTCTGTTCAGATTGTCTATTTTTTCTTGATTCAGTTTTGCAAGTTGTGTAATTCTAAAAATTTGTCCATTTCTTCTAGATAATCCATTTTGTTGGCGTATAGCTTTTCAGAATATTCTCGTATAATCTTTTGTATTTCTGAGGTGTCCGTTGTAATTTCTCCTCTTTCATTTCTGATTTTATTTATTTGAGCCTTCTGTCTTTTTTTCTTGCTGAGTCTAGCTAAAGGCTTTTCAATTTTGTTTATCTTTTCAAAGAACCAGCTCTTAGTTTCATTGATTTTTTCTATTGTTTTTTAGTCTCTATTTCATTTATTTCTGCTCTGATTTCTATTATTTCCTTCCTTTTACTGATTTTGGACTTTAGGTGAATCCCTTCCCCTAAAATAACCTAAGGAATACTGTTAGATTGTTTATTTGAGCTTTTTCTTGTTTGTTGAGATAGGCCTGTATTGCTATAAACGTCCCTCTTAGAGCTGCTTTAGCTTTGTCCCATCAATTTTGGCATGTTGTATTTTCATTTTCATTTGTCTCCAGGTATTTTTTTATTTCTTCTTTGATTTCTTCATTGACCCAATCAACGATTTGTTCAGTAGCATTTTGTTTAATCTCCACATATTTGTGGCTTTTCCGATTTTCTTCGTGATTTCTAGTTTCATACTCTTGTGGTCAGAAAAGATGCTTGGTATTATTTCAATCTTCTTAAATTTATTGAGACATGTTTTGTGACCTAGTATGTGATCCATCTTGCAGAATGTTCCATGTGCAGTTGAAAAGAATGTGTATTCTGTGGTTTGTGGATGGAATGTTCTGTATATATCTACTAAGTCCATCTGGTCCAGTGTGTCGTTTAAGGCCAATGTTTACTTATTGATCTTCTGTTTGGATGATCTATCCATTGGTGTAAGTGGAGTGCTGAAGTCCCCTATTATTATTGTGTTGCTGTCTATTTCTCCTTTTATGTATGTTAGTAATTGCTTTGTATATTTAGGTGCTCCTATGTTGGGTGAATAGATATTTACAAGTGTTATATGCTCTTGTTGGATTGTTCCCTTGATCACTATGTAGTGCCCTTCTTTGTCTACTGTTACGGTTTTTGTTTTAAAGTCTATTTTGTCTGATATAAGTATTGCTATGCCAGCTTTCTTTTCATTGCCATTGCATGGAGCATCTTTTTCCATCCCTTCACTTTCAATTTGTGAGTGTCTTGAGGTCTGAAGTGTGTCTCTTGTATGCAGCATATATATGGGTCTTGGTTTTTTATCCAGTCGGCCACCCTATGCCTTTTGATTGGAGCATTTAGTCCATTGACATTTAAAGTAGCTATTCATGAGAATGTACTTATTGCCATTTTGTTACTTTTTTTTCCGGGTGTTTTAGTAGTTCTCTGTTCCTTTCTTCTTCTCTTGCTCTCTTCCCTTGTGGTTTGATGGCTTTCTTTAGTGTTATGTTTGGGTTCTTTTCTCTTAATTTTTTGTGTCTTTATTATAGGTTTCTGTTTTGTGATTACCATGACGTTCATCTATAATAACCTATGTATATAGCAATCTGTACTAAGTTGATGGTCTCTTTGGTTTGACCTCTTGTTAAAAGCTCTATTCTTTTATTCCCCTCCTCCCACATTTTATGTCTTTGATATCATATCTAACCTCTTTTTGTGTGTGTGTGTATCCATTACCCTCTTATGGAAATGGAAAATTTTAGTACTTTTGTCTTTTTTCTTGTGAGGAATATCAGCCCTGAGCTAACATCTGGTGCCAATCCTCCTCTTATTTGCTGAGGAAGATTGCTGGGCCAACATCTGTGCCCATCTTCCTCTACTTTATTTGGGATGCCACCAAAGCATGGCTTGACAAGCAGTGCATTGGTACTCGCCCGGGATCTGAACCTGCAAACCCTGGGCTGTGGAAGTGGAGCACTCGCACTTATCCGCTGTGCCACTGGGCCGGCCCCAGTACTTTTGTCTTTTGACTTTCATCTTAGCTACATAGGCAGTTGATCTGCTACCTTTACTGTATATTTACCTTTGGCAGTGATTTTATTACTTTCTTTTCTTTTGATAATTTTCTTATTCCTATTTGTGGTCTTCTCTTTCCACTTAAATAAGTCCCTTTTGTTAAGTGAGTAGGTCCCCAGCATGGCTGGTTGCTAGGCTCAGGGGCTTACAATTGCTGTAGGCCTCTGGCCTGCAACCCTGTTGTCAGCCCTCTCAGGGTTGCAGCTGAGTGGGGCCGGCCCCAGGAAGGGAGCACTCAATTGTTTCAGGCTTTGGAAGGTGGGGCAGATCCCCTATGTGGCTGTTTGAGAAGCACAAGTCTGCTGCGGCCTCCAAACTCCACCACCCACAGGGCCACACACACCGTCAACACAGTCCTGCCCCACGCACATGACCCGACTCCCTGAAGTGGACTCAGCTGCCCCACTGCAGAGTGGGGCAACTGCACCAATGCAGGCTCCCCCTCCCACACACCCTGCCCCACAGAGGTGGACCCACTCACCCGGTTGCAGAGGTTCCAGGCACCCTGCCTATATGGGCCCACAAGCTGCCCGAGGACTTGTTGTTGGGTGGGTCCAGTCCCTAGGGTGGGCTGCCTGCCCTCACTGAGCTGGATTAAATCTGTGCTCTAGTGGGTGGGGCAGACCCTGAGGTAAGCAGCCAGGGGAAGAACTCATCATCTGCCAGCGTCTGTGTCAACACACCCGTCCTAGGTCACAACAATAGCTGCTGCCAATGTCTCAGTCCTGGAGAGGTCTCACCTCTCACCAAGATGCACCCAGAGCCTCTCAGGTGAGTCTCTTTTCACCAAAGGACTGTGCCCCTTTCTTTCTGGTGATTTTAGGTTGCTTTCTGAAAGGGGCGGATTTGCGCATGGGCCCTTTAGGAGCCTGCTGTTTTTCCTCCTACATCCGATTTCTTTCTGGGGGTATCCCCCATTGTAGTGAATAGCCAGCAAAGCCAGGTATTACGCCACCTGTCTCGCTTGTGCTGAATCCAAAAGCTGCTTATTGTGGGAACACTCCATGCTCAGACCTCCACTCCTCCATGGATGGCTTCACACCTTAATATTGCCCCCGGCTGGCCATGAAGCGTCACGGCTAGAAGGTGGCTTTTTTCTCTGCAGAAAGGCATTTCTGCCTCTTCCACCTCAGTCAGCCCTGTCCCTGGTTGTGGGGGTTCTTTTTATCCAGTTTTCAGTTCTCTCTCAGGGGTACTTGTTCCAAGAGTAGTTGTACATTCATTGTGTCCATGGAGGAGGTGAGTTCAGAGTTTGCCTACACCACCATCTTGACACTGTCTCTCTATGTTTTTTTTTAATAAATCATTTAGAGCGTTGTTTTATTTTCCACGCAACCCTTAGGGTATAGCGTATAGTTGTTCATATGGAACTATCATTATCTGTAAAATTTCCATGTTTATTTTTCTCTTTACCTCATTAGTCAGGTAAATAACATAATAAGCAAAAGTAAAGGAACAATGGAAAATTGGAGGAAGAAGCAGAGGAGAAGGAAATGTCAGAGCAAGCACCCAGGGTGATGGCAGTACTTCTATGATGAGGAGGACTGTCTTTAGGTGAAAGCTCCAGATAAATTGTGACTCAATATAAGAACAAACTTTGTAAGATTCCAAGGCTGTCCAAAAATTAAAATGATCTGCCTTTTAAGAGAGTGAGTTCTCTACTACTGGAGGTGTTCACGCACAAGAAAGGGTGATTACGTGACAAGGATATTGCAAAGGAGATTCAAACATGGGATGGATAAATTACTTTTAAGATTTCTCTCACTCTGCTTGCATTCTATCATATAATTTAGTGTATTATAAAGTACAACAAATAGTTCCACAAAACTATTTTTAATTCAAGTAAACCCCCCACTGTGAGAAACTCCATAGGAAATCAAGAATGCTTTATTGAAATATAATTGTGTTAAAATTAATAGTTTGCTTAAAACCACATTCCTAATCTGCAGGAGTTGTAGAGTAAACAGAGATAAGGCCAATTTTCTCTATAGTTTTTTAATAAGTCAAAAGAAATAAGAAAAAAGGAGAAACATCATAAATCTTTTCCTTCTCCTACTTCCTGGGTCTTTAGCATAGAGTTTTCCCTTACAAGACAGTTTCTGACTTGAGGTTAACGGCTGGGATGTTTGAGATGCTGATGAAGTTTGAAAGTGTAAATGTTGCTTGAAAACAATAAATAAATTGTAATCTATTCAGCTATAGCTCACGTAGGAATTGTTCACTTTTGCCCTTGCTTCTGTTCCCACACCCTCACTCCAGCCAGAGTAATTTGCTCCTCATCTTTATGTGACTTAGCTTTCACTCTCAGGAATTGAACTGGCCACTTGGGGGACAGATTTCCCCGCATCTGAATAGAACGCATATAAAAGATTTGCTGCACAAGATACTAACTACCTTTGTTTCAAAACACAGCTCCTTTTCTCATTTGTGCTGGTCTCTTCTACCTTTCTAAATTCTTACCACCTACTTACCACAATTTCCTGTGCTAGACTACTGCCAGAACCCTGAGCTCAGGCTCTGAACTTAGAGAGCCTGTGCAGACCTCAACTCCTCCCCCTTGTTCCCAGGCTCTTCTTGGCTCACCATGTCCTGTCTTCCTGCCCTTTCTCCATCAACCAGCACACCTGTAATTCCTACTTAATACAAGAAGCATTATTAATTATTGTAAATGGTGTCATGGACTGAATGTGTCCCCCCAAAATTCAAGTGTTGAATCCCTAACTCCCAATGTGATGGTATTTGGAGATGGGGCCTTTGGAAGGTAATTAAGATTAGGTCATGAGGTTGAGGGCTTCCTGATGGGATTAGTGACCTTATGAGAAGAGGAAGAGAGAGATCACTGTCTCTTTCTCTCTCTCTCTCCACTTGCACATATTGAAAAAAGGCCATGTGAGGACATAGTAAACAAATCTGCAAGCCAGGAAGAGTCCTCACCAGGAAGCAAATTGGCTGGCACCTTGATCTTGGACTTCTCAGCCTCCAGAACTACCAGAAATAAATTTCTGTTTTTTAAGTCACCCAGACTATGAAATTTCTTTTTTTTTTAATTTAATTTTATTTTTTATTATTTTTTATTTATTTTTCTTATTTTAATTTTTTGTTTATTGCAGTAACATTGGTTTATAACATTGTATAAATTTCAGGTATACATCATTATACTTCTATTTATGCATAGATTACATCACGTTCACCACTCAAATACCAATTACAACCCATCACCACACACATGTGCCGAATTATCCCTTTCACCCTCCTCCCTCCCCCCTTCCCCTCTGGTAACCACCAATCCAATCTCTGTCTCTATGTGTTTGTTTGTTGTTGTTATTATCTACTACTTAATGAAGGAAATCAGATGGTATTTGACCTTCTCCCTCTGACTTATTTCACTTTGCATAATGCCCTCAATGTCCATCCATGTTGTCACAAATGGCTGAATTTCATCGTTTCTTATGGCTGAGTAGTATTTCATTGTGTATATATACCACATCTTCTTTATCCATTCATCCATAGATGGGCACTTAGGTTGCTTCCAAGTCTTGGCTATTGTGAATAATGCTGCAATGAACACAAGGGTGCATGTATCTTTACGCATTGGTGTTTTCAAGTTCTTTGGATAAATACCCAGCAGTAGAATAGCTGGATCATATGGTAGTTCTATCCTTGATTTTTTGAGGAATCTCCATACTGTTTTCCATAGTGGCTGGACCAGTTTGCACTCCCACCAGCAGTGTATGAGAGTTCCCTTTTCTCCACATCCTCTCCAACACATATTGTTTCCTGTCTTGTTAATTATAGCCATTCTGACGGGCGTGAGGTGACATCTCATTGTAGTTTTGATCTGCATTTCCTTGATAGTTAATGATTTTGAACATCTTTTCACGTGTCCGTTGGCCATCTGTATATCTTCTTTGGAGAAATGTCTGTTCAGGTCTTTTGCCCATTTTTTAATTGTGTTGTTAGTTTTTTCGTTGTTGAGATGCATGAGTTCTTTATATATTTTGGAGATTAAGCCCTTATCAGATGTATGGTTTGCAAATATCTTCTCCCAATTGTTAGGTTGTCTTTTCGTTTTGTTGATGGTTTCCTTTGCTGTGCAGAAACTTTTTAGTTTGATGTAGTCCCATTTGTTTATTTTTTCTATTGTTTCTCTTGCCCGGTCAGACATGGTGCTTGAAAATACGCTGCTAAGACCAATGTCGAAGAGCGTACTGCCTATGTTTTCTTCAAGAAGTTTTATAGTTTCAGGTCTTACATTTAAGTCTTTAACCCATTTTGAGTTAATTTTTGTGTATGGTGTAAAGTAAGGGTCTACTTTCATTTTTTTGCATGTGGCTATCCAGTTTTCCCAACACCATTTGTTGAAGAGACTATCTTTTCTCCATTGTATGTTCTTAGCTCCTTTGTCAAAGATTAGCTGTCCATAGATGTGTGGGTTTATTTCTGGGCTTTCAATTCTATTCTATTGATCTGTGTGTCTGTTTTTGTGCCAGTACCATGCTGTTTTGGTTACTATAGCTTTGTAGTATATTTTGAAATCAGGGAATGTGATACCTCCAGCTTTGTTCTTTTTTCTCAGGATTCCTTTAGCTATTTGGGGTTTTTTGTTGTTCCATATAAATTTTAGGATTCTTTGTTCTATTTCTGTGAAAAATGTTGTTGGAAGTTTGATAGGGATTGCATTGAATCTATAGATTGCTTTAGGAAGTATAGACATCTTAACTATGTTAATTCTTCCAAGAGCACGGAATATCTTTCCATTTCTTTGTGTCTTCTTCAATTTTTTTCAGCAATGTTTTATAGTTTTTGGTGTACAGATCTTTCACCTCTTTGGTTAAGTTTATTCCTAGATATTTTATTCTTTTTGTGGCAATTGTAAATGGGATCGTATTCTTAATTTCTCTTTCTGCTACTTCGTTGTTAGTGTATAGAAATGCAACTGATTTTTGTATGTTGATTTTGTATCCTGCAACTTTATCATATTCATTTATTGAAATTTCTTTTATAACAGTCCAAAACAACTAAGACAGCAGGTGTGCCAATTATATAGACTATCCTCATGTAGATGTTATATTGAAACATTTTGTTTGGCCATTTGTTTATCTCTATTTTAAATAAAGATCTGGGTGCATACTAACTCTATGATAGCAAAGTGAATTGTTTAATCAAAAATGTGATGAACATATTTCTAAAGAAAATAATTAGAAACACTGTCTAACACTGCATGCAATCACAGAATCTAGAACCTCAAGTGGCATTGTTTTCATTTGAGGGCAAAATAAGATACCTGATTTCATCCTGATTGACTGTGAATTGAACAATCTATTATGAAGATCTATAATTCCAGTATGAAAAAGGGGACAAAATTGAAAGGCCACTGTAAGAAATCCCAGTGGGAACACTGTGTCCCTGGTTCTTGATTGATATGTAAGTTTCCATATTTATCACTCTGGAATGTAAGGGAACTCAGAAGAGAGGAACTTTTTTCACACATCTTTGTAGCTCCAGCGCTCAGCACAGTGTCAGATACATAATAGGCACTCAAATTAGGTTTGTTGAATGAAGGCACTTACATTTTCTTTGATACTTTGAGTATTGGTGTATTACACTGCCACCATTTCTAGGATTCTGTAAATTTCTTCATCTATTCATTCAAGAAATACTTATTTATCACCTACTCTGTTGTCAGACCCTGTTCTAGGCACTGCTGATTCAGTGACCAAAATAAAATCTTTGCTATCATAGAGCTTACATTTAATTGGGGAAATAAGCAACCATCAAACAAACATATTAGAAAGTATAATACAGTGTCAAGCATTAATAAATACTATGAAGATAATTAAAGCTGCTAAAGGGAATAAAGAATGACAAGTAGATGCTATTTTAGGTAAGAAAGTGATGTTTGAGCAGGGATCTAAATGAAGTGAGAGAGTGGGCCCTCTGAATAGTTGAGTAGAGGGCCGGCCCTGTGGCTTGGTGGTTAAGTGCGCACGCTGCAATGCTGGTGGCCCGGGGTTCGGATCCCGGGTGCGCATTGAGGCACCACTTCTCCCTCCATCCTGAGGCCGAGTCCCACATACAGCAACTAGAAGGATGTGCAGCTATGACATACAACTATCTACTGGGGCTTTGGGGGGGAAAAAAAAATCTTTGAATAGTTGAGTAGAGAGCATTCCAGCAGAAAGAACATCAAATGCAAAGACTTTGAGTTGTGAGTGAGTATGATGTGTTTGAGGAGTAGTGGCTAAAACAAAATGAATGAGAAGAGTGGGAGAAATTAGGTCAGAATGGTAGATAGATATCAGATCACATAGGGCCTTCTAGATCATTGTTAGGACTTGGATTTTTTTCAAAGGAAGCCATGGGAAAAATTTTGAATCAGGGAGTGAAATGTGGTTTACACATTTAAGGAATCACTCTGGTTGCTATGAGAATAGACTGAGTGGGTGGAGGTGGGTTGTGGGTAGAAAGAAGGGGAGTAAGACCAGTTGGGAAGCTATTGCAGTAACCTCTAAGAGATGACTTTGGCTTGGACCAAGAAGCTTGGTAGATGTGGTGATCAAAGATTAGATTCAAAAAATATTTTGCAGACACACCTAACAGGATTTGCTGGGATAAAGATATATGAAAAAATGAGAGGAGCAAAGGATGACTTCAAGGTTTGTGAGTAACTGAAGTGGGAAACATGGCAGAGAAGCAGACTTCTAATGGAAAACCATGAGTTCAGTTTTGGACCATCTAAGTGGAAAAGTTAGGTAGGCACTTGGATAAATGGATCTGATATATAAGAGTGAGGTCTAAAAGGGATCATCCTTTTATAGTATCTTAATGGTGGCCCAAAAGCTAGATCAAGAAAGTGTTTCGGGAAGTATTTGTGCCAAAGGCCACGAAGTTCAGATAAAATGCAGACTGAGAATTGACCACTTAATTTAGTAATGTCAGAAGTCATTAGTGATCTAGGCAAGAGCTGTTTAATTGGACTGATGTGGACAAAAGCCTGAGGAAAGCAAGCTCAAGAGAGAATGAGAGGGAAGAAAGTGGGAAGGAAAAGTACAGACAACTCTTTCACTTCTCCCTTGATAAATGCGGAGCAAAGAAATTTATCCCTATTTTAACATTTTTTGCTACTGTTTCCTTACTGTATGACTTTGCTAAAAGTCTGAATTCCATCTCTTTATTCACCTTTTTAAATTTGTTTTTTTATTGAGGTAACATTGGTTTATAATCTTTATTTATATGATCAGATTCTAATACTCAGTAGGTACCCAATGAAAAAATAACCAAGTCACATGGGCCACCAAGCGACAATGTACTTTATTTACAGGGAAAATACTAAAGCAGAAACCTCTAAAGTACTAGACTTATAAAATGAAATATAAAATGTTGACAGCAATGATAGAGTTCTATCATAGCTGACCCTTGGTAAATGCAATATAGTGATGAGCAAATTGCTTGGAGGTGAGATGTCTTCAAGGAAAGTGTTGTGTCAGTGATGAGGCAATGTCTGGCAATGAAAGCTTTTCATGATTTGTTTTCTCCCTTCTGCTATTTTGAAGAGTATTAAGAGTACTCCATGAGAGGGTCTGGAGATGAGGGGGGAAAGGAGAATGAGACAAGAAAAAGTGTACATCAAATTAGGATAATGTCTCAAACACACAACTAATTTTTTTAGAGCATTCTAAATGCCAGGCATTGAATGAAGCATCAACCAAGTCAACCTGGCACACAGTTATGGAGCAAGCTGACAGTCCATACGGCAAATCGTTAAGTGAGCATATTGATGTGATTGTAAGTTTTATGAAAGGGGAAGTATAGGGTGCTCTGAGAGCATAATTTTATGTGGCACCTAATAATTGAGGGGGCTACAAAAAGCTTCCAGCAAAAATGGTATTTAAGCTGAATCTGAAACGATGAGTAGGAGTTGGAAAGATATTAATTATACCTCTGATATGATTCAGTTGCCCATCAGTGTGTACACCTTCAAAGCCACTAGATTGTTTCTTTTATACTTTTCTCTAGTGAACGATGTTTATAAAATGTAGTGAGAAGGGGCCTGCCCAGTGGCGCAAGCGGTTAAGTGTGCGCTCCGCTGTGGCGGCCCAGGGTTCGCCGGCTCGGATCCCGGGCGCGCACCATCGCACGGCTGTGCAGGCCATGCTGTGGCGGCGTCCCCTATAGAGTGGAGAAAGATGGGCACGGATGTTAGCCCCGGGCCAGTCTTCCTCAGTAAAAAGAGGAGGATTGGCAGATGTTAGCACAAGGCTGATCTCCTCACACACACAAAAAAATGTAGTGAGAAAAAACAAAACAAAGGTTTAATGATAACTGCATGCTCCTTGAAGAGATGCACTGATGCTTAAGAAAATGGAAAATGAATTATTTTAATGTTACTGTGAAAACAGAAACTAAGATGCGCTATCTCTAATTTAACCATGAGTAACCTTGTTACTCAGTTTACACTGCTTGTTTTTATCAGTTTTATAAAAACTGATCAGTTTATAAAACTGCTTGTTTTATCCTTGTTTTATCAGTTTACACTGCCGGTCCTTTTTTGTCTTCACTGAATACCTTTCTTTTTGTCACTCCGGTAATGTAAGCACCTCCTTTTGTGTGATCATCATAGGTAATCAATTTTGTAACTGTTCATTGTCCTGTTAGACTGTTAATTGGATGTCTGTGAATCATAGGTCTATGTCTCAACTCCTAAAAAAGTGAATAAATGTGAGTTTTATAAAAACATGGATGCTTTCCTGATTTTGATTGTCAATTATTATTAAAAATACTGTTTTTTAAATATACTAGTGCTTGAGTACAGAAGCATATATTTTATTCTATTGAGATGAATTTCAAAGTCATAAGAAAAAACTGTGCTATCATTTACTGCCACAGTAAATTTTTGGTATAAATTCATGTTATTTATTCTTATTTCTTTAGCATGAGTTTTTGTGTACTGAAGCCAAGTTTACAAAGTTAATTAGTGACATAGTTGAGATTTGAACCCAAGTCTAAATGTTCTAAATCTAAGTCAGGTGGTCATTCCAAAACCACAAAGATTGAGTCCACTATGGACATAGTGCCTAGGAGTTAGGAGTCCAGTTTCTGGAGTCAGACTGCTTTGGTTCAATTCCTGGCCGGACCACTTAACACTATATAAATTTGGACTCTTTGCCTAACTTCCCTATGCCTCGTCTATAAAAAAGGGGGAAACAGTAGTATTTAATTCACTATTTTTATGAGAACTAAATAAAAAAATAAGTTAATATATGTAAAGCACTTAGAATAGTGCCAGCAAATACCAATAGCCCCCAAAATTTTGGTTATTATTATAATTCTAGTTGGGGTGTGTGTGTGTGTGTGTGTGTATATATATATATATTTATATATATATAAAATTGCTTTGACTCTTTTTTTTTTTTTTTTGTGAGGAAGATCAGCCCTGAGCTAACGTCCATGCTAATCCTCTTCTTTTTGCTGAGGAAGACTGGCTCTGAGCTAACATCTATTGCCAATCCTCCCTTCCCCTTTTTTTTTTTCCCCAAAGCCCCAGTAGATAGTTGTATGTCATAGCTGCACATCCTTCTAGTTGCTGTATGTGGGACGCGGCCTCAGCATGGCCGGAGAAGCAGTGCATCGGTGTGCACACGGGATCCGAACCCGGGCCGCCAGTAGCGGAGCGCGAGCACTTAACCACTAAGCCACGAGGCTGGCCTGCTTTGACTCTTATCTTATCTTATAGTATCCCATATTGACCATGTGCAATCATTTTCATACAACACACATTTATACTAACTTTATATTGAAAAAACTAAAATCTTAAGAGCACAAATCTTTTCATCATTATTGCCTTTTGAAGTTCAACTTAGTCCCTTCATCAGTCCTATCAGACATAGATTGCCATAGATTTATAAATTTCTACATTAAGTACTGATCTTCAAAATATTATTAGATGTAAATTTAGTTATATATATTTTACAATAAAACATAGTAAAACTGTTTGACAGGAATGGCATTGCCTCTCACATATATAATTACATATTATATATAATTACATTATATATATAATTATGTAGTTTATTTTATATAATTTATTTTTATTTTTTATTTCCTATATATATATATATTAGATGCACCTAAATGGAAATTATCAGCCTTCAAATATAATCGGACAATGTGCCTAGGTGACTGTATAACATCAAACATGTGAATGTTAAAAATCTCAATCAAATATCTGTATAGTTGGTAAACATGATATTAGGAAATATCTCTATGAAAGTTCAAGTTTCACAATTTGTGTCCAAACATATGATATTGATAAGCACAGAGTATACTTTATAAAATTCATCTATTGGTTCTTATTTTCAATTGTTCAGCTGGGCTTGCCCCTGTAGGGGCCGCAAAAATGATTACAAGATTCTCTGTCCTCACAGAGCTTCCAATATGGTGGGGGACCAAAGAGGATCACAAACGTGTAACAAGTGTATGGCTAGAATAAAGCATATAAGCTGTCAAAAATGTGTCTCCTATGCATTCTTTCTCACAATGCTACAAAAGAATGGCAGCATCCCAAGGAGGGAGCAATAAAAAAGAGGAGGACGTGGGATGCAGGTGACAGGCCCACACAGGAGGGAGGGGAAAAGAATCCCTCGGGGGTTGGTGAAAGGAGGTCTTAGAACACCAAGTCCACACTGGATGCGGAGACTAGCAGCGAGGTGAAGCAGTCAAAGATCGCCAAAGTCATTCTCATCGCAAATGAAACAGGCAGAATAGCTGAAGTGCTTGAGCCATGAGATTAGACAACTGGATGAGACTATGTGGTTAGATTCATGATAAGTATACAAAAAAATTAATCAAACAAACAAAAAAGACAATTATAAACTCAAAGGAAACCAAAGCATATACAGAAAAGAAAAATACATATAGTTTATCCTATGGTCATTTGTGAAGAATTTACATAATCATAATAATAAAAATATTAAATGCAAATAAAAATTTACCTTTGATGGGAGAATGGGAAGGATGCCATGTGTGGAAAGGGTTAGGAGAGAAAACAGTTATATCCTCAATTCCTATTGTAGGAAGTCAATAAATAAAGAGTGAAACAGGACATCAAGAAGTAGTGAAATAAACTAAGGGAATGAAATAAAGAGGATGCTGAATAGCACATGCCACGTAATATTTGTGTAGATTTTACATAAACCTATAAAAACAAAAACACTCAACTGTTCTATGTA
This sequence comes from Ceratotherium simum simum, assembly GCF_057802395.1. Lineage (NCBI taxonomy): Eukaryota > Metazoa > Chordata > Mammalia > Perissodactyla > Rhinocerotidae > Ceratotherium > Ceratotherium simum. Next base: position 45,736,598 of record NC_141922.1, on the reverse strand, counting down.
TTAGACATGGTTATATATGTGTATGTAAAAACATAGAAAATTAATTGGAAGGAAAAACATCCAATCATATGAATGTCTGCTTGTGTTGAGGGCATAGAGGGAGAATGGTGTGGATGTGGGCTAAAGAGGGCTTGGCTTTATATGTAATTTCTTCTTCTTTTTTTTTTTTTGTGGAAGTTAACATTTTATTATAAGTTTGACTCGTTACATCACTAAGAAGGAGACTTTAGTAAGTGTCCTAACATAATTATATTCACAGTTTCAAACATATGAAGAAAATTTAAAATATGACTAGCTTATTTTAAAAATTATTTTACTGAGGTCGTTTTGGTTTATAGCATTATGTAATTTCAGGTGTACATTATTATACATCAGTTTCTGTATAGACTGCACCTTGCTCACTCCCAAGAGTCTACTTTTTATCCATCACCATGCATATGAGCCCTTTACCCCTTTCAGCCTCCCCGCCACCTTCTTCCCTTCTGGTAACCACTAATCTGTTCTCTTTATCCGTGTGTTTGTTTATCTTCCACATATGAGTGAGATCGTGCAGTGTATCTCTTTCTCTGTCTGGCTTATCTCACTTAACATAATATCCTCAAGATCCATCCATGATGTTGCAAATGGGATGATTTTGTCTTTTTATAGGCTGAGTAGTATTCCATTGTATATATACCACATCTTCTTTATCCATTCATCAGTAGATGGGCACCTGGGTTGCTTCCACGTCTTGGCTGTTGTGAATAACGCTGCAGTGAACATGGGGGTGCAAACGTCTCTTCATATTGTTGATTTCAAGTTCTTTGGATAAATGCCCAGTAGTGGGAGTGCTGGATCGTATGGTATTTCTATTTTTAATTTTTTGAGAAATCTCCATACAGTTTTCCATGGAGGCTGCAGCAGTTTACACTCCTGCTAGCGGTGTATGAGGGTTCCCTTTTCTCCACATCCCTTCCTCTGTTTGTTATATTTTGTCCTGTTAAGTATAGCCATTCTGATGGGTGTAAGCTGATATCTCATTGTAGTTTTAATTTGCATTTCCCTAATAATTAGTGATATTGAACATCTTTTCACGAGCCTGTTGGCCATCTGTATATCTTCTTTGGAAAAATGTCTATTCATATCCTCTGTCCATTTTTGGATAGGGTTGTTTGTTTTTCTGTTGTTGAGTTGCAAGAGTTCCTTATATATTTTGGAAATAAACCCCTTGTCGGATACATGATTTGCAAATATTTTCTCCTAGTTGGTGGGTTGTCTTTTCATTTTGTTCATGGTTTTTCATTGCCTTGCAGAAGCTTTTTAGTCTGATGTAGTCCCATTTGTTTCTTTTTTGTTTTGTTTCCCTTGCTGAGTAGACATGGTATTAGAAAAGATACTGCTAAGACCGATATCAAAAAGTGTACTGCCTATATTTTCTTTTAAGAGTTTTATGGTTTCACGTCTTACATTCAAGTCTTTAATCCATTTTGCATTAATTTTTGAGTATGGAGTAAGGTAATGGTCTACTTTCATTCTTTTGCACATGGCTGTCCAGTTTTCCCAGCACCATTTGTTGAAGAGACTTTCCTTTCTCCATTGTTTGTTCTTGGCTCCTTTGTCAAAGATTGCCTATCCATAGACGTGTGGTTTTATTTCTGGGCTTTCAATTCTATTCCATTGATCTGTGTTTCTGTTTTTGTACCAGTACCAGGCTGTTTTGATTACTATAGCTTTGTAGTATATTCTGAAGTTAGATACTGTGATGCCTCCAGCTTTGCTCTTTTCTTTCAGGTTTGCTTTGGCTATTCAGGGTCTTTTGTTGTTCCATATAAATTTTAGGATTCTTTTTTCTGTTTCCATGAAGAACGTCATTGGGATTCTGTCTGCGATTGCATCGAATCTGTAGATTGCTTTAGGTAATACCAACATTTTAACTATGTTTATTCTTCCAATCCATGAGCATGGAATATCTTTCCATTTCTTTATGTCTTCGATTTCTTTCAATAATTTCTTATAGTTTTCAGTGTATAGATCTTTCACCTCCTTGGTTAAATTTATTCCTAGATATTTTATTCTTTTTGTTGTTATTGTAAATGGGGTTGTATTCTTGACTTCTCTTTCTGCTAGTTCGTTGTTAGTGTATAGAAATGCAACTGATTTTCGTAAGTTGATTTTGGACCCTGCAACTTTGCTGTAGTTGTTGATTATTTCTGATAGTTTTCTGGTGGATTCTATAGGGTTTTCTATATATAGAATCATGTCATCCACAAACAGCAAGAGTCTTATTCTTCCTTTCCAATTTGGATGCCTTTTATTTCTTTTTCTTGCCTAATTGCTCTGGCCAAAACTTCCAGCACTATACTGAATAAGAGTGGTGAGAGTGGGCATCCTTGTCTTGTTCATGTTCTCAGAGGGATGGCTTTCAATTTTTCACCATTAAGTATGATGTTGGCTGTGGGTTTGTCACATATGGCCTTTATCATGTGGAGGTATGTTCCTTCCATACCCATTTTGTTGAAAGTTTTTATCATAAATGGATGTTGGGTCTTGTCAAATGCTTTCTCTGCATCTATTGAGATGATCATGTGGTTTTTATTGCTCATTTTGTTAATATGGTGTATCACATTGATTGATTTGTGAATGTTGAATCATCCTTACATAGCTGGTATAAATCCCACTTGATCATGGTGTGTGATCCCTTTATTTGATTTGCCAATACTTTGCTGAGGATTTTTGCATCTATGTTCGTCAGTGATATTGACCTGTAATTTTCCTTCTTTGTGTTGTCCTTGTCTGGCTTCGGTGTCAGGGTAATTTTGACCTCATAGAAAGAGTTAGGAAGCATCCTTCTTCTTCAATTTCTCAGAATAGTTTGAGAAGGATAGGTATTATGTCTTCCTTGAATGTTTGTAGAATTCTCCAGAGAAACCATCTGGTCCTGGACTTTCCTTTTTGGGGAGGTTTTGGGTTACTGTTTCAATCTCTTGTGATTGGTCTGCTCAGATTCTTTATTTCTTCTTGATTCAGTTTTGAATTAAGGGAGGTTGTATGAGTCTAAGAATTTAACCATTTCTCCTAGGTTGTCCAGTTTGTTGGCATATAGTTTTTCATAGTATTCTCTTATAATCCTTTGTATTTCTGGGGTATCTGTTGTAATTTCTCCTCTTTCATTTTTAAGTTTTTATATGAGGCTTCTCCCTTTTTTTCTTAGCGAGTCTGGCTAAGGGTTTGTCAATTTTGTTTATCTTCTCAAAGAACGAGCTCTTAGTTTCATTGATGATTTTTATCGTTTTTTAAGTCTCTGTTTCATTTCTTTCTGCTCTAATTTTTATTATTTGCTTCCTTTTCCTGACTTTGGGCTTTGTTTGTTCTTCTTCTCTCATTCTGTTATGTGTAGTTTAAGATTACCTATTTGAGATTTTTCTTGTTTGTTGAGGTAGGCCTGTATTGCTATAAATTTCCGTCTTAGCAACCCTTGTGCTGCAGCCCATAAGATTTGGTATGTTGTGTTTTCATTTTCCTTTGTCTCCAGGTATTTTTTGATTTCTCCTTTGATTTCTTCTTGATCCAATGGTTGTTCAGTAGCATGTTGTTTAATCTCCACATATTTGTTACTTTCCCAGCCTTTTTCTTATAGTTGATTTCTAGTTTCATAGCATTGTGGTCAGAAAACATGCTTGATATGATTTCAATCTTCTTAAATTTATTGATGTTTGCCTTGTTTCTCAACATGTGGTCTCTCTTTGAGAATGTTCCATGTGCACTTGAGAAGAATGTATATTCTGCTATTTTTGGATGAAATGTTATATATGTATCTATTAAATCCATCTGGTCTAGTATTTCATTTTAGGCCACTGTTGCCTTGTTGATTTTCTGTCTTGATAATCTGTCCATTGATATAAGTGGGGTGTTGAGGTCCCCTACTATTATTGTGTTGCTGTCAATTTTCTTCCTTTAGGTCTGTTAATAGCTGCTTTATATACTTTGGTGCTCCTGTGTTAAGTGCTTATATTTATAAGTGTTACATCCTCTTGGTGGAATGTCCCTTTTATGGTTATATACCATTTCCTTTTGTCTCTCATTATATTTTTTATTTGAAGTCTGCTTTGTCTGATATAAGTATGGCAACACCTACTTCTTTTGCTTGCCATTTACTTGGAGTATCATCTTCCATCCCTTCACTCTGAGCCTATGTTTGTCTTTATAGCTGAGATGTGTTCTTGGAGGCGGCATATTGTTGGGTCTTTTTTTTAAATCCATCCAGCAACTCTGTGTCTTTTGATTGGAGAATTCAATCCATTTACATTCAGAGTGATTATGGATTTTGAGGGCCTCATACTGCCATTTTATCTCTTTTTTTCTGGTTGTTCTATATTTTCATGTTTCTTTTCTGTTGTATTTCTGAGTGCCATTTCAGTTTGGTGGTTTTCTGTGATGGTTTTCTCAGTTTTCTCTTTATTTATGATTTGTGGCTCTGCTCTGATTTTTTGTTTAGTGGTTACGGGGGGTTTGTATAAAAGATCTTATGGATGAGATAATTCATTTTCTGATAGCCTCTTATCTCCATTAACCTAAGCAGGTTCCATCTTTTTCCTCTTCCTCTTCTGAGTTATTGTTGTCACAAATTGTTCTTTTCTGTGTTGTGAGTTTGTGACTTAATTGAAGTGTTTATAGTTATTTTTGATGCTTTCCTTTCTTTTTTTTTTTTTTTTTGAGGAAGATGAGCCCTGAGCTAACTTCTGTTGCCAACCCTCCTCCTTTTGCTGAGGAAGATTGGCCCTGGGCTAACATCCATGCCCATCTTCCTCTACTTTATATGGGATGCTGCCACAGCATGGCTTGACAAGCAGTGCGTCGGTCCGTGCCCAGGATCCGAACCTGTGAACCCCGGGCCGCTGAAGCAGAGCATGCGAGCTTAACTGCTACACCACTGGGCTGGCCCAATGCTTTCCTTTCTTTTATCTTTTATGTTATAATTAAATGTTTGCTAAACTATTCTGATAGCTGCAATTTTCTGATTTCGTCTATTTATCTCCTTTCTCAAATATTTGTAAACTTTTGTCTTTTTGTGTCAGGTTGAGGGCTCTCTTCATCATTTCTTGTAAGGTAGGCCTAGTGGTGATGAACTCCTTCAGCTTTTGTTTATCCAGGAAAGCTTTTATTTCTTTGTCAAATCTGAGGGATAATTTCACTAGACAGAGTATTCTTGGCTGAAAGTTTTTGTCTTTCAGTATTTTGAATATATCATTCCGTTCTCTCCCAGCCTGTAAGGTTTCTGTTGAGAAATCCACTGAAAGCCTGATAGGGGTTCCTTTTGCAGTAATTTTCTTCTGCCTTTCTGCCCTTAATATTTTTTCTTTGTCATTGACTTTTGACAGTTTTAATAGTATATGCCTTGGAGAAAGATTTTTGCATTAATGTAATTAGAGTTCTATTGGTTTCATATGTTTGTGTGTCTAGTTCCTTCCCCAGGTTTGGGAAGTTCTCAGCTATTATTTCTTTGAACAAGCTCTCTGCCCCTTTCTCCCTCCTTTCTCCCTCTGTAATGCCTATAATACTTATGTTACTTTTCCTAATTGAGTCAGATATTTCTCAAAGAATTTCTTCATTTTTTTAAAGTCTTAATTCTCTCTCCCCCTCCACCTGAATCTTTTCTATATTCCCATCTTCTAATTCACAAATTCTGTCCTCCATAAGATCTACAATATTTTTTATGAACTCTAGATTATTTTTTATCTCATTAATTATGTTCTTCATATCCAGAATTTATGTGTAGTTTTTTTTAAGGGCTTCAGTCTGTTCAGTGAAGTTCCTTCTGTTCATTAATTTTATTCTTGACCTCATTGTACTGTCTTTCTGAGTTTTCCTGTAATGTTGAGTTTCTTTATGACAACTATTTTGAATTCTCTTTCATTTAGGTTGTAATCTTCTGTGACTTCAGGTTTGGTTTCTGGAGACTTGTCATTTTCCTTCTGCTCTGCAGTGTTGCTGTAGCTCTTCATGGTGTTTGATGAATTGATCCTCTGCCAGCACATCTGTGGTAGTATCAGGTCATAGATTTTATCTGCCCCTGATAGAGGGGAGCAGGAGCTGTGTTTTGTGATTCCATCCCATCTGCTGGTAGTTGTACCAGTCAGGCCACTCTGTGTTTATGCAGGCTGGCCACAGCTGCTCAGTAGATTGTGCTGGTGTGGGCAGGGCAGCTGTGCTTGGCAGGTGAGTCTGTCTGAGTTGCTGCGCTAGGCAGGTGGGGTGCTTTTGCATGGGCTGGCATTGTGTTCCCATGTGGGTCAGTCCAAACCGCTGTGCTTGGCATGTGGGGTGCCTCCATGGAGGCTGAGCTGCTGCCACTTGGGGGGGACATTCACATAGGTGGGGCCATCCTGCATGGTGTTTGCTTCTGTGGGCCGAGCTACCACTCAGAAAGCTTTCATGTATGGGCCAGGCTGCCTCCACATCCACTCACAGTTGCTCTGGCCACTGTGTGAGGATCTGTGACCCAGATTGCTGTGGTTGGGGAGGGAGAGGGGTCCACTCACCTAGTTCCACTGCTTCTCAGGGGTCCAGTCCACCTACCTTCAGATGTATAGCTGTGTTGATCTCTCAGGTGTCCTGTTGTTATGTAGAGAATCCTCTGTTGGTTAACGAATGTCCATTTAGTTGAAACTTAGAGGAGAGATTCAAAGGGAACAATTCACTCCACCATGATGCTGACATCACTCTCCTATAATTTCTTATTTCTTAGAAAAAAATGACTGGAAACTAATATAGTTCATAGCTATTGATTCTGGGTGGTGAGCATATGAGTGTTTTATTTTTCTTTGAACTTTATTTCTCACAGTAAAAATTATAGCATTTTTAAAATGAGAGCTATATAACCAGAACTTATAACTGGAATTTTACTGAATAAGAAACAAATAAACAAACACAAGGTCTTTGGCATATGTGGACTTAGGCAAAAATTGTGCATCAGTAGAGAAGATACAAATGAACAAGCCAGGCTGCATTCTCCTATTGAGTCTACACAACAGTCAGATGTGTTATAAAGCTCTCTTCTGTCCCGAGGTCTTTGCATATGTTAAAACTCATGCCCTCCACTGCCACCCCTCAACCAATCCCACCCCTCAACCAATCCCACCCCTCAACCAATCTGCCCTCAAGACACATACACTTCATGCAGCACTCATTCATCCTTCAGGTCCCAGCTTAAATGCTACTTCCTGGAAAAGTGTCCCTTATCCCCCCCACCCCCATTCAACGCCCATCAAGTTAGTAACTGCGATTCTTCTAGGTTTATTTATCCACTGCCTTTCTCTTTCACAAGAGTCTTCACCCCACCAGGGAGTTTTTCCAGTTGCTCAAATCAAAACCCTTGAAATCACACTTGACTTCTCTCTTTCACTCACCTCCCATATACAAGTTTCAGCAAATTCTATTGGCTCCACCCAGAAAATATATCCAGAATCTGCTTCCTTCACACCACTTTTAGCACCACCAAGGCAGTCCAAGCCACCAGCTCTGTCTCCCTGCTTCCACTCCTACATCTTACAGCCCATCCTTCACCAAGCAGCCAGAGGGATCTTTTGGAAACAAAAGTTGGAAATACCACTCCTCCACTTCCCGTCTCTCAAAGAATGGAAAGTAGAGTGCTTACCTTTGCACTCTACTTGCCAGGCCAAGTGGGAACTGGCCCTACTATCTTTCAGTTCTCATCTCCTCACCCTGCCCCTTACTCACCCTTCTTTCTCACCAGCCTCTACTGTCCAGCATGCCAGACCTGTCCTGGCATTTAGGCATGTCACTTGGCTTCCTCACTCCCTGCAGCTGCTCTTCTTGCAGACACTCACAGTGCTTACTCTCTCCTTTCATTATGCTTTCTGCCCAAGAGTCATGTTTTCAGACACTATCCCCATAGTCCCTTCATCCTGCTTTATTTTTCTTCAAAGTTCTTATCGCTCCATGGCACGTGTTATAATTGGTTGTTAATTTATCAGTTGTTGGTCTTACTAATTGGAATGCATCAACTCCATGGGGGCAAAGACTTTTTTGTAGTATACACTTAGTAAATAATTGTTGAAATACTTTTTAATTGAATAAGGAAAAATACCTTATCTGTTTTAGTAGAACTTAGACCCATCAGAAGAGTGCTTGGAACATAGCAGATCCTCAATAATGAATGAAGCCAGTGTCAAAGCAGAACATGAGTGAGAAAGAGAGCTTTCCTATCCATTAGGATTAGCTGCCAATGCTGGTCAGTTATTCTGATAGTGAAAAATATAGGAAGATTATGAAAAAGGTACAGCAGGAGTGGGGTGGCATTAGAGAACAAATATCAAGGAATGAAACTATCTAGGGAGAGGAAAAGTGTGCAGAAAATTTAGGAAGGGGACCGACATTTATTGTACTCACTGTGTTCCAGGCACAAGAGTAGATACATAAAAACACATATTATTCTTAATTCTCATAGCTCTTTGTGAGATAAATGTGACGGACCTGATTTTACAAAGAAAGAAATGGACTTAGACAATTTAATTAGTTAGAGTAAGGTCACAAGTATGATAAGTGGAGTCTATCTGAACAGCATGTTGTTCAAAACCAGCCCTGAAGACTGCTTTCTGTACACAAGCTTCATTCTTACTAAAAGTACTTTTATTCCCCACAACATTTTGCACTGGTTAAGTATGCACTCACTATTTGTTGAATGAACGAAAGATCCCTTCAGAAAAAAAAATGTTTTAAGGGTAGAGAGAAACCCAACAGGAAAACAAATTTAGGTTGATAGTGATTTTTAGTTTTTATTCTTTCAGAATCAAAGTATACTTGGAAGGAAAATAAGAAAATAGTACTTGCAAAAAGATTAATTGAGGTTGGGGTCTAATCATCTTCCAGAGCATTAAGCCAAGCCAAACAGAAAGGTATTTTCAGCTTTGAAGAGTTGTTCTTATGCATGCAGAATTATAAATGGCCTAATTTTTCCTATATCTCCATAATTAACAGAATAATTATTGATCAGCACAAAGCACACAGTCTCTGGAGACATGATTTGTGTGAGTGCTTAGCTTTCTGAAAGCTTAAATCACTGTAGTTAGTATTAAAAAATGAATTGATAGTAAATGTGGTATAATTAATCCACCTATTCTATTTGCACATGAACATCTTTTCATGCTAAATATCTCATTCATTTAGGAGAGAATACAAATGTATTACAATGACAGGATAAAAATAAATTGGAAGTTTCATTTTCTCTATGATACTCCTTGTTTTTAATTTACTCAGACTTCTCGTATATTGTACAAGTTTAAAATATTTCTCAACTTTGATCTGCAAATTACAAATGCTAAGAACAGTCTAGGTAGAGCATTTAAGAATACTCCGAATCACCTAGAACGTACGTGCGTGACGGCTGGGCTTTTTGCCCTCTTGGTTCTCCAGCCTTCTCTGTTCTGCTCTCTATTGCTGGACCATCACCTGTAGACCACATATCCCAGGTCTCATGCCAGTGGGTTTCCTCCTGCGCTTGGACAATGGGAGGTACTGGTGGGAGCGTGGAAAGAAAAAAGAAACCAGGATATATCTCCCCATCCCTCTCTGCCCAGGTGGCCTCAGGTCTGTAGCAGCTCTTCCTGTTCCTTTGTGTCTCCAGCTACCCACAGACAGACCTGCCTGTTGACCTCGGTGCCTAAGCTCCGACAACACCATTTCCCCTTGTCCTCCAGCCCAGGGGTAATAGTGACTTCTTGCTGTTACTAATCTCTGGGCTGCCTCACTATTGCCTGTTGTCTTCACAGCTCTTCTGTTTCCTGTGTAATCAATTTCTGTATTAAATTTCCATTGTTCTGAATATTTAAAGCAGTTAGTGTATCTCTGATACAATATACTCCTTGAGGGGAGGGACCTAGTTTGCCTTGTTTACTGCTATATCTTAGCACCTAGGAGAGTACCAGGTACATATTAAGTCATCAATGAAAATGTGCTAATTGAATAAATCGAAAACACATCCTTTAGTCCAGTAGTTCTCAAACTTTATCAAGCATCAGAACTACTGGGAGCGCTTTTTATAACACAGATTAGTATTCCCTTACATCCCCACTTCCCCCAGTTTCTGATTTAATAGATCTAGGTGAGGCCCCAAAATTTGCATTTCCAACACATTCCCAGGTGCTGCTGATGCTGCTAGTCCAGGGACCACACTTTGAGGACCACTTCTTTAGTCTATGATCTTCCTGCATACAATCCAACTTGAATATATACACTAGAATAAACATATATATCACTGAGCACTAACATTTCATATTTAAAATATTTAAAGGTGATCTGGCATCCATCTTCAGTTACTGTAACCACACTAAATATTTGCTATGAAAGCAAAGAAATTCTAATATTTTTCTAAGCTTTTGCCGGGAATGGTTATTAATAGTCAATTAAATCCATTTTTAAAATAATATTTTAATTTTTTTATTGCTCCTTTTTTTTTTAGGTCAAACTCTGAAGAAGGAATAGTCAATCTTCATAAAATAGATTATCAAATTGAGGACTCTTCTCAATACTCACTGGCATTCAATACTCACTGACTGACGGGGAAAAAAAGGGTGAATGCATTAATTACTGAATGGTTACAAACTGGCTTGGTTTTTGTCATAGCTCATTTTCAAGAGACTTTTGTTCTTGTCAATTCTCATAGCTCACATATTTCCCTCTGCCCACAACACTCCCACTTATTTTCAGGAAACTCTTTATCTCTAGCAAGGATGGAATGATTTGACAAGGCTTTAACTAACAGGCATTGTGATGACACAAAGCTGTTATCCTGGGCTAGATCTCCAAGGGCTTGTGAAGGAGCACAATTGTATCATTCCCCAGACTTGATTAAGATAAAATCTAGAAATCATCTTTAATTTCTCTCCCTCACTTTATACAGTCCATCAGCAAGTTTTATGAGCTCTATCTTAAGAATCTATCTTTTTTTTTAAAATAATTTTATTTATTTATTTTTTTCCCCCAACACCCCAGTAGATAGTTGTATGTCATAGCTGCACATCCTTCTAGTTGCTGTATGTGGGACGCGGCCTCAGCATGGCGGGAGAAGCGGTGCGTTGGTGCGTGCCTGGGATCCAAACCCCGGCCGCCAACAGTGGAGCGCGTGCACTTAACCGCTAAGCCATGGGGCCGGCCCAAGAATTTATCTTAAATATGGTTATTTCTCACCACCTACACTGTGCCCAACCTAGCCCAACCCACCATCTTCTTTGATCTAGTCTATGGTGATGGCATCTCTCCTCCCACTTTCGTTCCTTGTAGTTTTTCTCCACATGGCAGCCAAGGTGATCTTAAAAAAAAAAATCAGATCATGCCACTTAGAACCTTTCGATGGCTTGCCACTACTTTTAAAACAAAATCCATATCTTTACCCTACATGATCATTTGCCTGCCTCCTCACAGACCCCTCGTCTCCATCTGGGTTCAAGTTCCCAGAACCAACCACGAGCATTCCACCCCAAAACCAGTGGCTTTGCCCTGGTTGTTTTCTCTGCCTGAAACAGTCTTTCTCAATTTTTTTTGGCTTATATTTTTTCATATCATTCAGGTCTTTGCTCTTCTCCAGCACCCTATCTAAAATAATGTTCCCTTCCCTCCTCCAAGTCATCTTGTCTTTTTCATAAATTGATCTGTCTGAAATTACATATTTATTTATTGGTGTACTTGTTTGTGGTTTGTGTCCACAGTACAATGGAAATTCCATGAGGACATGGCCTTTGTCTGTCTTGTCCACTGTGCTATTCCAGTGTTTTGAGTAGCACCTAGCAAAGAGTAAGTTCCTTTTAAGTATCTGTTAAATGAATGAAATATCAGGCACAAAACCGACTTAAATTCGGCTTGAAAGTAGAAGAAATTTGCCTTACCAGCTGCTCTTTTCTGCTCTGAATTCCCTCTCAGTGGATTCCTGCCCACCCCTACACATGCATACAGGTCTACACACTCAAAGTAGCGTGCTGCTGTTTTTCTTATGTCTCCACCATGAAAGAATGTGTTCTATCATGCATTTACAGGGTGATATAAATGACTTAAAACAACTTCAAAGAGTTATGGCTTTCAAGCTTATTCACATTTTATCAATGATCTTAAACTAAGAAAATTAAACTCTTAAAATTTAGGATGAATCATTATAGCATTAATTGTATTTACCAAATATTGGAAACAATATAAATGTCCATATGTAGTAGATTGGTTGAATAAACTATCATTCATATACACCATGGAGTATCATGCAGCTATTTAAAAAAAGAGAGGGTGAGGGGCCAGCCCCGTGGCCTATTGTTTAAATTTGGCACACTCCGCTTCAGCTGCCTGGGTTCAGTTCCAGGGTGCAGACCTACACCACTTATTGGTGGCCACACTGTGGTGGGAACCTACATACAAAATAGAGGAAGATTGGCACAGATGTTAGCTCAGGGCAAATATTCCTCAGCAAAAAAAAAAAAAAAAAAATAGACAGAGAGATTGAGGAAGAGCTATGTGAACTGACTTGGACTGATTTCTAGGATATATTGTTAAAAAAAATAAAAATTGCAAAAGAGTATAACTAGAGTATACTACCTTTTGTTTAAGGAAGAAGGGAGAATTAAAAAAATACCTATGTATTTGTTTATTTTTGCAAAGAAACAAAAAAAAACCAAGAAGAATAAATCAGAAACTAATGAAACTAATTTTTGACAAAGCGTAGTTGGGAATGTGTTGAAAGGGAAAGCAGAGGGAGCGCTAGTTCTCTGAGTGGCCTTTCTGTATAGTTTTGACTTTTGGAACCATATTAACATTTTACATACTCAAAATTTAAAATCGAATCAACATAGATGGGGGGGGAAACAACGTCAAAATGTATAAAACAGAAACAAAGGAACCTAACTATATTGCAAATAAATAATATAACCACTTTGAGGGATTTTTAAAAAAGAACTAAACCAAGTAGCTTTTGAACACAGTACTTTAATTATAAATCTTCATTATAAAAATCAAAAAGAACTTCAATCTTGAACTCTGCCTAGAAGTTTTGTTTTGTGTTTTCATACCAATATGTGTGTAGTAATTCTGAAACAATTTTTCATGTGTATTGTAGGATTGACCAAATGAGTGTGTATGTTAACATTCTTAGGAGATGTATTCTCATTGTGAGACAAGAAAGATGCAAACGTGAAGGTGGAAAACAAGGAAGAGCCCTGTGCTGTTAATCTGGCATTAGAGTTATCATTAACTCATGCTACACACGCATATGCACACATAAGTCAAAGGTGTTCCGAAATCTTGGTGCAATATATACACATATATATACACATAGACACGTAAATTTATGATTTGTATGCAATTCCTTTTTTTCCCCAATTCTGTCTGCTGAAATGACCTAGAAGAAACGATACCTTAGTAGCAGTGAAAACACCCAAGGCTCATACCCTGGTTTATAAATTCATTCTCCACTAAAAGGAACCAGGGTTCCTTTGAAAAATGGCTAATTCCAGGGCTGGGGCAGAAAAGTACAGGATGAGCCTTAGAAAATCTTGCTATCCAAATTGTGAGGAACTGCTCCAGAGAAAGATGGCGCTGTCAAAGGGACATAAGACTCAATTTTAAGGGGCTCCCACCAACCAAATCTGGGCCAATTTTAGATCAAAATAAACAATAACAATAATAGATTGTAACCCATCAAATAAAGTGAGAATCCATTAATTAATACTAATAATAAATAAAGGGAAACAGAAAGCTCTTTGTTATACTGAATGCCAAATAATATGTGAAGAAGGAATAATAGAATTTTATGGATCACCATTTTGCCACCATCATAATATAATGTATTGAAGCAAGACTCATCAACAGATTGTAAAACAATTGGATGAAAATTTGAAGAGGAACATGATGTTTATATAGTTTTAAAGTATCTCTCGGTAGATTACTTGTTAGTTACAAAGAGAAAAATGATAACTTCATAGTGGAGAAACCTGGCAGGCAACACCTTAATCAATCAATCAAAGCATCATTGATAATGAGACAAACTGCCATTGTCTGCCTTCTGGTGTGATGCACTAAAAAGGTCAGAATATCATGTGTATGAAGTGTTTCTTGAAAAATACATAATCTGAATCTAATCATGAGGACATATCAGACAAATGCAAACTCAAGGACATTCTATATTGATGATTGGCCTCAACTCTTCTGAAAGGTCACAAAACATAAAGGCTGAGAAGCAGTTTCAGGACTGTTTTTTGTGTCCTGTTTTAAGGACAAAGAAACATAACTGAACACAATTCATTTTGCTAAATTAGATGCTGAAATGGAGAGAAGAAATTGTTAAGAAAACATTTAGGGAACAGTTGGCAAAATTTAAATATGAAGTGCATATTAAATAATAATATTATATCAGTGCTAAATTTCCTGAGGTTGACCATAATTCCGTGGTTGTATAAAAGAATATCCCTTCACCTTATGCTGGTTAGAATGGCCATCATCAAAAAGACAGGAGATAACAAATGCTGGCGTGGATGTGGAGAAAATGTAATCCCTGTGACTGTTAGTGGGATTGTAAATTGGTACAACCACTATGGAAAACAATATGGAGGATCTTCAAAAAATTAAAAATAGAACTATGATATGACCCAGCAATTCTACTTCTGGGAATATATACAAAGGAAATGAAAACACTAACTCAAAGAGATATATGCACCCCCATATTCATAGCACATTATTTACAGTATCCAAGGTAGGGTAACAACATAAGTGTCCATTGGTGGATGAATGGATAAAGAAGTTATGGTATGGGAATTGTTATACTGATTTCATATCTATTGGAGAAAGTGTAATGCTAAAAACCAGGACGGTGTCAAGATGGTGGTGTAGGCAAACTCTGAACTCACCTCCTCCCATGGACAGAACGAATGTACAACTACTGTTGGAACAAGTACCCCTGAGAGAGAACTGAAAACTGGATAAAAAGAACCCCCACAACCAGGGACAGGGCTGACTGAGGTGGAAGAGGCAGAAATTCCTTTCTGCAGAGAAAAAAGCCACCTTCTAGCCGTGACGCTTCATGGCCAGTCAGCGGCAATATTAAGGTGTGAAGCCATCCATGGAGGAGTGGGGGTCTGAGCAGGGAGTGTTACCACAATAAGCAGCTTTTGGACTCAGCACAACAGAGACAGGTGGCGTAATAACTGGCTTTGCTGGCTATTCATTACAATGGGGGATACCCCCAGAAAGAAATCGGATGTAGGAGGAAAAACAGCAGGCTCCTAAATGGCCCAGGCACAAATCCGCCCCTTTCAGAAAGCAACCTAAAATCACCAGAAAGAAAGGGGCATAGTCCTTTGGTGAAAAGAGACTCACCTGAGAGGCTCTGGGTGCATCTTGGTGAGAGGTGAGACCTCTCCAGGACTGAGACATTGGCAGCAGCTATTGTTGTGACCTAGGACAGGTGTGTTGACACAGACGCTGGCAGATGATGTTAGAGTTCTTCCCCTGGCTGCTTACCTCAGGGTCTGCCCCAACCACTAGAGCACAGATTTAATCCAGCTCAGCCAGGGCAGGCAGCCCACCCTAGGGACTGGACCCACCCAACAACAAGTCCTCGGGCAGCTTGTGGGACCACATAGGCAGGGTGCCTGGAATCTCTGCAACCGGGTGAGTGGGTCCACCTCTGCGGGGCAGGGTGTGTGGGAGGGGGAGCCTGCATTGGTGCAGTGTGTGGAGCCTCTGCAGTGGGGCAACTGAGTCCACCTCAGGGGGTCGGGTCATGTGCGTGGGGCAGGACTGTGTTGACGGGGTGTGTGGCCCTGTGGGTGGTGGGGTTTGGAGGCCGCAGCAGACTTGTGCTTCTCAAACAGCAACATAGGGGATCTGCCCCACCTTCCAAAGCCTGAAACAATTGGGTGCTCCCTTCCTGGGGTCGGCCCCACTCAGCTGCAACCCTGAGAGGGCTGACAACAAGGTTGCAGGCCAGAGGCCTACAGCAATTGTAAGCCCCTGAGCCTAGCAACCAGCCATGCTGCGGACCTACTCACTTAACAAAAGGGACTTATTTAAGTGGAAAAGAGAAGACCACAAATAGGAATAAGAAAATTATCAAAAGAAAGGAAAGCAATAAAATCACTGCCAAAGGTAAATATACAGTAAAGGTAGCAGATCAACTGCCTATGAAGTTAATATGAAAGTCAAAAGACAAAAGTACTAAAATTATCTATTTCCATAAGAGGCTAATGGATACACACACACACAAAAAGAAGTTAGATATGATACCAAAGACATAAAATGTGGGAGGAGGGGAGTAAAAGAATAGACCTTTTAACAAGAGGTCAAACCAAAGAGACCATCAACTTAGTATAGATTGCTATATACATAGGTTATTATAGATGAACATCAGGGTAATCACAAAACAGAAACCTATAATAAAGACACAAAAAAGTAAGAGAAAAGAACCCAAACATAACACTAAAGAAAGCCATCAAACCACAAGGGAAGAGAGCAAGAGAAGAAGAAGGAACAGAGAAGAACTACTAAAACATCCAGAAAAAAAGTAACAAAATGGCAATAAGTACATTCTTATGAATAGCTACTTTAAATGTCAACGGACTAAATGCTCCAATGAAAAGGCATAGGGTTGGGCCGGCTCTGTGGCTTGGCGGTTAAGTGCGCGCGCTCTGATGCTGGCGACCCGGGTTCGGATCCCGGGAGCGCCCCGAGGCACCACTTCTCCCTCCAACATGAGGCCGGGTCCCACGTACAGCAGCTGGAAGGATGTGAACCTATGACATACAACTGTCTACTGGGGCTTTGGGGGGAAAAAACTGAATAAATAAAATCTTTAAAAAAAAAAAAAAAAAAAAAAAAAAAGAAAAGGCATAGGGTGGCCGACTGGATAAAAAACCAAGACCCATATATATGCTGCATACAAGAGACACACTTCGGACCTCAAGACAGTCAAATTGAAAGTGAAGGGATAGGGCCGGCCCCGTGGCTTAGTGGTTAAGTGCGCACGCTCCGCTGCTGGCGGCCCGGGTTCAGATCCCGGGCGTGCACTGACGCACCGCTTCTCTGGCCATGCTGAGGCTGCGTCCCACATACAGCAACTAGAAGGATGTGCAGCTATGACATACAACTATCTGCTGGGGCTTTGGGGGAAAAAATAAAAAAAATAAAATTATAAAAAAAAAAAAAAAAGAAAGTGAAGGGATGGAAAAAGATGCTCCATGCAATGGCAATGAAAAGAAAGCTGGCATAGCAATACTTATATCAGACAAAATAGACTTTAAAACAAAAACTGTAACAGTAGACAAAGAAGGGCACTACATAGTGATCAAGGGAACAATCCAACAAGAGCATATAACACTTGTAAATATCTATTCACCCAACATAAGAGCACCTAAATATACAAAGCAATTACTAACATACATAAAAGGAGAAATAGACAGCAACACAATAATAATAGGGGACTTCAGCACTCCACTTACACCAATGGATAGATCATCCAAACAGAAGTTCAATAAGTAAACATTGGCCTTAAACGACACACTGGACCAGATGGACTTAGTAGATATATACAGAACATTCCATCCACAAACCACAGAATACACATTCTTTTCAACTGCACATGGAACATTCTGCAAGATAGATCACATACTAGGTCACAAAACAAGTCTCAATAAATTTAAGAAGATTGAAATAATACCAAGCATCTTTTCTGACCACAAGAGTATGAAACTAGAAATCACGAAGAAAATCGGAAAAGCCACAAATATGTGGAGATTAAACAAAATGCTACTGAACAACTTCGTTGATTGGGTCAATGAAGAAATCAAAGGAGAAATAAAAAAATACCTGGAGACAAATGAAAATGAAAATACAACATGCCAGAATTGATGGGACAAAGCTAAAGCAGCTCTAAGAGGGACGTTTATAGCAATACAGGCCTATCTCAACAAACAAGAAAAAGCTCAAATAAACAATCTAACAGTATTCCTTAGGTGCCTTTAGATGAAGAGATTCACCTAAATCCCAAAATCAGTAGAAGGAAGGAAATAATAAAAATCAGAGCAGAAATAAATGAAATAGAGACTAAAAAACAATAGAAAAAATCAATGAAACTAAAAGCTGGTTCTTTGAAAAGACAAACAGAATTGACAAGCCTTTAGCTAGACTCAGCAAGAAAAAAAGAGAGAAGGTTCAAATAAAATCAGAAATGAAAGAGGAGAAATTACAATGGATACCTCAGAAACACAAAAGGTTATAAGAGAATATTCCGAAAAGCTCTATGCCAACAAATTGGATGATCTAGAAGAAATCGATAAATTCTTAGAATTATAGGACCTTCCAAAACTCAATCAAGAAGAAATAGACAATTTGAATAGACCAATCACCAGTAAGGAGATAGAAGCAGTAATCAAAAACTTCCCCCCAAATAAAAGTTCAGGACCAGATGGCTTCCCTGGTGAATTCTACCAAGCATTCAAAGAAGACTTAATACCTATCCTTCTCAAACTCTTCCACAAAATAGAAGAGTATGGGAACCTTCCTAATTCATTCTACAAAGCTAACATTACCCTGATACTAAAACCAGACAAGCACAACGCAAAAATGAAAATTACAGGCCAATATCATTGATGAACATTGGTGCAAAAATCCTCAACACAATACTAGCAAATCGAATACAACAATACATTAAAAAGATCATACACCATGATCAAGTGGGATTGATTCCAGGGATGCAGGGATGGTTCAACATCCACAAATCAATCAACATGATACACCACATTAACAAAATGAAGGATAAAAATCACATGATCATCTCAATACATGTAGAGAAAGCATTTGACAAGATACAGCATCCATTTATGATAAAAACCCTGAACAAAATTGTTATGGAAGGATAGTACCTCAACATAATAAAGGCCATATATGGCAAACCCACAACTAATATCATTTTCAATGGAGAAAAACTGAAAGCTATCCCTCTAAGAACAGGAACCAGACACGGATGCCTACTTTCCACTCTTATTTAACATAGTACTGGAAGTCCTAGTCAGAGCAATCAGGCAAGAAAAAGAAATAAAAGGGATCCAAATAGGCAAGGAAGAAGTGAATCTGTCACTATTTGCAGATGACATGATTGTATATATAGAAAACCCTAAAGAATCCACCAAAAAACTTTTAGAAATGATAAACGAATTCAGTCAAGTTGCAGGATACAAAGTCAACAAACAGAAATCAGTCAATTTTTTATACACTGACAATGAAGAAGCAGAAAGAGAAATTAAGAATACAATCCCAACAAAAAGAATAAAATACCTAGGAATAAACTGAACCAAGGAGTTGGAAGACCTGTACACTAAAAATGATAAAACATTGTTGAGGGAAGTAGAAGATGACACAAAGAAATGGAAAGATATTCCATGCTCTTGGATTGGTAGAATTAACATAGCTAAAATGGCCATACTTCTTAAAGCAATCTACAGATTCAATGCAATCTCTGTCAAATCTCCAACAACATTTTTCACAGAAATAGAACAAAGAATCCTAAAATTTTTATGGAAAAACAAAAGACCCCAAATAGACAAAGGAATCCTCAGAAAAAAGAACAAAGTTGGAGGTATCACACTCCCTGATTTCAAAAGCACAAGAAGCTATAGTAACCAAAAAAGCAGGGTACTGGCACAAAAACAGACACACAGATCAATGGAACAGAATCAAGAGCCCAGAAATAAACCCACACATCTATGGACAGCTAATTTTCGACAAGGGCGCCAAGAACATACAATGGAGAAAGGAAAGTCTCTTCAATATATGGTGTTGGGAAAACTGGACAGTTACATGCAAAAGAATGAAAGTAGACCATTATCTTACACCATATACAAAAAATAACTCAAAATGGATTAAAGACTTGAATGTAAGACCTGAAACCATGAAATTTCTAGAAGAAAACATAGGCAGTACACTCTTCGACATTGGTCTTAGCAGCGTATTTTCAAGTACTGTGTCTGACTGGGCAAGGGAAACAGTAGAAAAAATAAACAAATGGGACTACATCAAACTAAAAAGCTTCTGCACAGCAAAGGAAACCATCAACAAAACGAAAAGACAACCTAACAATTGGGAGAAGATGTTTGCAAGCCCTATGTCTAATAGGGAGTTCATATCCCAAATATATAAAGAACACATACATCTCAACAACAACAAAACTAACAACCCAATTAAAAACTGGGCAAAAGACCTGAACAGACATTTGTCCAAAGATGATATATAGAGGCACATGAAAAGATGTTCAACATCACTAATTATCAGGGAGATGCAAACCAAAACTACAATGAGATATCACCTCATGCCCGTCAGAGTGGCCATAATTAACAAGATAGGAAATAATAAGTGTTGGAGAGGATGTGGAGAGAAGGGAACTCTCATACACTGCTGGTGGGAGTGTAAACTGATGCAGCCACTATGGAAAACAGTATGGAGTTTCCTCAAAAAATTAAGAGTAGAACTACCATACGATCTAGCTATTCTACTGCTGGGTATTTATCCAAAGAACACGAAAACACGAATGTGTAAAGACATACGCACCCCTGTGTTCATTGCAGCACTATTCACAATAGCCAAGACTTGGAAGCAACCTAGGTGCCCATCAAGGGATGAATGGATAAAGAAGATGTGGAGTACTACTCAGCCATGAGAAACAATGAAATCCAGCCATTTGTGACAACATGGATGGACCTTGAGGGTATTATTGTAAGTGAAATAAGTCGGAGGAAGAAAGTCAAACACCATATGATCTCACTCATATATAGAAGATAACAAGAGCAACAAACAAACACATAGAGACAGAGACTGGATTGGTGTTACCAGAGGGGAAGGGGGAGGGAGGAGGGTGAAGGGGATAATTCGGCACATGTATGTGGTGATGGATTGTAATTAGTCTTTGGGTCATGAACATGATGGAATCTACACAGAAATCGAAATATAAATGATGTACACCCTAAATTTTTTTTAATGATGAAACCAATTTTACCACAAAAAAGAACAAAAAAACCATAGGTTGAAAATCAATGAGTTAAGCATTTCAATCAAGAAGCTAGATAAAATCCAACAAAATACATCTAATCAGTAAATGACAGAAATGAGTGAATATAAAAGCAGAAATTAATGAAATAAACAAAATAAAAATTCGATTTGATCAATAAAATCCCCACTTTTTTTTTTAAGGTCAATACAATAAAGGATGTACACCTGAAACTTATACAATGTTATAAACCAATGTTACTGCAATAAATAAAAAATTAAAAAAAAATACAATAAAGGAATTTTTTGTAAGTCTCCTATAAGATAATGAGTGTGAGTGGGAGAGAAAACACAACAGACATTAGGATGAAAAGAGGGACATAACTAAAGATATACTTTAAAAAAATTATGGGATAATGTATGTATACATTTGCATTAATAAATTTTAAAAGCAAGATGAAATGAACATTTTCCTAGGAAAATACATATGCCTATGATCAGTAAGAGTTAGTAGATAATGTGACTGGATGAATAATTATAGAAGAAATTAAAAATTAATCAAATATCTAATACTTAAGTAAATAACAGGTCTTCATAAATTCTACCTAACCATCACATTAAGGATGTGCTAAGAATAGCACAATAAAGTCCAATAACACTTATTATTATAGATACATAAATATTAAATAAAATACATTAAACACAGCAGTATGTTAAAAGAATTACACATTATGATCAAGTAGAATATATTCTAGAACACAAGAGTGTTGAACATGTGTAATATACTATCCACAGTATCAGAGGAAAGAATGCCAAACATATTGCGTAAAAGGAAACAAAGAGCTAATTGTTACAAAAAACAGTGACACCCTCTAACAGTAAGAGTTTTATGAACTGTGCAGAGAAAGGTACAAGTCTGTAAGACACAAAACCCAGGAGACAAAAAGAAAAATATTCATAGATGTAAGTAAACACAATTTAAACTCTCTTATAAAAGGTGAGTAACAGATCAGGAGAAAACATTTTTGCAACATATATAACAGGCAAAGGTTAGTATCCACAATATATAAATAATAGTTATGAATCACTAAAATAAAGATAACCAAAACTGGTTAACTGAGAGTTCACATAGGAACAAATAATACACGTGTATAATAAATATATGAGTTGCTCAAGCTCAGTGGAAACTAAGAAAATGTAAATTAAAACTACAATTTTATAGGCATAGTTTTTCATCTATCATATTCATAGAGTTAAATGTTGTCAAAGTTTAGTATAATTATAGTTTTATGTGCTTTTAGTAAGAGTGTATTTTGGAACAACTTTAAAAGCTTATATACTCTTGGTCCAGCAATTCTATCTCTAGAAATCTATTCTGCAAAAATATTCCCATGTGTACATAAGCATTGCAGCATTGGCTACAGTAGTAAAAAGCTGGGCACAATGTAAAGGAGAACAATTAAATAAATTATGATTCTTCCATACTATGGAAAATGATGTAATTGTTAAAAATAATGAGCAGAGGGAACTGTAGCAATAACAAATCACAGGATAGTAGGCACACTATGTTCACATTAATGTTGAATGAATATTCCAATGTATACGAAATAATTGATAGGATGTCAATTAATTTAGTGAGTATTTAGTGAACACTTAAATGTGCCATTGCTTGTTTTAAGGTGTTGGATTTATGGCTATGACAAAACAGGCAGATAAATACTATTTTATTTACCTCTATGGTGTTGGATTGGGTAGTGAAGAGGGACTTTGTTATTCTTTATATTATTATATTGTTTGAATTTCTTTTTGGATGGTATGTATTCATGTTACTTTTATGAGTTTAAAACATAAGATAAAAAAGAGAGAAAAGTAAACCCATAGGTAGTCCTTGTTCATTTGAATCTTACAATTCTATTGGCATGATATTGAATTTAACTAATTTGATAATTATGTATTTAGATACTTTTGCATTCACATTTGCTAATTTTTCTACCAGCAAGGGACTAAAAGAGTGTTTATACATGCACAGAAATATATAGGGTTAAACAAGTAGTTTGCTTTCACGTATACTATGAAGGGAAACAATATCAGACACATCCAGAAATCACTATCTGAAAGGCCATATGATATTAGTAAATTTCAAAGACATTCTCCATTTCTGTAGCTAGGGCATGTATAACAGTGAAAAACACATTTTGTGGATGACAGTTTAATTTGAGGAGGAAGAAGAAACTTGCACAAGTAATTTGAGATAAATCATTTAAGCAGATGCATTCAAAATAAGTAATTATACCTGTGTTTATACAACATTTGTAATTTTTCTAGTTCTTTCAGAATGATGTGCTCCATCACCATATATCGAGTTAGTTTTACAGCCTATGTTCTGGATATATGGTACAAGAGAAAATAGAGCATTTTCCAGGCTTGTCTATTTCCTTTTGTCAGTCATTATTAATCTAAATTGTTGAGTGGCATAAATACTCTCAAGGAAAAGGAAAGTTCTTTTTTGTCCATATTGAGTTTGCGGTAGTCAATTAAGTAGGATCTAGAACTCAGAAAAGTTGGGCCGGCCCCGTGGCTTGGTGATTAAGTGCGTGCGCTCCGCTGCCGGCGGCCCGGGTTCGGATCCCGGGTGCGCACCGAGGCACCACTCCTCCAGCCATGCTGAGGCCGCGTCCCACATACAGCAACTAGAAGGATGTGCAGCTATGACAGACAGCTATGTACTGGGGCTTTGGGGAAAAATAAATAAATAAAATCTTTAGAACTCAGAAAAGTGGCTAAAGATGTGATATAACAACTTGGGAATCTCTAGTACCAAAATGGTAGCCGAAGCCTGGACATGAATGCAATATAGCCAAGGGCAAGAACCTGTAATGAAGAGAAAGCTGACCACGGAGCCTTGGGAGACATCAAAGGTCACAGGAGGGTAGAAGGAAGCGCATCCAGTAAGAGAGAGAATCAGGAAATAAGGGTGTCACTGACAAGAGGACGGAGCATTCAAGTTGGTGACCTGAAATCTACTTTGGAATAAGAAGTTGAATTATTGAAAAATTAGCCTCATTTTGCCTGTATTCACCTTCTGGATCCTTTTTTTTTTTTTTTCTTTTATTAATAATTTTATTTATTTATTTATTTTTCCCTCAAAGCCCCAGTAGATAGTTGTATGTCGTAGTTGCACATCCTTCTAGTTGCTGCATGTGGGACGCGGCCTCAGCATGGCCGGAGAAGTAGTGTGTCGGTGTGCACCCGCGATGCGAACCTGGGCCGCCAGCAGCAGAGCGCGCGCACTTAACTGCTAAGCCACGGGGCCGGCCCCTGGATCCTTTTCTTATGCTCAGAGTCATTACTCAGATGTAGAAAAGTTGAAGATGCAACTGTGCCAATCACACAACGGAGACTCAACTCTTAGTTTATTGGTTTTGCTTGGAAATATTTTATGATTCAGTGAACTGGTTGGCCAATTTGATTGTAAATGAAAATTGCAGAGGTTTAGTTTACCTGGTTATGCAGTCACTTGCGCGTCCTACTTTTCTGCAATTTTTTCAGAAAGAAGGAAGGCTATAAGATATAATGGATATAATATAATCTCCTTTTGCAGAAGGAGATGTAATGACTGGCACCTATTATATCTTCTAGCCAAGTCTGTTCATTGTATACACATATGCTTTATTAATACAGACTTATGTTTATTTGGTTGATGTCAAAATTGGTTTGTGTAATCTGCTTCCTAAGGAAATTAAAAAAAAATTTCAACTTTAAATATATTGTTTACATGGATGAAGCTAAATCAATACAAGCACCAATATTTCTGCTATACTATGCTGGCTTTTATAAATGAGAAGAATTGGAAATTCTTGTTCAGATATGCTTCAGAATGTTAAAACAGTGTTTTCAGAATTATTCAGTTTTTAAGATTAATCCAATAAGACACATTTTTTTCAGAGAGGTGAGATTATACATTTCTTATGGGCTTATTTTTGTGGTTTCAACAGAAATGATGAAATTAACTGAATGCTAAATTTGCTCTTCTTTTCTTCAGCTACATAGATTCATTTGGCCTAAACATATTGTTTGGTTGAATTTACACAAGTTTAGCGATGTGTGCATTAAAGCTGCATTTCCTCAGAATAAAGAACTGATTTCTGAGGCCCTAAAACACACCAGGAGTAAATATTACTTATCCAGTCAAATAAGAGGTATTTTTGAAGCATTACAAGAGGAAAGAATAGACAAATATTATGGTCCAGTGATTCTGATATATACAAATGATCTAAAACCTTCAATCCAGGAATCAAGTCTAAGCAATGCCCAGTTTTCCTGAACTCCCTGGAGGCGAAATCGTGGAAATAATTGTAATGTTGGAGAACAGCTCAGCAAATAAGAGTCTATCTAGGTTCCCTGGACAATCTCTTGCAAAGAAAAAAAGAATTTGCAGAGTCTCACATGTGGTGTAGGTGAGCGTCGGAAGTTCTAATTGCTTATCTGAACTCTCCAACCTTTGGCTGTATGCCCACCTTCAGGGCAGACCCTGCCATCCTTGGCATGAAACAGATGAGGTGATCTGAACCTAGGAGTCTATTTCTTCCCTAGATGCACGTCTACAGTTCCTATTAATTTTAATGAGAATTATGTTTGCACATTGAGGCAGGATAAATTCCTTTGGGAGGAATCTTGCCCTTGGTTGCATACACATAATTTCCATTAAAGGGACAAAACCTCAGGGGAACCATACATGGGTGCCTGAGGGCAAGCTCTGACCCTCTGTATAAAACACACTGCACAAATCACCAGGTCATCTTCAACTTGTAGAAGCCAAAAATATAAGAAGTAAGTGAGCATTTATTTAAGCCTGAATTTTGCATTCAGTAGATGTGGATTTCTCAGAGAACTACCTTTAACTTGTGGTTATATAAGAAGATATGACTACCAAACAATAGAATCCAATCATATAATTAGGATATTGTTAAAGAACAGTAACCAATATAACATGAATAGTATTAGATACTTTTTCAAAGGAAATACAATTGAAATGAAAGAGACAATGAAAATGAAGAAAATAACTTTACTACTCTTGCTTCCAAAGCAGACATTGAAGATTACGGACAATTGAAGTCTTTTCATCAGTGAATCCTGTGTGAAAACTTTCTAAGTGGCCCTAATATATAATGAATAATCTCAGGGCAGAGATCTGTTTGAAGGAGATATGATTGATGGTCTATCATTCTTAATTCACTGTTTATACTGGTAGAGAGCCTACTGGGAAAATACTTCATTCATCAGGGTATTAGTGAATTCAACCAACGTATGGCACCTTCATTTTAACAAACGAAAGGAGAAAAGCTAAATGGGGGAAATTGACAACCATCTCTGATTCTATGATAATGCAATTAGGCTGCTCCTCTCGAGAGCTTTTGCTAATTCACAAAACAGCTTCAGTCGGCAGGTCATAAATATATGATCATTTTTCACACTTTGAAAAGTAATGATGCCTTGACATGAATCAATAAATCTTGGTGAAGTCCTTTATACTTTTTATGTTCAGCATGCAAGTCAGTTCTAAAACTCATGTGTATTAAATCTGACTTGCTATCCAGCCTGTGTTTACACAATCTAATTTAACAAAGTCTCAAATAAACGTGTAAATGAAGTGTTTATAGTAAGCACAAGGAAAGTTTCCCTTTCATTGAGAAAGTGTGATATGGTGCATCAAACTATTTGAATTTGCACCCTGAAATACCCATATTTGCAAATGTGCCACATACAGAGAGCTGTTGCTCTTAAAATTTGGTAGTTTCTATATTGAGCTTTGCGTGTTATGTTCAATAGATGAATAAAAAAAATTCTACTACATATGACACAGTATATAATACATTACTTATCTAAAGTGGATCCATTGCAAAACATCCAGAAAACATTAATAACTATTTTCCAGGCCAAAAAAAATGTTTGCTTATCTTTCTAAAACAATTGCATAAAAATACGAGGCAAACATATATACATGTATTAAGTAGCAAATATACACAGCAGCACAGCATTTTTCTAGCAATCAAAGTTTCGCATGCTCTACAGGGAGTAGGAAGATGGACAGGCTAATGAATACAGCAGGTAGCAAGTGGCTGAGGTTTGCTTAAGAATGAATTATCAAACAGCCACAAATTGCCAATTTAAAAAGGTTATACTATACAGTACACAGCATTTTATTTTTCATTCCTGGAATGGTTGACAATTTTCCTGGATGAAAACTGAGATGATACTAAATCGTAAATGTACCTGCTGTGCTGTCATTCCCACTCAACTCCCCCTTTGTTTCGTTTATTCACTGTTCACGGTTGCAAAAAATGATGTGCTTCCTAACAGGGGTGGACAAAGCAGCACTTTCATCAAAGACCTGGACGACAATATATTTTTAAATTAAAAATGAAACAATTGGTGCTTGGCTCATGAGTCTTTCACAGTCATTTGGAATTGTTGATGAAAATAAATATTGCATAGAAAATTGTTTTTGAAGTGTTCATGCATTCCGCTTCATCTCCATTATTTGATATTTGCTATGATGAGTAATTGATATGATACACTATCTATAAATAGACTGTGTATTCACAATACAACATGAAGGAGGTGATGGGACATCGATTCCACTGATTGAAATTTCCATTTTGTCTCGTGCTCTGTAAATCTAGCCTTAAACATACATATTCCCTACAGACACCATAATACTGAGCAAAAGTGGGCATTGGTTAACATACATTACAGGTTCTTAAAAACTTTAATTTTTTAAGACAAGATTACCAAATCACAAACCATCTCATAAAGACAGTTTGGAAAAGCTATTTTGAGAACTTCCTTCAAATGTTCATGATCAGACACTAATTGGTACTTGACAACTAATATTACAGAGAGATTTATATTCTTAAGATCCACGCACAATGCATTGAACTCTCTTGCATTTCTCATTATAGTGGATCCTGGTTTGATTTTGGGTAAAATATGCAGTTCCCTCCAAAATAACCACCTTTACTTCAAAATAGGCTGTGACAAGCGATGTGAAAAAACCTCTAAAATTATTGGACTGAATCCTGTGTCTTGCCCTTTAATTCTGATCATGAGTCTGTTGGAAGGCTGGCATCCATTTTATAAAGGTTCTTGCAAGGAAAATATTTGGATTAATGATATAATTTAGTGACAATTTAGTGACAGTAGGTCTAACCTCAGCTGAGTGACAATAGAATTGAAAGAGTAAACCAGTGGGATAGATGCGACTATAGCTGTTGGGCAGCAGCAGGGAGGCTGCAGGGGTCACTCTGATTGGCATTGTCACTTTCCCCATTTATTAAGCAAGGCCAGACTTCCCGAATCATTTAGCAGATGGGGCAGCTCGTCAGTTTAAACACCTCATATGAAGCCATCCGTCATCTGATAACATGACTGTTGGGCTGCAGCTGGCTGGGTGCTCGGCAGCCTGAGTGCACACATGATGGACTGAAGCCAGGGACGCAGGTTTAGTCAGGTTGCCCTCCCTTCATAGGATTTGCAGGCGTCTGCTGGACCGTGGAACAGGTGGAGGCTAGGAGAATGAGAAATCACCATGTGTTGCAGGGATTAGAGCCTTGCACACTCTCCACTCTACCTGAATACCAATCCAAGCCGGACAACCAACCTATGTCAGACCAACTCCAGGCCTGGCCATAGAACAGAGAATTAGAAGATATGCAGAAAAAATGGGAAAACCTGGTTTCCTGCAATAAGAACAACTTTTAACATTTGTAACCTACCTAAATTTTTTCGAAACCAGATGGCTGCGGACGAGATTTTTCTCTAAAATTCAACTTTCTTTTTTTCTTTTTCTTTAGATAAACAAAGTATCTTGAGCATTTTTGAAAGAGAGTGGGAAAAGAGTAATCTCTAGGGAATCATCACAAATCCTGTTATTTTATGCTCACCATGGAGAAAAACTAATGCACAAAGAAAATCAGACAAAGAGACAAATTATGCGCACTTAAACTGAAAGTGTTTATTGCCATGTGAAATATAATTATGCTGATTTAAAATGTTCGCTGTTCAGACAGTCTAGAGCTTATTGGAATAAGGGCTAACCTTTCACTGGAGACCAAGGCTTTTGCTGATTCCACGAGAGCACGGAAAATAGAGCTGTGCAGAAGGGTGGCCTCAATTCTCACCCTGGTGGACCATTCTGTGAAACCATCCCTTATTCGTAAAAGTTACAATCTCTCAATTGGAGAGTCCATAACTGAGATAACAAGTTAGCTAGTGAAGACTTAATCCTCTTATGTCCTTAGTGGAATAATATAAAGAAGTTTATTCTGCTTCACATATGGCACTCCTTATTGTCATAATTCCTAGTGAAGGTCTATTCTAGTTTATTGGCTGTTCTCCACCAACAGTGAGCAAGCTCTCTCTCTCTCTCCTTCTCTGTCTCAGATGAGTGGTTTGGTGTCTCCACCCTAAACAACTTGTGTCTCCAAGAAACTTCTCCCTGGACACGATCTGCAGCTGTGAGGGGGTGGAGCCGTTTCTGATGCAGATTCTGCATCTAGTGACCGTTTCCTCCCCTTCACATTTTTGGTCAGGGTACGTTGTCTATCTCCCAGGGCACATATGGAAGTACTTGTCTGCTCCTACTTAGATGGGAACTTTAAATGGTTATTCATCCGTATATGAAAAAATGAAAGCCACAGAACTGCCAGCCTCCTAAATTGGTGAGAAGTTTGCCTTCCTTTTCCTTTCTTCACTCATATTTATAGTTAAGTTTTATGCCCAAACAGCATAGAATCTCACAGAGAGGTCATTGAGAAGAAACAGGAGAATATAGGCAAAAGAATAAGAATTTAAGAAGTCATATATAGTTTAGAGATATAACGTGGAGAGGAAATACCAGAGGTTGGATGTTAGATTCACCTTCATTCAGATCTTAGTATTGCTGGAACTCACTAGGGAGCTTTGAACAAGTTATTTAACTTCCCTGAACTAAGCATTTTTTGTCTCTGAAATGAAATATTTCATATTTTTCACTATTAAATACTTTTCTCAATTGTTCAAAAAATTAAATATGATACTGAATTTAAATAGTTAACATAGTGCTTGGCACATAGTAAGATCTCTGTTAAGAATAGCTATTATATTGTTCTATAAACATTGTACAAATGACAATGAGACAATTTATTCATAATAAGCAGGGAAAATTTTTGCATTTTAGTTCAATAACACTCATTGAGGGTTTACTTTGTGCCAGTTGCCATTCCAGTGATTAGAGATAAAAGGACATTTAGACATAGTCCTTTTCCTTCAAGAGGCTAGGCTAAAGTTGCACAAGAAGATTTTTTTCATGGTATGTTACTATTGTCTCTAAAGATTATATCAGTCATTGCAGAATTTGTCACAATTTTTTTCCAACATATTGGTGTAACACATAAAATGGGCCAAACAGTGCTTTGATTAGTGTAAAATATTTTCACATCTTAGAGCACATGTTAGAATAGAGACAGTTTAGTGATTAAAATAATATATTCTCTTGGTCTGTGGTTCATAGAGATTCATTTTACAAATATTTGAAAACATAAAGCAGTCTATTGTGTGAAGTACAAAAAATGCAGAGTTAAATAAGATGGAGTTCTGCCATTAGATGAGGTAGTAGTCATACAGATAATCTTTTTTTTGAGGAAGATCAGCCCTCAGCTAACATCCATGCCAATCTTCCTCTTTTTGCTGAGGAAGACCCGCCCTGAGCTAACATCTATTACCGATCCTCCTCCTTTTTTTTTCCCTTTTTCTCCCCAAAACCATAGTAGATAGTTATATGTCATAGTTGCACATCCTTCTAGTTGCTGTATGTGGGATGCCGCCTCGGCATGGCCGGACAAGCGGTGCGTTGGTGCGCGCCTGGGATCCGAACCTGGACCACCAGCAGCGGAGTGTGCACACTCAACCACTAAGCCACAGGGCCGGCCCCAGATAATTGTTATGTGATATGAAATATGGTATAAAACAGGTTTGTAATAAATGCAATGTGAAAATAATTAATTTTGTGTAAGGCATGTGGCCGTTAGGTAAATCTTTGTATGGGAGATATTATCTGAATAATAGGCAGGATTGAAAAAAGGCAAAGTTCATTCTAGGTTAGAGAACAGCACAAAGATAAGTTCAGGGGGACTCCTAACAATGCAAAGAGCATTTCATTTATTCATTCAACAAATATTTGAAGACAAATGTTTATCAACTTTTACAAGATGGCCTTGTAAATTTATACTTTGAAGCACTCTTGTATTCCAAATATAAAACAATGATAGATAAAATTTTAAAGGCAAAAACTTAAAAAGATATAGCTGTGCTTAAAAACAATAAAATAAAACAAAGTAAACATCTCTGTGGAACAGATATGAAATAGAAATGCTTGGTGGTCAGTGGAGGTGCAGATGAAGGACTAGGCCAGCCCATCTTTGGGCACGAAGCTCAGCACTTCATGCTTGTGAGGTAAATTGCCCCCTATGAGGGGGTAGAGAAGAGCCAAGCTCACTAATTAAGACCAAGGGCTGGGTGAGGAGGCTCTCCTCCTGTGAAAGAGGGAAAAATATGGCATATATGAAGCTGTGAGAGACAAAAGAAGGAAACACTGCCTTGTGACCTGAAATGGAACCAAGCCCCCAGATAACGTTGTGACACCAACTGTAATGTTGTTGATGTCTCTGTTATATAATATCTAATCTTCAATATAAGATATGGCTTTGATATGAGGGACCTGGAGGGACAGAGTAGAAATACCACAAAACTAGACATGGAGGAGTAAACAGAGAAATTAATCCTGAGAATAACTGATAATTCCTAAAACCAAGGGAGGAAAAAC
This sequence comes from Ceratotherium simum simum, assembly GCF_057802395.1. NCBI lineage: Eukaryota > Metazoa > Chordata > Mammalia > Perissodactyla > Rhinocerotidae > Ceratotherium > Ceratotherium simum. Next base: position 45,704,734 of record NC_141922.1, on the reverse strand, counting down.
CCCAGTACTGAGAAAGCAGTCAATAAAATAAAAACTTTGTTTATTAATTCTGTGCATAAAAGCTAATATAGTAAAACAACTACATTTAGGAAGTTCAGGGAGATGAGTGAAGGAGTACCATTCATAAATAATGAAGAAATAATGACATAAAACCCAGGATGAAATGAAACAAAAAAGAGCTGCATATGAAAAAGAATTAATTAAAAATCCTGAAAATGAATAATATAGCCAGTGAAATTAAAAACTCTATAGATGAAATACAGTCTAGATTAGACACAGACAAAAAGGAATTAGTAAATTGGAAGAGAGTAATGAATAATTCATCCAGGAAGCAACAGAGTTAGAGATAAAAAATATGGATATGAAAGAGCATTTAAGATACCTGGAGAATACACTGCAAGTCTCCTGTATACATCTAATAACAGTTCCAGAAGGAAAAGGGTGCACTGCAGCAAACGCAAAAGAGGAATAATCAGGCTGAGAGCAAACTTCTCAGAAACAGAGATGCGTCAACAGCCAAAGGAAAATAACTGCCAACCTAGAATTTTATACCCCATTGAATTATCATTTAATATTGAGGTCAAAATGAAGATATTTCAGGCATACAAAGACTAAGAGAGATTGCAACAATCAGACACTAAAAGAACTACTAGACAGGAAGGGACTGAACACAGGCAAAAATTTTGAGCAAATTAGTAAATTCATTAATATACTAATTGCAAGATAATAAATATTTTTTATGTGTGTTTACAACAAAAGTAGGAGTTGTCAGTGGGTAACTAGAGTGGGCTAAGAGCTTTGTGATCTAAGAAAAATAGAACTACTGAATAATTTTAGACTTTTTAGAAAATTTTCCATAGCTGCTTTGAGCTCATAGCTCAAAGCTGAGTCTCTATCAGTGAATTGCTACCTGACCCAAGGTTAGGTCCCTTTCTGAGGGAGACCACATCCAATAACTGGTTGATATGGGAATACAAAGGTCTGGCTTTTTGCCTCAAAACTGGACAACTCTGAAGGGTCTTCTCAACTCCTTAATGTCTCATGGGATCTGCTGAGTTCTCTGTTGCAACTATATCTCAGTTCAACGTCTCCCTCTGCCCAGTGCTGTTTCCCTTTTTCCTTACAGCATTTCTTAAAAGCCCTCAGCATGCAAATCTCTATCTTAGAGTCAGAGTCAGTTTCTAGGGAGCCTGACCTAGGACAACTGGGAACCAGAAGGGGTCCCAGGAAGCAGACTCTAAAATGGGAGGTTAGAGCTGGGTCACCCACCAACCAGCTGGCAGTGAGGACTCCATCACTGCTGGTAGGTGGAGTACTGATAGCTCCTGGAATGATCTAACAGTGAAAGAGTTAAACCTTTACCTGGTAACCTGGTATTGGATACCAGTGGGAGAGAATGCATTGGCAAGGATAATATCTTAGGTGTTGAGAGATTTAAGGGAAGTCATAAGTATATGGACTATGGAATTGGATGGCTTTTGCCATTAGTGAGAAGGAAGCACAATTCTTGGTATAGGCCTCTTTGCATTCTGGAAGAAGCATATTTCACACCTAAGAATATTGCTCTGACCCACTTACCAAGAGGGGCCCAGAGCAGGACAGAGTTCTGTAGCAGGTGTAGTCTATAGGGCAAGCAGTCTTGCCACTTGGACCATACAACTTTGCAGGTCCAATGGTATTAAAGGTACATGTGGTGGGAAAAGACTCTAGAATTTAAGGCAAGCCCCAAAAGGAAAATCATAACCTACACTCCTAGGATTTTGAAGTAAGGCCACACCATTTGCTGCAAAGAATTATATTCCATTTTAAAAATAGCCTCTGGTATGCTGCTGGGCCCTGGTTGAGAAGCAGCATCTGATCACGGAAACTAAAATAAACATGTAATCAGAGCTGGCTCTCATGAATTGTGTTCTGTCAGAACCATTATGTTATAATGTTGGGAAGGCCCAATAAAATCCATTAATAATGTGGAAGTGGGATCAGGCAAGATTGGGTCCAGAAGCTGCAAGAAAAGCTTCAAAACCAGACCCTCACGTCATCTACTACCTATGGCTACATAGGGAGTTTCTTATTATCAAATAAGGAAGAAGGAAAAAGGTCAGGTATAATTTATGGGTGAGTTGGCTTGCTATGTGGGTTAAAGTTGAAAATGGACTTCTCAAGAGCGGCCCTGAAAGAGAGTTGTGAGGGGAAATCCTCCCAATGGGAAGAGCTTTTGTTGGTGCATCTGATAATCTATTTTGTGTGGAAAGTGATGTAGCCCAATAAAGATTAAACATGGACATATGGGCAGTGATAAATAGCTTGGCTGGTGGGTCATGGGCCTGGGAGGAGAAAGATTGGAGGGCTGAGGAAGAGGAGTTCTAGAGGAGAGGCACATGGCTGGACTCACGGAAGTTGGCATGAAGATCTTTATATCACAGTCAGTATGCAACAGAGAGTATCCACCATGAAATAGAGCCACCAAACAGTCAAGAAGACAGAATGACTCAGTCATTTGATCTTGGCCTGCTGTTGTTATAATAAATGAACCAATATTGATATAGTCAATAGTCAATAATTTACATTATTGTCAATTAACTATAGTCAATAGTTTACATTAAGTTTCATTCTTTGTGTTGTACAGTTCTGGGGGTTTTGAAAAATGCACAATGACATGTAACCACCATTACAGTTTCACAGAGAATAGTGTCAACACCCTAAAAATCTGTATTCAAGATATTCATCCCACTCTTCCCTCCCCTGGAACTCTTGGCAACCAATGATCATTTCACTGTCTTTATACTTTTGTCTGTTCCAAAATTTTATATAGTTGGAATCATACAGTGTGTAGCCTTTTCAAACTGGCTTCTTCCACTCATGAATATACGCTTCAAGTTCCTCCCTATGTTTTTGTGGCTTGATAGCTCATTTCTTCTTATCACTGAATAATATTCCACTGTATAGATGTACCACAGTTTGTTTATCCAATCATCTATTGAAGACATTTTGATTGCTTCCAATTTGGGGTGATTATGAAGAAAGTTAGTGTAAACATTCATGAACAGATTTTTGTGCAGACATAAGTTTTCATCTCTACTGGGTAATTACCTAGGAGTACAATTACTAAATTGTAACGTTAGACTGTGTTTAGCTTTGCAAGAAACAGTCTTCCAAAGGGGCTGTACTGTTGTACTGTTTTGCATGCCCACCAGCACGAATGAGACTTCCTCTTGCTCCACATCCTTACCAGTATTTGATGTTAGTTTTTTGGATTTTAGCCATTCTAATAGTAGTGTTGTTTTAGTTTAAAATTCCCTAATGACATATGATGTAGAACATCTTTTCATATGCTTATTTGCCATCTGTATATCTTCTTTAGTGAGGTTTCTTTTTTTTTTTTTAAGATTTTATTTATTCAGATTTTTCCCCCCAAAGCCCCAGTAGATAGTTGTATGTCATAGGTTCACATCCTTCTAGTTGCTGTAGGTGGGACTCGGCCTCGCGTTGGACGGAGAAGTGGTGCCTTGGGGCGCTCCCGGGATCCGAACCCGGGCCGCCAGCATCAGAGCGCGCGCACTTAACCGCTAAGCCACGGAGCCGGCCCCAATTTAGTGAGGTTTCTGTTCAGATCTTTTACTCATTTTTTAATTTGGGTTGCAGTTTTCTTATTGTTGAATTTGGGAAGTTCTCTGTATATTTTGAATATAAGTCCTTTCTTGGATACATGTTTTGCAAATATTTTCTCTGAGTTTTTGGCTCGTCTCTTCACCTAAGAAAATTTTAAACTACATTTTTATGTCAAAATTTTAAAATAACCACTAAGAGAAAAGAAATCAATAGTTTCCAAATCAGTATAGAAAATAAAACAGCAATTAGAAAGCATTATCAATTTACAGATGGAAGAAAGTTGGAGAAAAGCAAACACAAAATTGTAATTGGAGAGCAAAAAATAGAAAAGATAGAGATATGGCCAAATACATTAAAAACAAGTGTAGACATATTAAACTCTCCTATTAAGAGATCTCTAGTATCAAACTGGACTAAAAATGTGTTATTAATAGAAGAACAGATAGAAGAGTTGATAGTCAAGAAGTGGAAAAAAAAGAAATAGATGAGCGTATACTCTGAAAATAATAGTCAAAAGAAAGTTATTTTAGCAATATTAATATCAAGCAAAATAGAATTTAGAGTGTATTCCTGAAATGCAAGGATGATTCACCACCAGAAAAAGTGTAATAATATAACACATTATATTTACAGATTAAAGAAGAAAAAACATAATTCTGTCAAGGGAAACATAGCATTTGACAAAATTCAGCATGTAGGTGTAGCCATATAATGTTGCTATGTGGCAGTTAAAATCAATTAACTGGAGCTAAAAGCACCCCAACATGGATATATTTTGAAAACTCAATGTTGAACAAAAGTGTTATAAAATAACATGTGCAGTCATGCATCACAATGCTGAGGGTATGTTGTGAGAAACGCATTGTCAGGTGATTTCATTGTTGTGCCCACACCATAGAGTGTATGTGCACAAACCTAGATGGTACAGCCTACCACACACCTAGGCTGTATGGTGCTAATCTTATGGGACCACTGTAGTATATGTAGTTCGTTGTTGACTGAAATGTCATTATGCAGTGCATGACTGTATTATATACCATTTTCATAAAGTTTAATAACTTGCCAAAGCAATATCATTCTGTACATGAATATATAATCTGTTATATTGAAAAAATATAAAAATATCTATGGGAAAGATAAATACTAAATTCATAACAGTGATTACCTTTGGGGAGTGGAGAGTACTCAGAGGATCTCAATTGTATTTGTAATATATACAATTACAATCAGAAGCAAAAGCAACAATAAGAAGTATTTATGGACTTCTACTTTAGGAAGACATTTTCTAGGCACTGAAGATATTGGGATAAGGGGGTCATGATCTCTGCTTTCAAAACACTCTCATTTCAGGAAATGGGACGTTATTGTATCTAATATAGACAATATAAGGCCCTTATTGATTCTCGTTTGAATTACTACAACAGTAATTCTACTAAATGCTCCCGTAGTGTTAGTTATTACGACTGTTAAGAGAACTGGGTAACTTATATGGACATTACTAACAACAACTGCGCATAGAGTGTCAACTTACTGCTTATATTAGCAGGAAAAAACAGAAATTTTAAGTCTACTTCCTAGTAAAAGATAGTATGTTGTATATTGTGCTTTATGAGATCATCAGTCTCATAAAGACTATATTATTCCTCCCTGACTCTCTCTTTTCCTCTAGGCAAATGGCCTCAGTATTCAGTACAGTAAGTTGCCCTAGTGAAATCAGTCTATAATTGGCCTGTTACTGTTACTGTAAGAGAGAATTAAGTTGAGAAGGACAGTAGAAGACAGGCTAGATAGGAGCTAGGAACAGAATCTAGGAGGGAGAGATAGAGACAGGATCATGGTGTATCTAGCCCTGGTAGAGGCTCTCAATTCACAGGACTGAGAGTAAATTAAAAAAAAAAATCATTCTAAACCTTTTCTATGTCACTTATAAGAAAATCTTCCTCGTTATTTAGCGAAACGTTGATGTTTTTCTCATGGTTAATTGCTCCAAATTAAATAAAATGTTTCTCAGAAACAATATGAAATACATTTAGATATTTTTCTATACATTTGCAATGCTCTAAAAAGCCATTTACAGCCTTTAAAATGATCAGCTCCATTTATACTTCCTGTTCTATACATGAACCAGAATCAATAAACCATTTTATAGTTCTGAATATATTTAGTAAAATGGTTCCTCCCAAATCTATTGCTAATACTCAAATTTATTTTATGTCCAAACTACTCAAAATGAAAAGTAAAGGTACAATGAAAATCTAGGGAGTGATATAAACACACGGAAACTAGAAGACTATCCTTGATAGATTTCAGAACAGGTTTTCTTGTATTACCTCAAAATTCAACATATGTGAACAGAGAAATTAGATGTAATTTCTTCTTGCAAGATAATTAAGAATTAAAGTGATTTAAAAAGTATGTTTTATTCAATTATCTCTGGAATTTTCAAAATAGGTATATATTTATAATAATAAACAGAAAAAAGCTGAAGCCAAATATTTTACTTTTGGTAGTCCTAAGGTATGCCTTTTAACGATAGAAGAAATTTCACGAAAGTTATGTGTGTGTAACGTAGATTAAAAAATAGGAAAGGGCTGGTGATCCATAGTAAAAATTCTTTCAACAAGCGTCAGATATTTGAAGAAGTCTAATAGAAATTTTTGTGTATTTTTCTTTCTAAGGTAGAGTGACATAGGTATATAAGGCTGTGTAATAATAAAGAGTTTTAGTTGCTTTTAAAATGGAAATTATCAAATTAATATTTCCTTTGTATTTGGAATTTAAGGCATTCCAAAACGCCTTAAGAATACATGTATGGACTCTAATGAAAGGTTACAGAACTTGGGATTGTTTGGTCTGGATATTAGAAGGATAGAGAGTTATTATGAGAAGAACATTCTCCATCTCCACAGAGGACAAAGCAAGAGGAAATGAGCTTAAATTGTTTTAAAGAGGCTGAGTCAACATAGCTAACTTCAAGATCATTTTGACTGAGTTGACCAGTTAACAGGATTCCACTTAAATGACTGATTGGATCAATTCAGCAAACAATCTAGCAGCCAGTTATTTTGGCAAAGAATGCAAATGCGAAGACTTGATTAGAAGGAAGTACTCTTTTAATTAAACATTGGGGCATAAATTCAAGTAAGATTATAGACTCGATCCCTAAAGGTCTTTCAAATTAAAGTAGGCAGCTATATAGATTGATCGGTTTGATCTGTCAATGAATATTTATTTAGTACTTTGTTCCTAACACTGAACTATTCAAAACAAGGGACTAGATAAGAGAATCAACTGAAATAACTGGCATTCTGTTATGGGTTGAATTGTGTCCCCCCAAAAGATATGTGGAAGTTCTAATCTCCAGTATCTATGAATGTGACCTTATTTGGAAATGGGGTCTTTGCAGATGTAATTAGGTTAAGATGAGATCATTAGGGTAGGCCCTTGTCCAATATAAGTGGTGCTCTTCTAAGAAGACAGCAAGACGAAGAGGGAAGATGGCTACAGGACGACAGAGAAGGAGAAGGCCATGTGAAGACAGAGGTAGAGATTGGAGGGATGCATCTACAAGCCACAGAATGCCAGATTGTTGGCAACCGCCAGAAGCAAGGAGACAGGCATGGAACAGATTTTCCCTTAGAGCTCTCAGAAGGAACCAATCCCTGACACTTTGATTTTGAACTTCTAGCCTCCAGAACTGTGAGACAATAAATTTCTGTTGTTTTAAGCCATACAGTTTGTGGTACTTTGTTATGGCAGCCCTAGGAAATGAGTACACAGTGTTTAAATTATTTTTTTCTCAATTACATTAAAATACAGCATGATCTTTCATAAGTCATCGACTCATTCTATTTTTAATTGATTTTTTTAAAAAAACAGCTTTATTGGCATTTAATTCGTATACCATACAATCTACTCATCTAAAGTATACAGTTGAGGGCGCAGACCGGTGGCGCAAGCGGTTAAGTGCGCGCGTTCCACACCGCGGCAGCCCGGGGTTCACCGGTTAGGATCGCAGGCATGCACCGAAGCACCACTTGTCAGGCCATGCTGTGGCGGCGTCCCATATGAAGTGGAGGAAGATGGGCACAGATGTTAGCTCAGGGCCAGTCTTCCTCAGCAAAAGGAGGAGAATTGGCAGAACTTCCTCACACACACACACACACAAAATAAATAAAAATAAAATAAAATAAAGTGTACAGTTGATAAACGTTAGACCTGAAACTGTAAAACTACTAGAAGAAAACATAGGGAAAAAGCTGCTTCTTTTTTTTTTTCAATTATTTTATTGAGGTCGTATTGGTTTACAACATTGTGTAATTTCAGGTGTACATTATTATCTATTGTTTTCTGTATAGACTGCATCGTGCTCACCACCAATAATCTAGTTCTATAGATCACCATACATATGTGCCCCTTTACCCCTTTTGCCCACTCCCCCACTCCCTTCCCCTCTGGTAACCACTAATCTGTTCTCTTTGTCCATGTGTTTGTTTATCTTTCACACATGAGTGAAATCATGCGGTGTTTGTCTTTCTCTGCTTGGCTTATTTAGGTTAACATAATACCCTCAAGGTCCATCCATGTTGTTGCAAATGGGAAGACTATGTCTATTTTTATGGCTGAGTAGTATTATATTGTGTACATATGCCAGTTGATGGGCACCTGGGTTGCTTCTACATCTTGGCTGTTGTGAATAATGCTGCAATGAATGTAGGGGTGCATGGATCTCTTTACATTGTTGCTTTCATGTTCTTTGGATAAATACCCAGTAGTGGGATAGCTGCATCATATGGTGTTTCTATTTTTAACTTTTTGAGAAATCTCCATACTGTTTTCCATAGTGGCTGCGCCAGTTTGCATTCCTACCAGCAGTGTATGAGAGTTCCCTGTTCTCCACATCCTCTCCAACACTTATTATTACTTGTTAATTATAGCTGTTCCGATGGGTGTGAGGTGATATCTCATTGTAGTTTTGATTTGCATTTTCCCAATAATTAGTGATGTTGAACATCTTTTCACGTGCCTCTTGGCCTACTGTATATCTTTTTTGGAAAATTGTCTGTTCATACCCTCTGCCCATTTTTTTTTTTTTTTGGTAAGAAAGATTAGCCCTGAGCTCACATCCATTGCCAGTCCTCCTCTTTTTGCTGAGGAAGATTGGCCTTGGGCTAACATCTGTGCCCATCTTCCTCTACTTTATATGGGACGCTGCCACAGCATGGCTCGACAAGTGGTGCTTTGGTGCACGCCTGGGATCCGAACCTGTGAACCCCGGGCAGCCGAAGTGGAGAGGGCGCACTTAACCACTACACCACCTGGCCAGCCCCCTCTCTACCCATTTTTTGATTGGGTTGTTTGTTTTCTTGTTGTTGAGTTGTATGAGTTCTTTATATATTTTGGAAATTAACCACTTGTTGAATATATGATTTGCAACTATTTTCTTGCAGTTGGTGGGTTGTCTTTTCGTTTTGTTCATGGTTTCCTTTGCCTTGCAGAAGCTTTTTAGTCTGATGTAGTACCATTTGTTTATTTTTTCTTTTGTTTCCCTTGCCTGAGTAGACACGATATTCAAAAAGATGGTACTAAGACTGATGTCAACAAGTATACTACCTATATTTTCTTCTAGGAGTTTTATGGTTTCAGGTCTTACATTAAAGTCTTTAATCCATTTTGAGTTAATTTTTGTGTATGGTGTAAGATAATGGTCTACTTTCATTCTTTTGAATATGGCTGTCCAGTGGGAAAAAGCTTCTTGACATTTGTCTGAGCAATGATTTTTCAGATATGACCCCAAAAGCACAGATAACAAGAACAAAAATAGAACAATGGGATTGCATCAAACTATAAAGCTTTTGTACAACAAAGGAAACAATCAACAGAGTGAAGAGACAACCTATGGAATGGAAGAAAATATTTGCAAACCATATATCTGATAAGGAGTTAATATCCAAAATATATAAGAAACTCAAAGAACTCAATGGCAAAAAACCAAATAACTTAATTAAAAAATGGGCAAAAGACCTATGTAGACATTTCTCAAAAGAAGACATACGGATGGCCAACAGATATATGAGAAAGTGCTCAACATCACTAATCATCAGGGAAGACAAATCAAAATCACAATAAGATATCACCTCATGTCTGTTAAAATGGCTATTATCAAAAAGATAAAAAATAACAAGTATTAGTGAGGATGTGGAGAAAAGAGAACCCTTGTGCACTGTTGGTAGGAATGTAAGCTGGTACAGTCATTATGGAAAACAGTATGGAAATTCCTCAAAATATAAAAATATAACTACCATATGATCCAGCAACCCCACTTCTCAGTTATAGCCAGAGGAAATGAAATCAGTATCTGAAAGAGATATCTGCACTCCCATGTTCACCCCAGCATTAGTCATAACAGCCAAGATATGGAGTCAACCTAAGAGTCTTTCAACATATGAATAAAGAAAATGTGGTATGTATACATAAAGGAATATTATTCAGATTTAAAAAAGAAGGAAATCCTGCCATTTGCAACAATGTGGATGAGCCTAGAGGGCATTATGTGAAGTGAAATAAGCCAGACGCAGAAAGACAAGTACTGCCTGATCTCATTTATATGTGGAATCTAAAAAAAGTGGAATTCATACAAGCAGAGAATAGAATGGTGGTTACCAGGGGCTTGTGGAGTGTGTGTGGGGGGGCAGAATGAGGAAAACTTGGCTAAAGGATACAAAGTTTCAATTATGCAAGATAAATACATTCTAGAGATCTAACATACAGCATAGTGACTATAGGTAATGATTTGCACCAAAGACTTGAAATTTACTAAGAGAGTAGATCTTAATTGTTCTTACCAAAAAAAAAAAAAAAGTAACTATGTGAGGTGATGGATATGTTAATTAGATTGATTGTGGTAATAATTTCACAATGTATATGTATATTAAAACATCACGCTGTGACCTTTAAAAAAGTGTACAGTTAAGTAGATTTTAGCATACTGACAGAATTGTGCAACTATCACCATAATCTAATTTTAGAACATTTTCAACACTCCAGTGATTCCTCATTCTCCCCTCCTCCAGATCTTGGAAACCACAATCTACTTTCTGTCTCTACAGATTTACCTATTCTGGAAATTTCATATAAAAAGAATCATACAATATGTGGTCTTTTGTGATTGGCTTCTTTCACTTAGCGTAATGTTTTCAAGATTTATCCATGTTGCAGCATGTGTCAGTCCTTCATTTTTTTATTGCCAAATAATATTCTATTGTATGGATTCTTTCACCAATTCATGGACATTCAGGTTGTTTCCACTTTTTGGCTATTGTAAATAATGCTGCTGTGAACATTTGTCTGAGTTTTTGTGTGGGCATATGTTTTCATTTCTCTTGAGTGTACACCTAGGAGTGGAATTGCTGGATAATATAATAACTCTTTGTATAACTTTTTTTTTTTTTTGCTGAGGAAGGTTTGTTCTGAGCTAACATCTGTTGCTAATCTTCCTCTTTTTGCTTGAGGAAGATTCATCCTGAGCTAACATCTGTGCCTATCTTCCCCTATTTTGTATATGGGATGCCACCGCAGCATGGCCACTGATAGAGGAATGGTGTGGCTATGCGCCCGGGATCTGAACCTGGGCTGCTGAAGCAGAGCGCGCCCAACTTAACCACTAGGCCACGAGGCCGGCCGGTGTTTAACATTTTGAGGAAGTGCCAAACTGTTTTACGAAGTGGCATTTTACATTCCCAACAGTAAAGTATGGGGGTTCCAATGCCTCCACATCTTTGCCAATACTTCTTATCATCTTTTTATTATTATTATTATAACTATTCTAGTGAATGTGGTTTTGATTTATATTTCCCTAATGACTAATGTTGAGCATCTTTTCATGTGTTTACTGGCCATCTGTATGTCTTTTTTGGAGAATTGTCTATTCAAGTCCCTTGCCCATATTTACATTGGGTTGTCTTATTATTGAGTTGTAAGAGTTTTTAGGTATTCAGGATAGATGTCCTGTGTCACATATATGATTTACAAATATTTTCTCCCATTCCGTGGGCTGTCTTTTCACTTTTTTGTCGGTATCCTTTGACATACACAAGTTTTTGCATATGAGTCCAATTTATATATATTTTTCTTTTGTTACTTGTGCTTTTGGTGTTTTATCTAAGAAACCATTCCCTAACCCAAGGTCACATACCACGTGCCTATTTTCATCTAAGAGTTGTATATTTTTAGTTATGTAATAGTTCTATGATAGATTTTGAGTCTATTTTTATATAGGGTGGGAGGTAGGGGTCCAACTTCATTCTTTTGCATGTGAATATCCAGTCGTCCCAGTAACATTTGTTGAAGACATTCTTTTCTTCATTGAATTATTCTGGCACCTTTGTCAAAAATCAATTGACCACAAACATAAGGGTTTATTTGTGGACTCTCAATTCCATTCACTTGATCTATATGTCTCTCCATATGCCGGCACCATACATTCTTATGGGGAGCCCAGGGAGCACAGGGCCTTCACCCAAATGTTGAAGCAGATCCTGAAGCTGCCCACAGCTAGGGCTGTCAAGGCACTGCCCTCCCGGTAGCAGGCACCTCCAGGGCTGCCGCACTCCATTTTACAGACAAGCAAAGTGAGACTTAGAAAAGTAAAGTGCTAGCCAAATGTCATATGCAAACCTTAGATTTCAACACAGGTCTTTCTGAATCTAGATCCTATATTTTGTTGGTATGATGTATTACCTCTCCTTATTTTTTATCAAGTGCATGGGCTGGTATATATTAAGTTCTCAATAAATATTCGTTGATTAAATAAGTGGTTCTTTTTGAAGGGCACCAAAATTTTTTCAGTTATCCAATCCAGTAAGCTGGAGTCGTCTTCAATTTTCTCTTTCCCTTTTTCCCTAGTTTTAATTGGTGACCCATTCCTGTTAATTCTAAGTCATTAACACTTGTACAATTCATTCAGTCTTTGTTGGAACATCTTCTGCCTAAACCACTTCAATGGTTTCATACCTTGTCTCCCTGCCTCTAACTCTCCCCACTCAGCCTCCATTCTCTACTGGATCAAAGTATAACTCCTCGGCATGGAATTCTAGACTCTCCACTATCTTCCTACCTCTGTAGTTCCAGGCCTCCACCCACAATAAAGAGGCCCCATGCTCCAGTCATTTAGAACCAGACAGCCCTCTGAACCATAGCACATCTTTGTGCATGCTAATACCTTTATTAGCAATGTCCTCCCTTCCTGGTCTACCCAGTGAGCAATTGCTCATCTTCTAAGCCTGGCTTCACATTTTGAATTCTCTAAGAATTATTTATAGTTTATTGCCTCTACCTATGTTTATATTAACCACTTAATTTGACCTTAAATATTTCATTTCATATTGTAGTTTTAGTCATTATCAATGAATCCTTTTCTGTTTTCATTATAAATAAATGTTTCTGTGTACATTTCTGGGTTAAATAAATATTTTCTTGTATGTTTAAGGATTTTAACAAAGACATTGGTTAACCAGCCAGGCAGCACCCTCAGACTAGTTAATTACTACTTGGCATCGTAGAAGACTGGTGTGTCAAAGTTAGTAGTGAGGTATCTCACAGAAATTTGTAGAAAATAATAGTTAAAGCCCTAAAGTTTTTATGTAATTCATTTCTAAATCAGAGTAGATTTATAATAATATTGCTCTCATATTCTTGCCTTCAGATACCATCTTAAGTGGGAAAGAAAGGGGTGAAATAATGGCAATTAAATTGGGAATTATGACCATGACAATGTGGTGCTCATATGTGTGTGTTGTGGTAGGAAAAAAAACGGTGAGCAATGCTGTCTACAAAGTTTGTCACACAGTTCACACTATTGGGTAACATTCTGAAGATGGTGTGCAAACACCCTCACAGGCGCAGAAGAAAGAGGAACCTCCTGTCGTTTCTCCTTCTGACATTTTCCTGTTTGTTTAGGTTTATGTCTAGTTTGGGGAAACCCTTGTAGAAATCAGTGCAGCAGCTGTAAGACTAGTATTCAACACCTGTTCCTTGCAGTCACTGACTCTAAGCCAGATCACCTAGATAAGATTTCCTTTGAAGGCTGTATGCTTGAGCCGTGCAAAAGTACAGTGGTCTGCACTCTGAACCCCTCTCCTTATTCCTGAATCACTTCCTCTACATGGATAGGCTTCAAAGAACCTGAATTGCTTGGGCAAAACAGGAAGTTGCCCAAGGGTCTCTGCCATTAAGATGCAACAGATTCACTTTTTTTGTAGGTGGCCTGAATTTTCAATACTCTTTCCCCTACGCAAGGTCTCAAGTTTTCCTCAGAGCCCTTCTAAATGAATAGGTTTCTGAAACTCCCCCTCCACCTCCCCACTGTTCTCCAGAACAAAACAACCTCTGCTTCTCCATACACACTTTTGAAGGCGTCTCAGCTGTTCATTCTCTGAACACTATTTGGTAAACAGCACTCTGGGTGATAGGGTACCACGGTCTTATTACAGTGATGACAGCAGGAGGACTTGGAAAAGGTGTGCGCATGGGGAAGTGAGATCCCAAATTGCTTCATTCTTTCATATTGACTTTGTTTTATTTGAACATTTTGTAAGACCTAGAAAATAATTTGTTACTTGAGAACATTAAGGGTAACTTCTCATTGGATCTAGGGAGGAAACCACGCTCCCAAACTGCATGAGCAGGATACATGATACTAAACTGTGAATTCAGTAATTCTTAGGGGTTTGTGTGGGTTGAGATAACAAGGAAAAAAGATTCATTTCTAACATTATGAAAGAAAGGGTAAGCTAATTTCATTTTTATCTTCAAAGACCAGTGAAAGTGGAAGTGACGGTGATTCCCATCCTGACATGGATCATAATGTGGTTTGAAGTATGAAATCTCTCAGCAGTATGCCATAGTTTTCTAAGAATGCCATAACAAATTACCACAAACTTGAGTAACTTAGAACAACAGAAATTTATTCTCTTACAGGGGGGATCAGAATCTGAAATCAAGGTATTAGCAGAACATGTTCTCTCTCTTCTAGCTCCTGGTGGTTGCAGGTAATCTTTGGCATTCCTTGGCTTGCAGCAGCATAACTCCAATCTCTGCCTCCATGGCGACATGGCCTTCTTTCTTCTGTGTGTCTGTGTCTTCACATGATGTTCTTTCTGTTTGTCTCTCTCTGTGTCTCTTCTTTTCTTATAAGGACACCAGTCATATTGGATTAAGGGTCCATCCTACTCCAGTATGACCTCATCTTAATACACGTCTTAATTATATCACAAAGACCTTCTTTCCAAATAAGGTCACATTCACAGGTACCAAGGGTTAGGATTTCAACATATCTTTATCGTGGGGGGCATAATTCAACCTACAACAGAGTAGATTGCTGTCAATAAAGGACACCTCCATTGGTATTTATTAATCCATACCTCCAGTGGTATTAGTTTCTGATGATCTTTTCGGGCTTATGTACACGCGGTATGATTAAAAGAAACTGCCAGAGTTCAACATCACTAATCATCAGGGATATACAAATTAAAACTACCTTGAGATATCACCTTACATCCATTAGAATGGCTATAATCACCAATCCAAAAAATAACAAATGTTGGAGAGGATGTGGAGAAAAAGGAACCCTCATACACTGCTGGTGGGAATGCAAACTGGTGCAGCCACTATGGAAAACAGTATGGAGATTTCTCAAAAAATTAAAAATAGAAATACCATATGATCCAGCTATCTCACTACTGGGTATTTATCCACAGAACTTGAAATCAACAATACAAAGAGACTTACGCACCCCTATGTTCATTGCTTCATTATTCACAATAGCCAAGACATGGAAGCAACTCAAGTGCCCATTGACTGATGAATGGATAAAGAAGATGTGGTATATATGCAATGGAATACTACTCAGCCATAAAAAATTTAAAATCATCCCATTTGCAACAACATGGATGGACCTTGAAGGTATTATGTTAGGTGAAAGAAGCCAGACAGAGAAAGACAAACACCGTATGATTTCACTCATATGTGGAAGATAAACAAACACATGGACAGAGAACAGATTAGTGGTCACCAGAGGGGAAGCAGGTGGGGGGTAGGCATAAGGGGTAAAGAGGCACATAGGTATGGTGACTGACAAATAATAATGTTCAACTGAAATTTCACAGTGTTATAAACTATTATGACCTCAATAAAATTAAATAAAGGGGAGGGAAGTCAAGATGGAGGCGTAGGCAGACTCTGAACTCACCTCCTCCCGTGGACACAGCCAATTTACAACTACTTGTGGAAAAATTACCCCTGAGACAGAACTGAAAACTGGCTAAGAGGAACTCAGCAACAACGGACAACCCTAACTGAGGTGGAAGAGGCAGAAACTCCCTTCTGGAGAGGAAAAATGCCGCCTTCACGGCTGCTGGGAGCAGCCCACAGGTCCGCAGCCCTCCCTGGAGGCGCGGGGCCCTGAGCCGGGAGCGCCCCCGCTGTGGTCGTTTTGTGGACCCAGCACAATTGAGACCAACGGCATAATATCTGACTTTGCCTGCTACTAAAACATTGGGGAGTACCCCCGGAAAACCTGGTTCACAAAGAAATTAAACCGGCTCTTAAAGGGCCTGCACGCAAACTTACCATTTCAGAAAGCATCCTAAAATCACCAGAAAGAAAGGTGCACGGTGCTGTGGTGAAAAGAGACTCACCTAATAGGCCCTGAGTGCATCTCGGTGAGAGGGGAGACCTCTCCAGGGACTGGGACATTGGCAGCGGCCATTGTTGTGGCCTGGTGTGGGCGTGCTGACACAGACTCCATTGGAGTTCTCCCTGAGGCCTGCTAGCCCAGGGTCTGTCCCACTCACTAGAGCACCGATTTAATCCAGCTCAGCCAGGGCAGGCAACCCACCCTAGAGACTGGCCCCACCCAACAACAAGCCCTCAGGCAACTTGTGGGCCTGCATAGATTGGTGACTGGATTCTCTGCAGCCTGGCAACTGAGTCAACTTCAGCAGGGCAGGGCATGCGCAAGGAGCCGGTGGACAGTGTGGGGCGGTGGTGGAGTGTGTGGGGCTCCTGCCGTGGAGAGACTGGGTCCACTTCAGGAGGTGGGGGCGTGCACACGGGGCAGGACTGTGTTGACTGTGTGTGTGGACCTGTGGGTGGCAGGGCTTGTCAGCTGCAGAAGACTTGTGCTTCTCAAAGACCAACATAGGGGGTTTGCCCCACCTTCCAAACCCTGAAACAATTGGGTGCTCCCATGCCTGAGGCCAGCCCCACCCAGCTGCAATCCTCAGAGAGCTGACAAGAGACCTAAAGGCTACAGGCTTATAGCAATTGTAAGGCCCTGAGCCTAACAACCTGCCACGCTGGGGGCCTACTCACTTAAAAGAAATACTGCAACACAAATGTGATATTAGAACTTGCAGCCAACTGTGCTGTGGCTCCCCACACCTGATAAAGAGACTGAAAGGCCCACAACAACTACAAGCAGCTGAGCATTACAACAGCCGGCCAGGAGCATAACTCGGCCTCCCTGAGTGCTTACAGGGAGAGCAAACAGGCCACAACAGAAAGACACATGTAGCCCACATAGGGGTCACCCCTGGAACATTGAGAACTGAGGGAAGCACACTGCAGGCCTCCTAAGCCATCACTTACATAAGGTCATCTATCCAAGAGCAGGAGACGTAGCTGACCTACCTAATACGTAGACACAAGCACAGGGAAAGAGGCAAAATAAGGAGTCAAAGGAATACATTCCAAGTAAGGGAACAGGACCCCAGAAAAAGAACTAAGTGAAACAGAAATGAGCAACCTACTCAACAGAGAGTTCAAACAAAGAGTGTTAAGGATGCTCACTGATCTGGGGAGAAGAATAGATGAACTCAGTGAGAATGTCAACAAAGAAATGGAAGATATAAAAAAACCAATCAGAAATGAAGAATACAATACTGGAAATGAAAAATTCATTAGAGGGACTCAAAAGCAGAGTAGAGGAGACAGGAGAACGGATCTGTGAGCTGGATGAAAGACTAGAAGAAATTACCCAAGCTGAACAGGTAAAAGAGAAAAGAATTAAAAAGAGTGAAGACAGTCTAAGGGACATCTGGGACAACATCAAGCGCACTAACATCCGTGTTATAGGTGTCCCGGAAGGAGATGAGCGAGACGAGGGGGCTGAGAATCTATTTCAAGAAATAATAGATGAAAACTTCCCTAACCTAAAGAAGGAAACAGACATCCAGGTCCAGGAATCACAGAGAGCCCCAAACAAGATAAACCCAAAGAGGCCCACACCAAGACACATCATAATCAAAATGTCCAGAATTAAAGATAAAGAGAGAATCCTAAAAGCTGCAAGAGAAACTCAAGTTACATGCAAAGGAAACCACATAAGGCTATCAGCTGACTTCTCAGCAGAAACCTTACAGGCTAGAAGAGTGGCACGATATATTTAAAGTGCTAAAAGGAAAAAACTTACAGCCAAGAATACTCTACCCAGCAAGGTTATCATTCAAAATGGAAGGAGAGATGAAAAATTTCCCACACAAGCAAAAATTAAAGGAGTTTGTTAACAAGAAACCAGTGCTACAAGAAATGTTAAAGGGACTGATTTAAGGGGAAAAGAGAAGACCACAAATAGGAAAAATTATCTATTTCCATGATAAGAACGTAATGGATACAAATATACAAAAAAGAGGTTAGATGTGATATCAAAAACATAAAAGGAGAGAGGAGGGGAGTTAAAGAGTACAGTTTTCAGACAGAGGTCAAACTAAAGTGACCATTAATTCTGTAAAGAAGAAGAAAGGAACAGAGAAGGACTACTAAAACACTGAGAAAAAAAAAAAAGTTAAAAAATGGCAGTAAGTACATACTTATCAATAGCTAAATGTCAATGGACTAAATGCTCCAATTAAAAGGCATAGGGTGGCTGATTGGATAAAAAAACAAGACCCATATATATGCTGCATACAAGAGACACACTTCAGACCTAAAGACACTCACAAACTGAAAGTGAAGGGATGGAAAAAGATACTCCACTCAAATGGCAATGAAAAGAAAGCTGGGGTAGCAGTACTCATATCAGACAAAATAGACTTTAAAACAAAAACTGTAAAAAGAGACAAAGAAGGGCATTACATAATGATCAAGGGAACAATCCAACAAGAGGATATAACACTTGTAAATATCTACACACCCAATGTAGGTGCACCTAAATATATAAAGCAATTATTAACAGACATAAAACAGAAATAGACAGTAACACAATAATAGTAGGGGACTTTAACACTCCACTTACAGCAATAGATAGATCATCCAAATAGAAGATCAATAAGGAAACATTGGCCTTAAAAGCCACACTAGAACAGATGGACCTAGTAGATATATACAGAGCATTCCATCCAAAAACCGAAGAATACACGTTCTTTTCAAATGCTCATGGAACATTCTCCAGGATTGATCACATATTAGGCCACAAAACAAGTCTCCATAAATTTAAGAAGATTGAAATAATACCAAGCATCTTTTCTGACCACAACGGTATGAAACCAGAAATCAACTATAGGAAGAAAATCAGAAAAGCCACAAATACGTGGAGATGAAACAAAATGCTACTGAACAACGACTGGGTTAACGAAGAAATCAAAGAAGAAATCAAAAAATACCTGGAGACAAATGAAAATGAAAATACGACATGCCACAATTTATGGGATACAGCAAAAGCGGTTCTAAGAGGGAAGTTTGTAGCAATACAGGCCTATCTCAACAAACAAGAAAAATCTCAAATAAACAATCTAACAATGCACCTAAAGGAACTGGAAAAAGAAGAACAAATACAGCCCAAAATCAGTAGAAGAAGGGAAATAACAAAAATCAGAGCAGAAATAAATTAAATAGAGACCAAAAAGACAATAGAAAAAATTAATGAAACCAAGAGCTGGTTCTTTTAAAACAGAAACACAATTGACAAACCTTTAGCTAGACTCACCAAGAACAAAAGAGAGAAGGCACAAATAAGTAAAATCAGAAATGAAAGAGGAGAAATTACAGCAGACACCTCAGAAATACAAAAGATTATAAGAGAATACTATGAAAAGCTATATGCCAACCAATTCGACAATCTGGAAGAAATGGATAAATTCTTAGAATCATACAACCTTCCAAAACTGGATCAAGAAGAAGTAGAGAATTTGAATAGACCAATCACCAGTAAGGAGATCAAAACAGTAATCACAAACCTCTCCAAAAATAAAAGTCCAGGACCAGACAGCTTCCCTGGTGAATTCTACCAAACATTCAAAGAAGACTTAATACCTATCCTTCTCAAAATCTTCCAAAAAATTGAGGAGGGGGGGAAGCTCCCTAACTCATTCTACGAAGCCGACATTACCCTGATACCAAAACCAGACAAGGACAACACAAAAAAAGAAAATTACAGGCCAATTTCACTGATGAACATCGATGCAAAAATCCTCAACAAAATACTAGCAAATCACTTACAACAATACATTAAAAAGATTATACACCATGATCAAGTGGGATTTATTCCAGGTATGCAGGGATGGTTTAACATTCGCAAATCAATCAACGTAATACACCACATTAATAAAATGTAGAACAAAAATCACATGATCATCTGAATAGATGCAGAGAAAGCATTTGACAAGATACAGCATCCATTTATGATAAAAACTCTGAATAAAATGGGTATAGAAGGAAAGTACCTCAACATAATAAAGGCCATATATGACAAACCCATAGCTAATATCATCCTCAATGGTGAAAAGCTGAAACCTATCCCTCTAAGAACAGGAACCAGACAAGGATGCCCACTGTCACCACTCCTATTTAACATAGTACTGGAAGTCCTAGCCAGAGCAATCAGGCAAGAAAAAGAAATAAAAGGGATCCAAATTGGACAGGAAGAAGTGAAACTGTCACTATTTGCAGATGAAATGATTTTATATATAGAAAACCCTAAAGAATCCACCAGAAAACTTTTAGAAGTAATAAACGAATATGGTACAGTTGCAGGATACAAAATCAACATACAAAAATCAGTTGCATTTCTATACACTAACAACGAAGTTGCAGAAAGAGAAATTAAGAATACAATCCCATTTACAATTGCAACAAAAAGAATAAAATATCTAGAAATAAACTTAACCAAAGAGGTGAAAGAGCTGTACACCAAAAACTATAAAACATTGCTGGAAGAAATTGAAGAAGACACAAAGAAATGGAAAGATATTCCGTGCTCTTGGATTGGAAGAATTAACATAGTTAAGATGTCTATACTTTCTAAAGCAATCTATAGATTCAATGCAATCCCTATCAAAGTTCTTACAACATTTTTCACAGAAATAGAGCAAAGAATCCTAAAATTTATATGGAACAACAAAAGACCCCGAATAGCTAAGGAAATCCTGAGAAAAAAGCACAAAGCTGGAGGTATCACACTCCCTGATTTCAAAATATACTACAAAGCTGTAGTAACCAAAACAGCATGGTACTGGCACAAAAACAGACACACACATCAATGGAATAGAATTGAAAGCCCAGAAATAAACCCACACATCTATGGACAGCCAATCTTTGACAAAGGAGCCAAGAACATACAATGGAGAAAAGAAAGTCTCTTCAACAAATGGTGTTGGGAAAACTGGATAGCCACATGCAAAAAAATGAAAGTAGACCCTCACCTTACGCCATACACAGAAATTAACTCCAAATGGATTAAAGACTTGAAAGTAAGACCTGAAACTATGAAACTTCTAGAAGAAAACATAGGCAGTATGCTCTTCGACATCAGTCTTAGCAACATATTTTCAAGCACCACGTCTGACCGGGCAAGAGAAACAATAGAAAAAATAAACAAATGGGACTACATCAAACTAAAAAGCTTCTGCACAGCAAAGGAAACCATCAACAAAACGAAAAGACAACCTAACAATTGGGAGAAGATATTTGCAAACCATACATCTGATAAGGGCTTAATCTCCAAAATATATAAAGAACTCATGCATCTCAGCAACAAAAAAACTAACAACCCAATTAAAAAATGGGCAAAAGACCTGAACAGACATTTCTCCAAAGAACATATACAGATGGCCAACAGACACATGAAAAGATGTTCAAAATCATTAACTATCAGGGAAATGCAAATCAAAACTACAATGAGATATCACCTCACGCCCGTCAGAATGGCTATAATTAACAAGACAGGAAACAACATGTGTTGGAGAGGATGTGGAGAGAGTGGAACTCTCATACACTGCTGGTGGGAGTGCAAACTGGTGTAGCCACTATGGAAAACAGTACGGAGATTCCTCAAAAAATCAAGGATAGAACTACCATATGATCCAGCTATTCCACTGCTGGGTATTTATCCAAAGAACTTGAAAACACCAATGCGTAAAGATACATGCACCCCTGTGTTCATTGCAGCGTTATTCACAATAGCCAAGACTTGGAAGCAACCTAAGTGCCCATCAAGGGACGAATGGATAAAGAAGATGTGATATATACACAATGGATTACTACTCAGCCATAAGAAACGATGAAATCCAGCCATTTGTGACAACATGGATGGACATTGAAGGTATTATGCAAAGTGAAATAAGTCAGAGGGAGAAGGTCAAATACCATCTGATTTCCTTCATTAAGTAGTAGATAATAACAACAATAAACAAACACATAGAGACAGAGATTGGATTGGTGGTTACCAGAGGGGAAGGGGGGAGGGAGGAGGGTGAAAGGGATAATTCGGTACATGTGTGTGGTGATGGGTTGTAATTAGTATTTGGGTGGTGAACATGATGTAATGTATGCAGAAATAGAAGTATAATGATGTACACCTGAAATTTTTACGGTGTTATAAACCAATGTTACTGCAATAAACAAAAAATTAAATTAAAAAAAAGAAAAAAAAAGATATATAAAAAAGATTAAATAAAAAAGAAACTGCCAGATATCAAGACAAATGCTGACAATTATAAATTCAAATCCCTACTATCTGCTTTGATGTACATGAAAACAAATGCTTGTTCCAATAATGCTGCCTTCAATGTACTTTGGGGAACTTCTGTTTGTAAAGTGACTTAAGAGTAAATTATTTGCATAGTTTCGTATTATGGCAAATGCTCATTCTTTGAGGAGGTAGTAGTGAGGCCATAGTGAGGAAAGCAGCTAGAATTGGTTGGCTAAAAGCTTTTTTTTCCCTAGGTTTTAAACTTATTGGTGGAGTGACAATGTTCAGCTATGGCTATTACCTCCAAGTAGAGGAAAACAGGACAATCTTCTCATGCTGAAGAGACATGCTCAGTGGTTTCAACTGTAAAGTTTCACTGTTAAAATGCAAGAGCCTAGCCACTTCCGTCTTAATCTTCTAGTCTGTCCAGTGATCTGCGTGGCCAGGGCACCCGTCACCATTGGAAACTGCTGACCCAGTGTGAGGAAAAGTGTTTGACTGACCTAAGAGGCCCTCAGAGGTACTGCGTGGCAGAGTTTTCCTGGGTCCTGGGATAGAAGAGGAAGCCTCTCTTCTTCACTGTCTTTCAATTCTCATAGATTCATTTGCTACCACAGCGTGTGTTTTTAGTTGAACAGACTTCTTTACGTTAATGCGCAGCCATTACCTCCAAGGTTTTCAGGACAGGTGTCCTCTGACACACTCTGTGGCCAGGAATACCCTTCCTTCTGATCTTGCTATGTCTTCTGAAGAGTAGAGGAAGCCCTCCCACCACCATCTTGTGGCCCACCTCCATTGCCATTTGGAGACGGTTTGGGGAGAGTTTTAGAACATGGGTCAGGTGGCAGACTGCCCAGGTGTGAATTCTGTCTCTGTCCTGTACTACTAGAGGCGGGCTGAGCAATTTACTTAACCATTCTGTGGTTAAGTAATACCACAGTAATACCTGAGTATACTCAATGTATAAGGGGGTAATAACGGTACCCACCTCATGGGGTTAGTATGAGGAAGGTACGAGATAATACTCAGAACATTTTCTGGTTCTGCTCAATGAATGCTTCTAATTTATAATAATAATCACAGCTCGACTTCCACTCTCTCCTATTTTTCTCCTCCCACCTCCAGGTCTCCTTTTTTTGTCCTTTTTCTCCTGTGCTTGACCCTCAACTTGAGATTGGAGAACGACAGGACTCTGTTCTGGGTACCCAAGTCCAGTCACCATTATTTTTGCCTGGCTTACTACAATAGATTCCTAACCCATCTCTTAACTCAACCCTGTCTTGATCTCCTGAGATTTGTTTTCCACAGAGGAGAGTAATCTTCTAAAACATGAGTCACGTCTTACCATACCTCTGCTTATAATCCTTCAGTGACTTCTCAACACTTTTAAACTCTCTACTTCTCATCTTCGTTTACAAATCCTTACGGATCCAGCCTCTTCAGTCTGTGAGACCTCTTGTTAGGCTTCTCTCCCCGGCATTCCAAGCTCACTCCATCTGAGGACACTGTGACAGCTCTCCTGTCTGCCTAGAATGCTCACCCCAATGCCACTTTCTGTCACCTCATCTAAGAGGCCAACTAATTCAAAATTCACACTGTCACATCAGCTTACTGAAATTCTCTTCATTGTACGTATCACCTGCAATGCTTCCTTTTTGATTATTTATTTTTATTTACCTCACTTGAATGTAAGTTCCATCAGAATAGTAACTTTTCAAGTCTTGTTTGTTGCTCTATCCCCTTCACCTAGAACAGTGCCTGGCACATAGTAGGTACTCAGTAAATGTTTGTTGTTGGATTAATATTAACAGTACTTTCTGTCCCAGTACATGCGCATTTCTTCTGAGGAAAACTCCATCTTTTTATAGGCATGATAATATCTACTTACCTCACACTATTACTGTGTGGATTAGATATAAAAAACATGCATTGTATTTAGCATAAAGATAGCTTTTTGCTAATGAATAGCCCTTATAAGCAGAGAACAATGGTGATAAGGCGGCTAGGGTGATGAGGCGGTTAAGGTCATATACCAAAATGCCTCCCACTCAAGAAATTTTTCTAAAGTCTCATTACGTCATCTTTTTACAACATGCACATTTTGCATTCTATCCCATAATACATATTTTTGTTTTAATATACAATTTCTCCAAAAAATTTCAAGTAAAAATGACATTCTAGAATGATGAATTATGTTGGTAATAGCACAAAGTAAATGTTCAATTAATATTCATTAATTTTCTTTTATTGTCTTCCTTTCCAGGGAGATGTGCCTTTGAGAAACAGTCAAACCTCATTCGAGTTCTTGCATATTTACACGGATAGAAAAAGTCTGGAATAAATTAGCAGCATCAGCAACTTCTGGCAAGGGGATAAGATGAGCGCTTGAAGAGGTACTTCAGATTTTTGTTCTACTTACCCCTGTGTTTGAAGTTTTAAAAAACATTAAAACATAAAAACATTCAAAAATGTCCATGTATCACTTGTGTTATTTAAAATAAATAAAATAATGGTAGCAAGGAAATAAAAGAATTAAAACTCTATATTTTTTATTAAAATAAAAATGAGAAAATTTGGATACATTTAAGACTAATATAAGATCAGTAGATTAAAAAAATGACTGTTTTGAATTGGGACTGATTTCAGTTTTTTGTTTCTAAGGTATATGCTCTGATGTTTAAAGAAAAATGAACAATTTGATTTCCTTTGTAGCTGCTGTTTACTTGAAAAAAGAAATCTAAAAATATAGCTAACCAGTAAGTTATTTAGAGCATGTTATGATGAATAAAGGAAATGATTAATTTCTGTAATACTATTTTGGCAGTGACTATTAGAAAATCAAATGGCTTAAAGGAAATTCCAAAAAGGAAGCTCCCAAAATGAGAGCATTTTAGAACCAAAGGAAAATCAGTTGGAAGCAAAGTTTTGGCAATGATCACACAGTAGCTGCTCTATTCTGTATGTTTTCCTGTCTCCTTTGGTTCAAGTCATGAAAACGAGAAGTGAAAACATGATAGTGGGACTGTGAGTATTATTTTCTTAATAGTTTTATTTAATGTTGTAAGATTTTAGCATTTTTTGTTAAAAGACATGAAAAATTTAAGGATTTATGGTTATTTTTCTATTATTTTATTTTATTAATTTTTGTCTTAGTTTTGTAATCAAATAATTTTATGTACCAAAATTAACACGTAAGAATTGAGGATAAAATTATCTACCCCACATGCTTTGTCTTTATTATTATTTTTCTTCAGTTTTTTTTTGTGTGTGTGAGGAAGATTGGCCCTGAGCTAACATCTGCCAATTCTCTTTTTGCTGAGGAAGACTGGCCCTGGGCTAACATCCATGCCCACCTTCCTTCACTTTATATGGGACACCCCCACAGCATGGCCTGACAAGTGGTGCGTCGGTGCACACCTGGGATCCGAACTGGCGAACCCCGGGCCGCCGCAGGGAGTGCGTGCACTTAACCGCTTGTGCCACCGGACCAGCCCCCTCTTCTGTTGTTTTAATTTTCATTTTAATTTCTCACTTTAGTTTTACTTTTTCAAATCAAGTTTTCACTTTTCCCTTTTTCTTTAC
Organism: Ceratotherium simum simum; assembly: GCF_057802395.1. Classification (NCBI taxonomy): domain Eukaryota; kingdom Metazoa; phylum Chordata; class Mammalia; order Perissodactyla; family Rhinocerotidae; genus Ceratotherium; species Ceratotherium simum. The sequence continues at coordinate 45,678,579 of NC_141922.1, read as the reverse complement.
GCTAGTTCTAGTAATTACACTTTAAAAACAGTGAGATGGATCATTTTGGGGAAGAAGAAAACATTCCAATTTTGGATTGGATTCCAAACGATCCAGTGAACACGTGTAGAAAAATACTTTATTTTTTCAATTTGAATACAATAATCTATGTGGAAACCACATGGGGACAGATGCTCTGAAAAATTGCTATATTTACATACAAGATTAGAATTTCACAGAATAAGAAATAAGAGATCCTTGTTAAGCACTTTAAAATTAACAACAAAGCAGAAATCATGCAATTAGATATACCAAAGCATATTAAAGAGGTTCAAATCCACTAATATAAAGGCTCTGGTTAAAAATTAAAAAGAAGGAAAATATGATTAATAAACTTTAAGTGTATAATTCAGTTATCAATTTTTATTTGGTTTCCAAATTTTAAATTGCTAATAAAATTATTATGATATTATTGTCGTAAGTTAAGTAACACAAATCCTCAAAGTTGTGAGTAAAAATAATTATTAAAATACGTAACAGGGTAGTTATTTTTGTGTACAGGTAAAGTGTAGTGACTTCGTTTTGAATTCGGGATATAATAAACGTCACACCGTCAACGATAGCAGCAGTTGCATGTGCAGGATCAACAATAGAGAGCGGTCAATGAAGCCACAAACAATCGCACACTATTCTCAATGGATTTTTACATCAGGTGACAGAACAGCTGTGCTTAAAGCCTGCTTTTATACCAAATTATGAATGGGTATTAAAATAAGTGCTTATTACTACAGCTGTAAAAAGATCATCACATATGGATATTCAAATTGTTCCACACAACCTAGTTTGGTATATAAAGTCTTGTGCTATCAACAGGACAGGTAGAATTAGCCCTCGTGTCATATATGAGCTAATACTTGGAAAGTTTAAATGACTTGTCCAAGTCAAAAAACCAGCTATTGAACAAGGAAGAAAGGACATGCATGCTGCCTCCCAAGGCTGTTAGGAAGATCAAATGAGATATTTTATAAACTATAAAGTTTTGAGGCATCTTTTTATTTTAATAATTATAAAAATAAAAGTAATATATGCAAAATCTTTAACAATCAAATGGGATTGAAAGGCTAGTAATGAAAAGCAGCTGTTCTCTGTTCTACCCTTCGCCACCACCTTTACACCCCTCTTTTGACCACCTCCTGCCCCAGGTACCATTCCCCAAAAGCAACTACTTTTAATTATTTAGCTCTTTCTTCTGTTAGTTATATTAAGTCTTAGCAGTATAAAAAACAAATAACCAAAATAATGCACATAGCACCAATACTACTAAATCTTAAATGCCTCGGAAACATAAAACCTTAGGGTCATTAGTGAGAATTTTATAGAAGTGCTAATCAATAGATTCTCATAAGATAATATGATGGACAACAAAGACCTTTTTGTATACAGAGTTTTGTGATCAGCTTCTTTTATTTTCACTGAAGGCAAAAGTCATCTGTATAGTATCAGGATACTCAGAGAAAGTTATGTTGGCATACCTGTGGGTAGGATTGTCTCAATAGCAAGATTGCATTTGCCCAATAAAATGTTCCTTTGATGCATTGCTTGGAAACCTTTGTCTCAGCAGAGGCAATATTCTAGTCACATTGCCTAGTGATGGTCTTGTGAGGACAACAGCGTTAGTGAGGCTCTGAACTCAGTCTTTGTGCATGCATAGTCATGGGCAAAGACTGGAGCAAATCTGTTCACAGGGAGCTGTCAGTTGTCAGTGGGTACTTATGGGATCTACTAAGCAGCACAGAGAGCAAATTTTCTCATACTGTCCAGACTTTAGGTTATCTTCAATAGTCCCTCTTTTTTTTGTTACAATTTTTATTTATTTATTTTTTTTCCCCCAAAGCCCCAGTAGATAGTTGTATGTCATAGCTGCACATCCTTCTAGTTGCTGTGTGTGGGACGTGGCCTCAGCATGGCCGGAGAAGTGGTGCGTTGGTGCGCGCCTGGGATCCCAACCCCGGGCCACCAGCATGGGAGCGCGCGCACTTAACTGCTAAGCCACCTGGCCGGCCCCAATATTCCATCTTTAAGTAGCATCTGGTGGGGGGCGGGGGGGGGGTAGAGATCCAGCTTCAGGTGAAAGGTTTTATCTTCTACAAGCTGTCTTATTTTTGTTACCTGCCTTGAAACCTTAAGGGGCAGAATTGTGAAGCAGGCATCACTTATTATATTTATAGTCATATATTAAAAATCGGTTGTTAATTCTCATCTTATTTTCATGATCATGTGCTAAAAAATGGACTGTCAGGGTGCAGATACACCCAGAGATTATGGAATTTAAAGAAAGAAGGACCCTACATCTAAGGTGCTACTATCGGAGCACCCAATTTCTTTCCTGTGTTAAAGTGGAAAAGGGAAGCTAGACCTACTTAAACGACGCTGAAAAGACTGCTTAAGTAATTGGATATGTTGTCAGTGGCTGTCAGGAAGAAGGTCGTAGAATACCACAGCTCAGTGGCTGTTTATCTGGATTCAGGGATAAATGCCAGGCTCAGTTCACTCAATCAGCTTGCCTCCCTAATGACGCACTGAAGCCCTAAGAATGGATTTCTTCTTTGTCAACAGTACATCATGTATATCTAAAATGAGTGGCAGTTTTCTACTCTAATTTGGTTCCCAGAGGTTTTTTGTTTTTTGTTTTTTCTTTGAGTAGGTTGGTATATGAACTCGGTTTGTGACATTGGCTATGACTCCGCAAATTTCCAATTTTAAAAATTAGATGGGTATAAAGGAAAGAAGATTAGCCAGAATATTTGGGTTGGGGTACTTGCTATTAACTGTTGTATAAACTAGTTAATTAGAAATTCCTCTAAGGCCCAGTTTCCTAACGTAAATTTGTGATTAAAATATCTTTCTCATGGTATTGTAAGGATTAAATAGAATAATATAGGTAAAAAAACACAGTAAAAAAAACAAGAATAAGTTCTAAGAATCTAATGTACAGCATGGTGACTATAGTTAATAATATAGTATTGTAGACTTGAAAGTTGTTGAAAGTAGATCTTAATCATTCTTTCCAAAAGAAAACAGTTACTTAGGTTAAATATGTGAAGTGATGGATGTATTAATTATCTGCATCTTGGTAATCACTCTACAATGTATACGTATATCAAATCAAAGTTGTACACTTTAAATATACAATTATAATGTCAATTATTCCTCAATAAAGTTAAAAAAATATCTTTCTCATGGTGCTGTGAGGATTAGAGTAAAATAGGTATAAAATGTTGTAGGTCTTCCAAAAATGTGTTATCTGACTCTAGATAGTAATGCCTTTAAAAAAACAATTTTAAAAAATTATTCTATGAAATTTTCCAGTTGAAAATTTTCTAATAAATCAGGCATAAACAATGACAATTATTGGCAGGCTATGGAGCAACAGGAACACTCCTACGATGCTGATGAGAGTGATGTTCTGGCATTACCCAAAGCGCTGAACGATATTCCATTGTCTGGATGTACGACAGTTTATTCATCCATTCAAATACTGAAAGACATTTTGGTTGCTTCCAAGTTTTGGCAATTATGAACAAAGCTGCTATAAACATCTGTGTGCAGCTTTCTGTGTGGACATGTTTTCAGCTCCTTTGGATAAATACCAAGAAGCATGATTGCTGATAGTATGGTAAGGCTATGACTAATTTTGTAAGAAACTACCAAACTGTCTTTCAAAGTGGCTGTATCATTTGCATTCCCACCAGCAGTAAATGAGAGTCCTGTTGCTCCGCATTCTTGCCAGCATTTGGTGTTGTCAGTTTAATCTTTTTTTTAAGGCAAAGCATAGCATGAAGGTGTATTAGTTTTCTAGGGTTGCTATAACAAATTACCAGGAACTGGATGACTTAGGACAACAGAATTTTATTCTGTTCTGGAGGCCAGAAGGCCAAAATCAAGGTGTCAGCAGAGTTGTTTCCTTCTGGAGGTTCTAAGGGAGACTCTGTTCCATGCATCTCTCCTAGCCTCTGGCGGCTGCTGGTAAATCTTAGCATTCCTCAGCTGGCATACACATCAATCGAATCTCTGTCTCTGCCTTCACATGGCCTTCCCCTCTGTGTGTCTATGTTCTCCTCTTCTGTCTCTTATAAAGGCATGTGCCATTGCATTTAGGGCCCACTCTAATCCAGGATGATCTCATCTCGAGATCCTTAACTTAAGTACATTTGCAAAGACCCTTTTCCCAAACAAGGTCAGATTCACAGGTTCCCGGTAGATATATCACTTTGGGGGTCCACTATTCAACGCATTACAGTAAGTGTACATTTTATTAGTATTATATGACTGTAATAGATATATACATTCTTTTGGGTGTTTGATATATTTTTCAATAAAAATAAATAAGCTTAAAATAAAAAAGTAAAAAAAAAGAAAATAGAGAAAAAAAATCTAACGCCAATTGCAAGATTAGGTTGTCTTCCCAACTTGACAACACAAAATAGAAAGGATTTTTCTCAGTAAAGAAATATTTTCCTAACATTTTGAAGTAAAATAATATTATATATATATATAATATTTTGAATATATACATATTACATGTTGAATTCTCAACAGAGTCTAATTTTAAAATGTACTGAAGCTGAATTTTCTATTCCTATATTCCTATTAGAAATAACATTAAATCTAATTATATGTTTGAGATTGTTTCTAATTTTGATGGTTAAATTTCTGCATTCAAAGAAGAAAGTGTTAAATAATTTTAAGTTGATTTATAAATAATCTCTTCTGATCTCATTGGGCAATTCACAAAAGAGGAAAAAGAAAGGATCATCTGAAAGTAAAACGTTCATCTTGATTCATAGCCCAAGAAATACACATTTCCATTTCTGGCCACCAAATTGACAACTAATTTTTAAAATATTAATTATCTATGTTGGAGAGGATGTGAATATATAGACACCCTTTTACATTGCTGGTAGGAGTGTAATTTATCATAATCTTTCCAGAATGAAACTTGGCAGTGTGTATCAAGAAATTTAAAAGTATTTATTTATACCCTTTATCCCAGTAATCCATTTATAGGAATTTATACTGAGGAAATAGGCAGATATTCATATATTCATACAAATATATTTAATCTGGAATCATTAGTAATAGTATAAAACTGGAGATAATTTTCCAAAAGTAAGATAAATTAACTATCACTTCAAGTTCCAGTTATCTATTGCTATGTAACAAAATACTCCAAACTTGGTGGCTTAAAATAAAAATGTATTATTACATCTCATGATTCTTGAGTCAAGAGCACAGAAAAGATGGACTGTCTCTGCTCTACAATGTCTGAGGCCTCAGATGGGTTAACTCAAAAGCTGGGTGCTGGATGGTACAGCTGAGGGTTAGCTGGGCATTTCTCTTTTTTTTTACATGGCTTCTACACGTAGCTCGTTTGGGCTTCCTCACAGCATGGTGGGCTCAGTATAGTTGAACATTTCACATAGCAACTCAGGAGTTCAAAAAGAATTTTACAAGAAACAGGAAATGGAAGCTACCAGTTTCTTATGGTTTGCCTAGAACCCAGCATAGTGACTGTCACTTCCATCATATTCTCTTGGTTAAAGTAGTTACACAGTTGACCCATACTCATGGGGAGGGGACACAGACGGTAGCTTCTGGTGGAAGGAGTATCAAAGAATTTGTGACAATCTTTAAACTGCCAGATTTAGTGATATAATAATAACCATTAAAAGTATCACACAGCTAATTATTGGAAAACAAAGACAGTGATCATTCTGACTAAAACTACTTTGGTTATGACTATAAGAAAAATAAGCTAATTTCTAAGGAACTTCCAAAATAAGAAAAATACTTCACATAAAGGTGGAATTTTTGAACAAAAATAAAAATCTTACATGGCAATTCCTTTGAAGATTGGTAAAGTATCTGCATGAAGTGTTTTGAGAAGTTTATGCAAGCTGTTCTAATTTTTACAGCCTCATTCTTATGAGCATCAGAATAAATTGAACTTCATATGACATCAAAGTGAAAGAGAAATTAGTGACAGAAATTAATTGTGGACAGAAGGGAATGGTGACAGGTCTCTAGGGACATCTATAGCCTAAAAGGAAGGGAAGAAGTGCAAAAAATTAGTAAAGAAAAATACACAAATAATGACGAAAAAGGACAAGTGGGAAAATTTTTAAAGCTTATTCTAAGAAGAAAAAATATGGCCATTTACAAGGAAATTAGTGAAATTTATAGAATATTGGAAACTTGTAAAACCACTATTTAGAATTTTTTTTCAGAGATATCTATAGAAACAAAACTTTAAAGATAAAAAATAAGGAAAAAATGGAGTCATGATTAGAATAATGGTCAAGTAAATTATGGAATATTAATTTATTGGAATATTGTATACAGTCATGCATTGCCAAAAGGTGGAATAGTTCTGAGAAATGAGTTGTCAGGAAATTTTGTTGCTGTGGGCACATCATAGAGTGTACTTACACAAACCTAGATGGTATAGCCTACTACTACACCTAGGCTATATGGTACTAATCTTATGGGACCACCATTGTATATACGGTCTGTCATTAACCAAAATGTCGTTATGTGTTGCCTAACTGTAAACATAACATCTAAAAATTTAAAAACTTAGAATAAGAAAAATTGTTTATATTATAAAGCTAACTGAAAAGGTAGAATATAAAAGTGTAATAACATTAGAATTAAATTTTTTTGAAAAATACAATCGCAAAAATTGGTAGACAGCTTGGACATGAAAATCCAACAGGGGACTATGGATAATTGTCTCTTAATAGGTTTGTTAGTGTTGCAAATTTTACATTATTATGTAAGGAAGTCATAAACCATAGTTACTAAATATAGGACAACAAAGCCTGAAATTTAAAATTTAAAGACTCCTTATGTTTTGTTTTTATAGTCAAATGGTTCATGTTTTTAAAGATTATTTTAAAATGTAAGAAGAAAGAAGATGTAAAGTTGTATGCATCCAAAATGCTAAAATACCAGCTCTATAAACTACTCTCATCCTTCAGCAATTATGGATTTGCCAGCTACACTATTATAGTTGTAAACCAAAACTGTAATCTTTTTAAGGACATGAAATTTCATACAGTACCCTTAAACGAAAAAGCAACACAGTTACTGCCCTTCTCTCGCATAGAAGGGCATAATTATTTATTGTAAATTAAGGGTATAAATCTTTACTGATTAGAGATACTGATGTGTGAGGTGCATACAATTCATGAATTATATCTTTATTATTCTGTTTATTAAAATGAAGAGTTTCTATTTATTCCTATTAATGCAATTGCCTTAAATTTGATATTGTCTGATATTAATATGGCAATAATAAATTTTTTTTGATTCCTAGTGTTATTCATTTTTAAACTCTTTTCATTTCTAACCCTGATGGTCTTGTATACAGCAAATAACATAACTGAATTTTGTTCTTTTGTCCAATATGATAATCTGTCTTTAATTGATGAGTTTAATGTATTTACATTTATTATATTCCTGATTCATTTATATGTTTTACTCCCATCTTATTTTGTATCTTTTGTTTATTCATTTCTAGCCTCTTTAGTCCTCTTCTATCTGCAGTTTTGAAATTAAATTAATTACATTTTTATTTTAGTTGTTATTCTTAATTTTAAACTTATTTGACTAAAAGTTTTTCTTGAAAATGTCTAAATAACTCATTATTTCCATCCATTTGCAAGACTGAAAATAACTTTTAGTGCACTTTAAAAATGTACAGAACAACTCCAGATCTCATTTTGTTATTGCAGTCTAGATTTCACTAACATGTTTTTTTTATTTTAATTTATTATTTTTTAAATTTTTTGTTTATTGCAGTAACATTGGTTTATAACATTGTATAAATTTCAGTGTACATCATTATACTTCTATTTCTGCATGGATTACATCATGTTCACCAACCAAATACTAGTTACAACCCATCACCACACACATGTGTCGAATTATCCCTTTTGCCTTCCTCCCTCCCCCCTTCCCCTCTGGTAACCACCAATCCAATCTCTGTCTCTATGTGTTTGTTTATTGTTGTTATTATCTACTACTTAATGAAGGAAATCATACAGTATTTGACCTTACCCTCTGACTTATTTCACTTTGCATAATACCTTCAATATCCATCCATGTTGTCACAAATGGCTGGATTTCATCGTTTCTTATGGCTGAGTAGTATTCCATTGTGTATATATACCACATCTTCTTTATCCATTCGTCACTTGATGGGCACTTAGGTTGCTTCCAAGTCTTGGCTATTGTGAATAACGCTGCAATGAACACAGGGGTGCATGTATCTTTACGCATTGGTGTTTTCAAGTTCTTTGGATAAATACCCAGCAGTGGAATAGCTGGATCATATGGTAGCTCTATCCTTGATTTTATGAGGAATCTCCATACTGTTTTCCATGGTGGCTGCACCAGTTTGCACTCCCACCAGCAATGTATGAGAGTTCCCTTCTTTCCACATCCTCTTCAACACATGTTGTTTCCTGTCTTGTTAATTATAGCTATTCTGACGGGCGTGAGGTGATATCTCATTGTAGTTTTGATTTGCATTTCCCTGATAGTTAATGATTTTGAACATCTTTTCATGTGTCTGTTGGCCATCTGTATATGTTCTTTGGAGAAATGTCTGTTCAGGTCTTTTGCCCATTTTTTAATTGGGTTGGTAGTTTTTTGTTGTTGAGATGCATGAGTTCTTTATATATTTTGGAGATTAAGCCCTTATCTGATGTATGGTTTGCAAATATCTTCTCCCAATTGGTAGGTTGTCTTTTTCTTTTGTTGACGGTTTCCTTTGCTGTGCAGAAGCTTTTTAGTTTGATGTAGTCCCATTTGTTTATTTTTTCTATTGTTTCTCTTGCCCAGTCAGACATGGTGCTTGAAAATACGCTGCTAAGACCAATGTCGAAGAGCATACTGCCTATGTTTTCTTCTAGAAGTTTCATAGTTTCAGGTCTTACTTTCAAGTCTTTAATCCATTTGGAGTTAATTTTTGTGTGTGGTGTAAGGTAAGTGTCTACTTTCATTTTTTTGCATGTGGCTATCCAGTTTTCCCAACACCATTTGTTGAAGAGACTTTCTGTTCCCCATTGTATGTTCTTGACTCCTTTGTCAAAGATTAGCTGTCCATAATGTGTGGGTTTATTTCTGGGCTTTCAATTCTATTCCATTGATCTGTGTGTCTGTTATTGTGCCAGTACCATGCTGTTTTGGTTACTATAGCTTTATAGCATATTTTGAAATCAGGGATACCTCCAGCTTTGTTCTTTTTTCTCAGGATTTCTTTAGCTATTCGGGGTCTTTTGTTGTTCCATATAAATTTTAGGATTCTTTGTTCTATTTCTGTGAAAAATGTTGTTGGAACTTTGATAGGGATTGCATTGAATCTATAGATTGCTTTAGAAAGTATGGACATCTTAACTATGTTAATTCTTCCAATCCAAGAGCACGGAATACCTTTCCATTTCTTTGTGTATTCTTCAATTTCTTTCAGCAATGTTTTATAGTTTTTGGTGTACAGCTCTTTCACTTCTTTGGTTAAGTTTATTCCTAGATATTTTATTCTTTTTGTTGCAATTGTAAATGGGATTGTATTCTTAATTTCTCTTTCTGCAACTTCGTTGTTAGTGTATAGAAATGCAACTGATTTTTGTATGTTGATTTTGTATCCTCCAACTTTACCGTATTCGTTTATTACTTCTAAAAGTTTTCTGGTGGATTCTTTAGGATTTTCTATATATAAAATCATGTCATCTGCAAATAGTGACAGTTTCACTTCTTCCTGTCCAATTTGGATCCCTTTTATTTCTTTTTCTTGCCTGATTGCTCTGGCTAGGACTTCCAGTACTATGTTAAATAGGAGTGGTGACAGTGGGCATCCTTGTCTGGTTCCTGTTCTTAGAGGGATAGGTTTCAGCTTTTCACCATTGAGGATGATATTAGCTATGGGTTGGTCATATATGGCCTTTATTATGTTGAGGTACTTTCCTTCTATACCCATTTTATTCAGAGTTTTTATCATAAATGGATGCTGTATCTTGTCAAATGCTTTCTCTGCATCTACTGAGATGATCATGTGATTTTATTCTTCATTTTATTAATGTGGTGTATTACGTTGATTGATTTGCTAATGTTGAACCATCCCTGCATACCTGGAATAAATCCCACTTGATCATGGTGTATAATCTTTTTAATGTATTGTTGTAAGTGATTTGCTAGTATTTTGTTGAGGATTTTTTTCGATGTTCATCAGTGAAATTGGCCTGTAATTTTCTTTTTTTGTGTTGTCCTTGTCTGGTTTTGGTATCAGGGTAATGTCGGCTTCGTAGAATGAGTTAGGGAGCTTCCCCCCCTCCTCAATTTTTTGGAAGATTTTGAGAAGGATAGGTATTAAGTCTTCTTTGAATGTTTGGTAGAATTCACCAGGGAAGCTGTCTGGTCCTGGACTTTTATTTTAGGGGAGGTTTTTGATTACTGTTTTGATCTCTGTACTGGTGATTGGTCTATTCAAATTCTCTACTTCTTCTTGATCCAGTTTTGGAAGGTTGTATGATTCTAAGAATTTATCCATTTCTTCCAGATTGTCGAATTGGTTGGCATATAGCTTTTCATAGTATTCTCTTATAACCTTTTGTATTTCTGAGGTGTCTGTTGTAATTTCTCGTCTTTCATTTCTGATTTTACTTATTTGTGCCTTCTCTCTTTTGTTCTTGGTGAGTCTAGCTAAAGGTTTGTCAATTGTGTTTCTGTTTTCAAAGAACCACCTCTTGGTTTTATTAATTTTTTCTACTTTTTTTTAGTCTCTATTTCATTTATTTCTGCTCTGATTTTTATTATTTCCCTTCTACTGATTTTGGGCTTTGTTTGTTCTTCCTTTTCCAGTTCCTTTAGTTGCATTGTTAGATTGTTTATTTGAGATTTTTCTTGTTTGTTGAGATAGGCCTGTATTGCTATAAACTTCCTTCTTAGAACCAGTTTTGCTGTATCCCATAAATTCTAACATGTCATATTTTCCTTTTCATTTGTCTCCACGTATTTTTTGATTTCTTCTTTGATTTCTTCATTGACCCAGTTGTTGTTCAGTAGCGTTTTGTTTAATCTCCACGTACTTGTGGCTTTTCTGATTTTCTTCCTATAGTTGATTTCTAGTTTCATATCGTTGTGATCAGAAAAGATGCTTGGTATTATTTCAATCTTCTTATATTTATGGAGACTTGTTTTGTGGCCTAATATGTGATTAATCCCAGAGAATGTTCCATGAGCATTTGAAAAGAACGTGTATTCTTCGGTTTTTGGATGGAATGCTCTGTATATATCTACTAGGTTCATCTGTTCTAGTGTGTCATTTAAGGCCAATATTTCCTTATTGGTCTTCTGTTTGGATGATCTATCCGTGGTGCAAGTAGAGTGCTAAAGTCCCCTACTATTATTGTGTTACTGTCTATTTCTGTTTTTATGTCTGTTAATAATTGCTTTATATATTTAGGTGCACCTACATTGGGTGCATAGATATTTACAAGTGTTTTATCCTCTCGTTGGATTGTTCCCTTGATCATTATGTAATGTCCTTCTTTGTCTCTTTTTACAGTTTTTGTTTTAAAGTCTATTTTGTCTAATATGAGTACTGCTACCCCAGCTTTCTTTTCATTGCCATTTGCGTGGAGTATCTTTTTCCATCCCTTCACTTTCAGTTTGTGAGTGTCTTTAGGTCTGAAGTGTGTCTCTTGTATGCAGCATATATATGGGTCTTGTTTTTTTATCCAATCAGCCACCCTATGCCTTTTAATTGGAGCATTTAGTCCATTAATGTTTAAAGTAGCTATTGATAAGTATGTTTTTACTGTCATTTTTTTAACTTTTTTTCTTTCTCAGTGTTTTAGTAGTCCTGGTCTGTTGCTTTCTCCTTCTATACAGAATTGATGGTCTCTTTAGTTTGACCTCTGTCTGAAAGCTGTACTCTTTAACTCCCCTCCTCTCTCCTTTTATGTTTTTGATATCATATCTAACCTCTTTTTTGTGCGTTTGTATCCATTACCCTTTTATCATGGAAATAGATAATTTTTCCTATTTGTGGTCTTCTCTTTTCCCCTTAAATAAGTCCTTTTAACATGTCTTATAGCAGTGATTTCTTGGTGACAAACTCCTTTAATTTTTGCTTGTGTGGGAAATTTTTCATCTCTCCTTCCATTTTGAATGATAACCTTGCTGGGTAGAGTATTCTTGGCTGTAAGTTTTTTCCTTTTAGCACTTTAAATATATCATGCCACTCTCTTCTAGCCTGTAAGGTTTCTGCTGAGAAGTCAGCTGATAGCCTTATGTGGTTTCCTTTGTATGTAACTTGACTTTCTCTTGCGGCTTTTAGGATTCTCTCTTTATCTTTAATTCTGGACATTTTGATTATGATGTGTCTTGGTGTGGGCCTCTTTGGGTTTATCTTGTTTGGGGCTCTCTGTGCTTCCTGCACGTGGATATCTGTTTCCTTCCTTAGGTTAGGGAAGTTTTCATCTATTATTTCTTGAAATAGAGCCTCTGCCCCTTTGTCTCGCTCTTCTCCTTCCGGGACACCTATAACACGGATGTTAGTGCGCTTGATGTTGTCCCAGAGGTCCCTTAGACTGTCCTCAGTCTTTTTAATTCTTTTCTCTTTTATCTGTTCAGCTTGGGTAATTTCTTCTAGTCTTTCGTCTGGCTCGCAGATCCATTCTTCTGTCTCCTCTACTCTGCTTTTGAGTCCCTCTAGCGAATTTTTCATTTCCAGTATCGTATTCTTCATTTCTGATTGGTTCTTTTTTATATCTTCCATTTCTTTGTTGACATTCTCACTGAGTTCATTTATTCTTCTCCCCAGATCAGTGAGCATCCTTAACACTCTTTGTCTGAACTCTCTGTTGGGTAGGTTGCTCATTTCTGTTTCACTTAGTTCCTTTTCTGGGGTCCTGTTCCCTTACTTGGAATGTATTCCTGTGCCTCCTCATTTTGCCTCTTTCCCTGTGCTTGTGTCTACATATTAGGTAGGTCAGCTACGTCTCCTGCTCTTGGATAGGTGACCTTATATAAGTGATGCCTTATGAGGCCTGCAGTGTGCTTCCCTCAGCTTTCAATGTTCCAGGGGTGACCCCTATGTGGGCTACATGTGTCCTTCTGTTGTGGCGTGTTGGCTCTCCCTGTAGGCACCCAGGGATGCCGAGGTATGCTCCTTGCCAGCTGTTGTAATGCTCAGCTGCTTGTAGTTTTTGTGGGCCCTTCAGTCTCTTTATCAGGTGTGGGGAGCCCCTGCACAGTTGGCTCCAAGTTCTAATACCACATTTGTGTTGCAGTATTTCTTTTAAGTGAGTAGGCCCCCAGCGTGGCAGGTTGTTAGGCTCAGGGCCTTACAATTGCTATAAGCCTGTAGCCTTTAGGTCTCTTGTCAGCTCTCTGAGGATTGCAGCTGGGTGGGGCTGGCCTCAGGCATGGGAGAACCCAATTGTTTCAGGCTTCAGAAGGTGGGGCAAACCCCCTATGTGGGTCTTTGAGAAGAACAAGTTTTCTGCAGCTGACAAGCCCTGCCATCCACAGGTCCACACACACAGTCAACACAGTCCTGCCCCGTGTGCATGCCCTGACCTCCTGAAGTGGACTCAGTCTCTCCACAGCAGGAGCCCACACACTCCACCATTGCCCCACACTCTCCACCCACTCTTTGTGCATGCCCTGCCCCACTGAAGTTTGCTCAGTTGCCAGGCTGCAGAGAATCCAGTCACCAATCTATGCAGGCCCACAAGTTGCCTGAGGGCTAGTTGTTGGGTGGGGCCAGTATCTAGGGTGGGCTCCCTGCCCTGGCTGTGCTGGATTAAATTGGTGCTCTAGTGGGTGGGGCCGACCTGGGCTAGCAGGCCCCAGAGAGAACTCCAATGGAGTCTGTGTCAGCATGCCCACACCAGGCCACAACAATGGCAGCCACCAATGTCCCAGTCCCTGGAGAGGTCTTACCTCTCACCGAGATGCACTCACGTCCTATGAGGTGAGTCTCTTTTCACCAAAGCTCTGTGCACCTTTCTTTCTGGTGATTTTAGGTTGGTTTCTGAAATTGGTGAGTTTGTGCATGGGCCCTTTAAGAGCTGGTTTTAATTTCTTTGTGAGCCAGCATTTCTGGGGGTGCTCCCCAATGTTTTAGTAGCAGGCAAAGTCAGATATTATGCCGCTTGTCTCAATTGTGCTGGGTCCACAGAATGCCCACAGCGGGGGCACTCCCCGGGTCCGGGCCCCGCGCCTCCAGGGAGGGCTGCATACCTGTGGGCTGCTCCTGGGCAGCTGTGAGGTGCTGCGGCTTGTCAAGGTGCCATTTTTTCTCTCCAGAAGGGAGTTTCTGCCTCTTCCATCTCAATTATGATTGTCCTTTGTTGCAGGAGTTCCTCTTATCCAGTTTTCAGTTCTGTCTCATGGGTAATTTTTCCATGAGTAGTTGTAAATTGGCTGTGTCTGTGGGAGGAGGTGAGTTCAGAGTCTGCTTACACCACCATCTTGACTTTTCTCCTACTTTCATCTTTATCCTTTTAAAACATACAATTAGTTATTATATTAAAGTGAATTTTAATTAAATTATCTTTTAAATCATTGTTTCTTAAATTTCACAATCCCCCTTATGTTTATGTTTTTTCTTGTTGACATACATCTTTTAATAGGTCCTTCAGTGAAAGTCTTTTTATGAAAGGGTAAATTCTTTTAGTCTTTTGATATCAGATAATATATTTATTTTTCCCACACTCTGAATGATAGTTTAACTGGACATAAAATTCTAGGTTGACAGTTATTTTCTTTTGTCACTTTGAAGCTATTAATCCACCTTCTCCTGGCATCTATTGTGTTTAATCTATAAATCAAGTTTGGAAGAACTGACATTTTGATAATACCGAGTCTTCGCATCAATGAACATGGACTATCTCTTCACTTCTTTAGTTCTTCTTCGGTTTTATCAGAATTTTGTAGTTTTTCTCATATAGATCTTATACATACTTGGTTAGATTTATCTCTGCTATGACCTGAATATTTGTGTTCCTGCAAAATTTTTTGTTGAAATTTTCATCCCTCAGGTGATAGTATTAGGAGGTGGGGACTTTTGGAGGTGACTAGGTCATGAGGGCAGAGCCCTCGTGAGTGGGATTCATACCCCTATAAAGGAGGTCCCAGAGATTGCTTGCCCCATCCACAATGTAAGGTCACAGTGAGAAGTCATCAATTTGCAACTTAGAGGATGTCCTTCACCATTATTGTATTGTTATTGCAGCCTGAATGGAATAAGATAATACCTAAGTATTCCATTTTTGGGGGTGCTAATGTTTATAGTTTTGTGTTTTTAATTTCAAATTTCACAGTTTGTTACTGGTATATAGGAAAGTGATTGCATTTTGTATATTAACCTTGTATCCTACAACCTTACTATAATCCCTTATTAGTTCCAGGAGGGTTTTTTTTTGTGATTGTTGAATCTTTTGGATTTTCTTCACAGATGATCATGTTATCTGCAAACAAATACAGTTTTATTTCTTCCTTCTCAACCTGTATACCTTTTACTTCCTTTTCTTGGTTTATTGCATTAGCTAGAACTTCCAGTACAATCTTGAAAAGGACTGGTGGCAGGGGACATTCTTGCCTTGCACCTGATCTCAGTGGGAAAGTTTTGAGTTTCTCACCACTAAGCTGTAGATTTTTTGTAGATATTCTTTATTAAGTTGAGGAAGTTTCCCTGTATTCCTAGTTCATTGAGAGATTTTATCACGAATGGGTATTGGATTTTGTCAAATACTTTCTCTGCATCTATTAATATTATCATGTAATTTTTCTTGTTTAGCCTGTTGGTGTGATAGTTTACATGAATTGATTTTCAAGTGTTGAACCAGTCTTGCGTAGGTCTCACTTGGTCATGATGTGTAATTCTTTTTATACAGTCATGCATCACTAAACGATGGGGATACATTCTGAGAAATGCGTTGTTAAGCAGTTTCATCATTGTGTGAACGTCATAGAGTGTACTTACACAAATCTAGATGGAATAGCCTACTACACACCTAGGCTATATGGTAGAGACTATTGCTTCTAGACTACAAACCTGTATAGCATGTTACAGTAGGCAATTGTAACACAAAGGTAAGTACTTGTGTATCTAAATGTATCTAAACATGGAAAAGGTAAGGTAAAAATATGGTATAAAAGATAAAAAACGATACGCATGCATAGGGCACTTATCATGAGTGGAGCCTGCAGGACTGGATGTTGCTCTGAGTGAGTCAGTGAGTGAGTGGTGGGTGAATGTAAGGGCCTACGATGTCACTGGACACTCCTGTAGACTTACAAACACTGTACACTTAGGATACACTAAGTTTATAAAAAATTTTTCTTTCTTCAATAGTAAATTAACCTTAGCTTGCTATAACTTTTTTACTTTATAAACTTTTAAACTTTTTTAACTTTTTGACTCTTTTGTAATACAGCTTAAAACAAAAACACGTTATACAGCTGAACAAAAATATTTTTTTTCTTTATAGCTTTATCCTATAAGCTTTTTTCTATTTAAAATTAAAAAAATTCTTTTACTTTTTTGCTAAAAACTAAGACACTAACACACACATCTGCCTAGGCCTACACAGGGTCAGGATCATCAGTATCACTGCCTTCCAACTCCACATCTTGTCCCACTGGAAGGTCTTCAGGGGCAATAACACATGGAGCTGTCATCTTCTATGATAACACTGCCTTCTTCTAGAATACCTCCCAAAGGACCTGCCCGAGGCTCTTCTTGTTGAGGTCTTGAGCTTGTTGAGGTCTGCAAAAGTTTCTGCTAAACCCTTCACTGTGAATGTGTTGGGGATTCTTCTTTTTCTTCCCCTGCAGTTTACTTTTCTCTTGCCTCTTCTTCAGCTGTGCGTTCCTGTTCCAGTTCCAACAACTCCCCATTAGTCAATTCCTCAGGAACCACCTCTAGGAGCTCCTCAATGTCATCCTCATCCACACCCAGGTTAAAGTTGTTTGCCATCTCAACCACAGCCTTGTTGATTTTGCAACCTCCTCATCCTTGGCAAATCCTTTGAAGCCATGGAAAAACCCTCCTGTCTTTTTCCAGATGCCATTCATACACTCCTTGGTAACATCACCCCAAGCCCAAGCAAGGTTCTTGGTGTAGTCATTGATGTTGTAATCCTTCCAGAATTGCATCAGTGTCTTCCTCAGTTGCAGTAATATCCTGGGCAAAGGTCCTTTTCAGATAGTAGGCCTTAAAGCTGCTCTAACTCCTTGATCCATTGGTTGTATCAAAGAGGTGGTATTTGGAGGGAGAAACAGTACTTTGATAGTGGGATAAAATACCAATAAAAGGAGGATGTCTGGGAGTATTATCAACAGTGATCAAAATCTTGAAAGGTCTGCTATTCTCCAAATAGTACTTCTCCATTTTGCAATTCAGGAGGGCATCTTGGAAGAGGAGCCAGGTCATCCATGACTTCTTTTTTTTTTTTTTTTTATGAGGAAGATCAGCCGTGAGCTAACATCCATGCTAATCCTCCTCTTTTTTTTGCTGAGGAAGACCGGCTCTGAGCTAACATCTATTGCCAATCCTCCTCCTTTTTTTCCCCAAAGCCCCCCAGTAGATAGTTGTACATCATAGTCGCACATCCCTCTAGTTGCTCTATGTGGGACATGGCCTCAGCATGGCCGGAGAAGCAGTGCGTCGGTGCGCGCCCGGGATCCGAACCCAGGCCGCCAGTAGCGGAGCACGCGCACCTAACCGCTAAGCCACTGGGCCAGCCCCATCCATGACTTCTTATTGCTCCTGTAGTACAGTGCAGTGTGTGCTTCTTGATAAGCTTAAAGGCCCTGGGGTTCTTACTGTGCCAGATCACAAAGGGTTTTAAATTATAGCTTGCAACATTGCCCCCAAGCAAGACTATTATCCCATCCTTAAAAGCCTTGAAACCTGGCATTAATTTGCCCTTCTTATGGACGAAAGTTTTTTCAGGCATCTGTTTCTAGCATAAGAAGGTTTCATCCATATTGAATATTTGCTCTGGAAGTAATTTTCCTCCACAATCAGCTTATCTAGACTTTCCGAAAATTCTTCAGCTGCCTTCACATCAGCACTCACAGTCTTATCACTCACTTTCACATTATGTAATGAGGAATGATTCTTATATTGTTTAAAGTACTCAGAGTTAGCAGTAAATTCAACATTGTAGTCAGGTCCAGCCTTTTCTTTCAATATCACAAGCATACTTTTTGCTTCATCTGTGACCACCGTGGTGCTTAGAGGGATATGCTTCTGTGTCTGGTCTTCAATCCAGGTCATTAGAGGTTTTTTCACTCTGATATAGGTGCATTGCAAATTTTTGTTAGTCTCGTTGCCTTCGATGAGGCAGATCTTTTAACAGCTTCCACCACTTTGTTCTTGTTCTCCAAAATGGTAACTATGGTGGAAAGGACATTCCTGACTGGTGAGCAAGTACCATCACTGATTTTCCACCTTCATAGTCCTTAATTACTTTTAATTTTGTTTCCAGGTCAATCACTTGATGCAGCTTCCTCCTGGAAACATTAGCAGTGGATTTTGTATGCTTAGGGGCCACGATGAACAAAACAATACGAGGTTAAATTAAGCACAAGAGAAAATGATGTAATCAAGAGACATGGTGAACACAAGATGTGTGAGGCTGCTGCTGGCATAGCACAACATATTGTTGTACAGTAAGCTTTTTTTTTACAAGTAGAAAGAGTATACTCTAAAACCGTGATTAAAAATATGGTATAGTAAATACATAAACCAGTAACAGTCACTTGTTATCATTATCAAGTATTACGTACTGTACATAATTGTATGTGCTGTATGTTTATATGACTGGCAGTGCGCTAGGTTTGTTTATACCAGCATGACCACAAATATGTGAACAATGTGCTGCACTATGACAGCACTAGGTGATGGGAATTTTTCAGCTCCTTTATAACCTTATGGGACCATCATCATATATGTGGTTGTATATGTTGTTGACTGAAATGTGGTTATGCAGAGCATGACTGTACGTTGTTGGGTTCAGTTTGCTGATATTTTGTTGAGGATTTTTTTTTGTGTGTGTGAGGAAAATCAGCCCTGAGCTAACATCCATGCTAATCCTCCTCTTTTTACTGAGGAAGACCAGCTCTGAGCTAACATCTATTGCCAATCCTCCTCCTTTTTTTTTTCCCCAAAGCCCCAGTAGATAGTTGTATGTCATAGTTGCACATCCTTCTAGTTGCTGTATGTGGGACACGGCCTCAGCATGGCCAGAGAAGTGGTGCATCAGTGCGCGCCCGGGATCCAAACCCGGGCCTCCAGTAGCAGAGCACTCACACTTAACCGCTAAGCCACAGGGCCAGCCCTGTTGAGGATTTTTGCATCTATATTCATGAGAGATATGGGTCTGTGGTTTTCTTTTTTTGCAATGTCTATCTGATTTTGATATTAGGATAATGCTGGCCTCATAGAATGAGTTTGGAAGCATTCCCTTTACTTCTTTTTTTTTTTTTTTTTTTTTTTTTAAAGATTTTATTTATTTTATTTTTTCCCCCCAAAGCCCCAGTGGATAGTTGTGTGTCGTAGCTGCACATCCTTCTAGTTGCTGTATGTGGGACTCGGCCTCAGGATGAACGGAGAAGTGGTGCCTCGATGCGCACCCGGGATCCGAACCCGGGCCGCCAGCATCGCAGCGCGCGCACTTAACCACCAAGCCACAGGGCCGGCCCACATTCCCTTTACTTCTATCCTCTGAAAGAGATTGTAAATTATTGGTATAATTTCTTTTTTAAATATTTGGTAGAATTTACCATTGAACCCATCTGGTCCTGGTGCTTTCTGTTTTGGAAGCTTACTAATTACTGATTCAATTTCTTTAATAGATATAGGCCTATTCAGATTATCTGTTTCTTCTTGTGTGAGTTTTGGAAAATCGTGTCTTGCAAGGAATTGGTCCATTTCATCTAGATTATTAAGTTTAGCATTTAGCAATTTGGGTATAGAATTGTTTATTGTTCTTTTATTACTCCTTTAATGTCCCTAAGATCTAAGGTGATGTTTCCTCTTTCATTTCTAATATTAGTAATTGGTGTCCTCTCTTTTTATTTTTCCTAGTTAGCCTGGCTAGATGCTTGTTGATTTTAGTGATCACTTCAAAGAATCAGTTTTTGGTTTCATTGATTTTCTCTATTGATTTCCTGTTTTCAATTTCATTGATTTCTGCTTTAATTCTTATTATTTCTTTTCTTCTGCTTACTTTGGATTTAGTTTGCTCTTCTTTTCCAGTTTCCTAAGGTGGAAACTTAGATTATTGATGTTAGATCTTTCTTCTTTTCTCATATATGCATTTATTCTATAACTTGCCCTCAAAATACTGCTTTCACTTCATCTCACAAATTTTGATTCTTTGTTTTCATTTTTATTTAGCTCAAAATATTTTTAAATTTATCTTGAGATTTCTTCTTTGACTCCTGTGTTATTTACAAGTGTGTTGCTTAATCTCCATGCATTTTGGGATTTTCCAGCTGTCTTTCTGTTATTGACTTCTAGTTAATGCCATTGTGGTCTGAGAGCAAACATTATATGATTTCTACTCTTTTTTTTTGAGGAAGATTGGCCCTGAGCTAACATCTGTTGCCAGTCTTCCTCCTTTTTCTTTCCTTTTTCTCCCCAAAGCCCCAGTAGATAGTTGTATGTCATAGTTGTACATCCCTCTAGTAGCTCTATGTGGAATGCCGCCTCAGCATGGCTTGATAAGCGGTACATAGGTCCATGCTCAGGATCCGAAGTGGCAAATCCTGGGCTGCTGAAGCAGAGCATGCGAACTTAACCACTAGGCTACTGCATCGGCCCCTGATTTCTATTCTTTTAAATTTGTTAAAGTGTGTTTTATGTCCCAGAATTTGGTCTATCTATTGAATGTTCCATGTGATCTTGAGAAGAATTTATCTTCTAGTGTTGTTGGATGAAGTAGTCTATAGATGTCAATTATATCAAGTTGATTGATAGTGTTGTTGATTCACTGTGTCCATATTGATTTTCTGCCTTCTGGCTCTGTCTATTTCTGATAGAGGGGTGTTGAAGTCTCCAACTATGATTGTGGATTCATCTATGTATCTTCACAATTCTATTAGTTTTTGCCTCATATAGTTTGATGCTCTGTTATTAGGAGCATACATGTTAAGGATTGTTATGTTTTCTTGGAGAATTGACCCCTTTATCATCATATAATGCCCTTCTTTATCCCTGATAACTTTCCTTGCTTTGAAGTCTGTTCTGTCTGAAATTAACATAGCTACTCCTGATTTCAAAGTGTTAGCATGACACATTTTTCTCCATCCATTTTGTTTTAATCTATATGTGTCTTTATAGTTACAGTGGGTTTCTTGTAGACAACATGTAGTTGGGTCTTATTTTTTGAGCCACCCTGACAATCTCTGTCTTTTAATAGGTGCATTTAGACTATTGACATTCAAAGTAATTATTGATATAGTTGGATTAATAGCTATCATATTCATTACTGTTGTCTATTTGTTGTTCTTTGTTCCTATTATTGTCTTTCACTTTTTTCCTGCTCTTTAAATTTTAATTGAGCATTTTATGATTACATTTTTTCTCCTTTCTTAGCTTATCAGTTATACTTCTTCTTAAACTTTTTGTAGTGATTGCCCTAAAGAGTTTGTAATATATGTTTACAGCTAATCTAAGTCCACTTTCAAATAACACTACTTTGACCATTTTTAAATTGTGTTGTCTTTTTATTGGTGAGTTATAAGAGTTCTTTTTTACGTATTCTGGATCCAAGTCTTTTATCAGTTGTATCAGTAGCAAAAATTTTCAACCAATCTCTGGGCTGTCTTTTCACTTTCTTGATAGTGTCATTTGAAACACAAACTTTTAAAATTTTGCTGGAGTCAAATTTATCTACTGTTTTCTTTTGTTGCTTATGCTTTCAGTGTTATAGCTAAGAAATCATTCCCTAATTCAAGGCCATGAATATTTACTCTTACTCTTTCTTCTAATATTTGCATAGTTTTACTTCTTACATTTAGATCTACTTGAGTTAATTTAAGGAGGAAGGAAAACTATCTCTGCAAAAAAGCCATCTGGGATTTTGCTAGAAGTTGCATTGAATCTGGAATATTGCCATCTTAAGATTAAATCTTCTGATCTATCAACATGGTATGTCTTTTCATTTATTTAGTCCTTCTGTAATTTTTACTAACAATGCTTTGTAGTTTTTATTATATGTCTTGCACTTCTTTGTTTAAATTTATTCCTAAGTATTTTATTCCTTTTGCTGGTAT
Source organism: Ceratotherium simum simum (assembly GCF_057802395.1). Classification (NCBI taxonomy): domain Eukaryota; kingdom Metazoa; phylum Chordata; class Mammalia; order Perissodactyla; family Rhinocerotidae; genus Ceratotherium; species Ceratotherium simum. The sequence continues at coordinate 45,656,238 of NC_141922.1, read as the reverse complement.
TGGAAATGGAATTGTTTTATTTAATATTATTTTAGAATTGTTCATTAAAATCCTAAGATGACCATGTCATCCGTGAATAGAGATAGATAATCCTAAGGAATCCACAAAAAAGAGAACACTTACAACTAATAAACAAATTCAGCAAGTTTGTAAGGTCAGTATACAATAATCAATTATATTTCTACACTCTAGCAATGAACAATCCTAAAATAATTTTAATGAAACAATTACATTTACAATAGCAGGAAAAAAATAGTTTTTCTTCCTCCTTTCCAGTCCTGCTACCTTTTATTTTTTTCTTGCCTAATTGCCCTGGCTAGAAACTCTAGTACAATACTGAAGAGAAGTGGCAAGACTAGACATCCTCATTCTGTATTTAAATTATAAATAAAAAAATACAAAGTAAGTATTTACTTGCTTAGTATTTAATGAAAATTTCTTTTACAATTAACTATAAAACACAATCTACTATTTGATGATACTAATAATCATTAACTGTTTTATATCCTCACTTTCTGACTGTCTAAGATACCTTCTTTTCTAGTTCCCACCAGTGTTTTTCAAAGTTTATTTACTCAAACACCCTAATATGAGAAATATCTATGCTTTCAACTAGGGGTAAAGCATAGCCCAAATATCATTGAGTCATTCATTCAATATTTTTTGAACAGCCTTTGTATGCCAGTTTTTATTGATATTGAAGATGTGGAGGTAAATAAGACGAACACACTCACTGCTCTCATAGCAGTAACTGTTCCTCATGTGGATTCTTGTACTGTGCCTGGGAAGCACAGCACACCATGTCAGTGTAAATAGTTATCCAATCGTGTGTGTATGTACAATTATAGGATGTATACACACATATATACATATACACATATTTATTACACATGCACACTCATACATATGTATATACATTTTTATGGTAATACATTTGTAGGTAACATATGTCCCCAAATTTTGATGCCAAAATAATTTTCTTTGAATACAAAGATAATGTGCACAGACTATTCACACTATTCTTTGTTTTCTAATACAGTGGTTTTAAAAGTTTAGCGTGTATCACCATCATCTTGAGGGCTTGGTAAAACACAGATGGCAAGGCCTCACTGTCAGAGTTTCTGATTCAGCACATGTAAGGTGGGCTGAGAATGTGCATTTCTAACAAGTTTTCAGGTGATACTGATGCTGTTGGTTCAGGGACCGTATCTTGAGAACCACAGCTCTTATAAAACATTTTTTTGTGTCATTATGTTTAAGGCATATTTTGTGTTACTTATACACCATAGGAATTATGGATATTTCTTAATTCTTCCACATCCTCTCTCTGGATGCTCATTGAACTTATGAGCCCACTCATAAGATGGCTGTTCAGCCTTCACCTAGTGGAGAGGTAGAGGGCTCATTTTGCTAACTGAGCTAATAAATCCTGCCACTACAGTCCAGCACCTTTCCTGTTTAGGGTAAAATTGCTCTCCTCTAGAGATTGCTTAGCCCAATAGATTAGAAAATCCTTCACACAATGTCATGTTCTAATGAGATTACTCTTTAACCTTCAATTTCCAGTAACATTCCAAATGCTAAGGAACTGTGATAACCACAGTGTGATCATAAAACGTATACTAATGATCTTTCAGTGACAAATGGATTTGAAGTAGATTTGAACAAGAATTCTAGATACATTATTTTGATAAATTCTAAGAATTTGTGGTTTATGCTTCATATGTGTTTCTGCATTTGTGTTTCTATATATCATTTTTTAAATTAAAAAAATCAATATTACAGTATTAGGTTTTCCAAAGAATTTACAATTACAACCAGTAGTTAGATAATAATATCTTTAATGGTTTAGAATGGTAGAGGTCAGCTGAAGGGAAAAGGCTATAACTGCAAAATTAGTCAAATAGGAGCCTCACCTGAATTACTTGCGTCATTTTCTCTACTGTTGTCTCTGCTTTGCGATGAAGGTCTAGCTTTGGAAAAGCATTAAGTTGTCTTGTGGCAATGATGTAAATAAGGCACATCCTAACACATATCAGAACTTCTGTATCTGTCCCCCCTCCCCTGCATTATTCTCCTTTGTGTTGAATAAAGGCCCGTGGCTAAGAGAAAAGTTATTCATGCATCCTACTTTGTTACATACTTCCCTGCTGCCTGGCTAGCCTAGAAAGGAGTCTAATTTGCTGCTGATTACAATTAGGAGGGAATGATCCATTACATTAACTTTAATGAGCTGCAGCAGGTCACTTGGTTACGGATGGTACCATGCAAAGGTTGCAGTTCAGGGTGATATGAAATCCCTGACAGCATCCTCCTGACATTTGTGCAGTGGCCATAACAAAGGAAGGATTGCTAGTTTGTCGTCATAGAAATGGCTGAACTTCAGTGCATCTTTCCATTTGGACAAGCTTTAGTGTTACTATCTAAAGTGCTTAATAATTTATAAACAGAGCTTATGTAACTGGCAGTTATGATGCACAGCATTAACTTAGAAGTGGTCTTGTAGTTGAAGGGATGATAAAGAGTTTCTGCATTTATTATATTTCCTCTCACTTGATTTTAAGGGTACATTTAAACTTCAGCCAGTAAATTCAGAAGCTCTGAAAACCAATTAAAGATTTAGTTAAAAAGTCTGCAGCAGAATGTATTAGACTGACTTGTCTCTTTGAGCATGAGCAAGATATTTCTATGTGGAAATTTCCATTTTAAAATATATTAATATTTTAAACAACAGATAGATGAAATATAGGCCTTTAAAGAAGATGAAACAATAAGAGGGCAAAGCGAGCATATTTGCTTTGTCATACATTGAGAGGAGTCTTTATGATAATATGAACTTGGCTCTGTCGTGTTTTCTAGTTGAGCAATACGTAGAACATTAAAGTTTATATAGCATTCAAGAAACTGTAAAAGAATGTGCTTGAAAGACTTCTAATTTTTCAAGAAGTCCTTTATTTTGTAAGAATCAAATAAGAATGAAACTTCAAAAGCGTGTCTTTTTTTCTCAAGCTTAACGTATGGTTAAGAAAGGTTGTTAGATTAACTATAGGCATTTTTGAACTGGTGACTGAAAAAGCTAGCTTTCCTTCCGCCTAAGTAGCGAATATCTATATTTTTAAAATACGAATGAGTGGGAGTGTCCCGAGGGGAATGACGGGGGGCAATGAGGTCCCAGTCTGGAAAGAGAGTCCATTTGGATGTCACTTCAGTGTAGACATAAATCCCTAAGACTTCTCCATTCAAAAGGATAAACATATCGTAGGTGAAGAACACTCACCTAATGATTTCAAGCTCCCAGCAATCTTCCCTGCACCATTATCGTAAATTGTAGGCTTGGCAAGGGAGACATAACTAAGGAATTCATTGTTTGAAGCCACTCTTTTGACAGTTTCTTTCCCGGTTTATATTTATACATGCGCTACTGCCCTTATTTGTATCTTTGTCAACACAGCTTTACTTTCACTCAGTGTGGTTCTTCTTATCACACGTATTTTCCACTGTGTGACTGGTTATTTTCCCTAATTTCTGTCTGTCTGCAAAGGGAAAACAGAGAATGTAGAAGCACATGGTAAAAAAAACTTTGGTTTGGGCAGTCTCCTTTCATGTGGGGACAAACACTTTAGCCAGGGCTAATTGTGGGCTGGTCACTTACATCCTCAAAATTATGTGTCTAGTTCTTCCCACATTGGTCTAATTGTGGCTGCAATTAACTGCAGGTGCAATGTTTGCACCAGCATCTGATAGAGGGAGTAAGCTTCCCAAAACAAGTTGCCTAAGTGAAGTCTTAGTTGGGGCCATTGACTTTCAGCTCCGTAAACACTTGAAACTGCCTGTTTTTATATGAAAGATACTATTTAACAAACATCCTTTATTGTTGATAGAACTTACTTTAGTGTATTATTCTTTGCATTTTGTGTTAGGGTGTATAATTTCTACACCCAGAAGAGAGTAAATCTGGGCATTTATATTTTTTCTTAACTTGAACAAAATCTTTGTTACACAGTTCCTGAAAAGAACAGATGCCACCCATTATCTTTCCTGGATGGAAAGCCTCATTTCTGCAAAGAGCAGATAAAGGAATAAAGGAAAGGTTTTGTTTTATGGTAAAAGCCATGATTTGGCCACCAGCTATCTCGGGCACCTCTTCTTTATCACTATATGTTTACGTAAAATTTAGCAAGTGAAAACAAGCCTTATGGAATCACATAGGCATCTGGTTAACAACAACAGTATTTTTGCCCATATACTCATTTTTAATAGCCCAGCTGTATTTCCTCATTTGCAGTTAGGACCTAGCACAGTGCCTTTGACATAGCACATACTTGCCAAGCATACTTTTTTGTGTGTGTGTGAGGAAGATTAGCCCTGAGCTAACATCTGTTGCCAATCCTCCTCTTTTTGCTGAGGAAGATTGGCCCTGGGCTAACATCTGGGCTCATCTTCCTCTACTTTATATGTGGGACGCCTGCCACAGCATGGCTTGACAAGTGGTGCATAGGTCCGCGCCTAGGATCCAAACCTGCGAACACCGGGCCGCCAAAGCAGAGCACATGGACTTAACCACTACACGACCAGGCCGGCCCCACCAAGTATACTTTTTTGAATGTAGTGGAGATGTTGAAGTGATATGGTTTATACATCATTTACATAGTTTTAACCAAGTCGACTTTACTTTTTTCCTTTTCAGCCCCTCCATATCCCCAATCCCCTTTACTTGGAAAAGGACGAATTTGCTATTGTCTCCTCTCTTGGTCGGGTGTCCCTCTTGGAATACCTTCTGGAATACCTGGGCTGGAGCTGATATGGAAATGATGGCCTTTCTAATGAATCTCGCTGCTCAGTGACAACACGTGGCGCTGTTTTGAAAGGGGTGGCATGGAGTCAAGGAGACAGATGGTGCTCCCTTGAGTGCTGGGCTAAGGGGTAGGTGGCCGTGCAGAGTGAGAGATCAAAACATGGCCTAATTATTAGCTGGTGCTGCCTTTTCTGCCCTTGGATCTATTTCATGAGCACTGAATCTTGTATCAACAAACTCTGAGGGGATCAAGACATGGCTATTTCCCAATTGTTTAACTTCTGACCTTCCTGGGTAATCTGCATTTCACTAGCTAACAAGCCACAGAGAGCCTGGGTAGGGCTGGACAGGTTAAGACCTAGTGGGGGTCTCACAGCTTCTTGGTGGATTGCAAACTAATGAATAAGGAAACTTGAAACAGGCATGAGGTTAGAGGTCAACAGTCAGGATTCCTATTTACAAATTTATTAGGTAATCATCTATTAAAGACATTATTACGTGTACACACATCATCCTTACAACTCTTAGCAACCAGAGAGAGAACTGTCTTTGACTTTGGAACTGTTACCAATGATGACTTCAACAGGATTTTCATAATATTCAACAGGAGTAACATAAGAAATTTTTACAGATTCTCAAAATCTTCAAAAAACATTTAAGTATTTGTGACTACTTTTAAATCTTCTTGAGAGAAGTAAATATCTTTTAAAATATAATATCAAGTTAGGATAATGGCATGGACATAGCTGATGCTATATTTTTGATAAGAATCCTCTACTTTCGTCTATTTTGAGGAGGAAATTAGTGTCCTTTTTTATAGTGAGTGTCTTATCTATCCCTGAAAAAGCATATTACATATATAACATAAAACTTTATAACATTAATAGAAATTTCCAAGGAATTCAGTATATTAGCAGATATAATATTGGGCATTCAGTGCATAAATTTCAAAATCTGGCTAGCTCAGTCTAACAAAATCCTAGCTAAGTGCCTTATTCCTAAAAACTTTTATGAGTCCTGGGTTTTAATTCTGGCTTCCTATGGTTGGATGAGTAATTTTATCAAGGAAATTTTTCTTCCATGTTGATAAAAGAACCTCTAAGGAATTTTGCTTCTCTATTTTATAAAATACAAGTTCATAGGCTGATCTTTCCTGAAGGAACACCAGGAATTGTTGAAACTGTTTATATACTGTTGTAGTTCAGTTACACATACTTTTCTCAGTTTGAAGATATATTAAGAAACTAGAAATGATCATTATTAGTATCTAAACGATGATCTTCTTTCTCCAGGGAGAGGTTGGTAGCTCATATTTAGTTTGGGATTCTTTGCTTAGGCAAAAACTTTTTAAAAAGTTCAATTCAATAGCTGTGACATCTTTAGGGATGTCCGTTTTCTTCTAGTAATGTTCTCCTGATGTCATATTTTGGAAGAAAAACATGATGATATTTAAAAAATGAAAGGTAGACTTCTCAATTGGTCATTACATCCCCATATTTCTACCTCTAGATGGCAGATGTAGTGGACACTGTGGTGTGCTGCCTGGATTCTCCCTTCAGGAACAGGGCCCTTATTCCCTCAGCTGCTGGGAATCTTGGCACAGCCCTTATGCCAACATATGAGATCAAGATGGGGCCTAATTAGCCAAGTCCCTTTATAGCTGAATTCCTTCCCAGCAATTGCCTCTGCCAAAGGTTACTGCCTTGCCTGATGTGACACTCTGTCTTTAGGGGCAGCACATAGCAGTGAGTGGGAAATGCAGGGGTAAAATGTCCTGGCCCCTTTGCCTCAGTGTGAACAAATCTGAAGGCCCATTCGGCTCCAGAGCTCCTTAGCAGATTGGCTGAGGTCTTGGTTCCAAAAGCTTTTTGATTCCTGTTCTCCCTCTCCCAAATCCTGCTTTCAGCACTCTCTTATCAGTTCTGAGAGCACTACCCAATAAAATATTGGCACTCCAATTTTTAACTCAGAGGCTATTCGCAAAGAATTTAACCTAAAACAGCACAGGAATACAAAGTCCAAGAGCATACTAGGCAGAAGATGCTTCCTAAAACTTTCTTTCTCTTTTGCAAATGCTGCTCTTTTCCTGTGGGCTTTTTTTTTTTTTTTTTTTTTTCTTAAAGCCTGTACATTCAGGCTCTGCAGATGGACCATTTTAGTAGAACTTCTGTTAATATATTTCTAAATCTTTTAGTGCTAAGCCAATCACCTAATACTAATTCTACTAGGCTATTGCTAGGCCATGAGATTATCACCCAGAACAGACTTGGAAACAGCATGTGTCGAGAGCTGAGGAGTTAATGGGGAAGCCTATCTTAGCGAGCACACACTAAACCATCTGCAAAACTTCATGTTTCAGAATGCAAGTGACCGGGTGACTACACTCTCTAAACACAAAGGGAAATGTTTCAAAAGTCAGGCGCCAAGGATGATTTGTTTTTCACTTAGTAAATCCCTTACAAAGCAGTCAGATATATGGACTGATCCCCTGGAAGGTTTGTCCCTCTGTCACGCATATGCGGATATATGGCCCTGCGGGATTCTTCTGTTTCCTGGGAAGATAAATGGTATAACGGTATAACCAAAGCTTGGCATTTGCAAGTTTTGGGGAGATAATTTGAGTTTTCTGTAGGGCAATTCTGGAGATGTTATAAAGAGGTTACAAGGCAGATATATGCAAAAAAAGATTGACAGATGACAGGGAGAGCAACAGGAAGGGATCATTTCTTAGTTTCAGGCCACAGTGGCCCTCTGATTTCATCATTCATTTATTCATCCATTTATTCAGTATAAGCTTCAGCTGGGCTAGAAATATTGGATGTTCAGGCTGGCACTCATTTATAGGAGCATGTGCTGAAAGTGCGTAAATTTCAAAATCTGACCAGCTTGACTTAATGAAAGCCCAGATATCTAAATACCTTACTCCTACAAACTTCTACCATCCCTGAACAAGAAGACATTGGAAAGATACAAATGAAATATTAATTTTGTGACAACTGGTGGGGCCTTGGCGAGCTATCTTGCAGAGGATATTTGACTTAGAGGGGGCACTTAGTCAAGCGATAAGACATAGCAAGACAGCACAAGGAGAGTATTTTGCTAGACTCTCTTTGAACTGCAGTGGTGGGCAGTATGGGGTGGGAAACCTTCAGATTCAAGTATTGCTTTGGGAATCTCCCATTTGTGAATAGCCAAATCGGTGTGAAAAAAAGCAAGTATTGCATTCACCTACAGTTAGGAGCCTTTGTGACTCATTCCTGTTGCCCTTCCTGTGACCTCAGCACTTCATTGTCATCCTTCAAGGTACATTGTCATGACAGTAGTGGTGGCAGTAGAAGTTCTGGAAAGCCTACAAACTTTCTCATTGATTGCATCCACAGTGTCTGCACTGTGTTAAACAATGTGTATAGAGTGACGAATAAGTCAGATAGAGAAGGTTCCTGCTCTCAAGTGGAGATGCAATTTTACTGATTAAGAGAATTAGGTGAAGCAAGATCACAAGCCAGTGCATGGCTGTATACACATTTGCTTGTAGAGTACTTGTTAGGTTTTGTATGGGTGTGAATGTTTTAACTACTTAGGACAGTGTTTGATAATGTCAGGGGAATTGCATTTTTGAGGCAACATAGTAGCTTTATGATATGTGTAAGATGCATGACTGATATTGGTATTTTTGTATCCTAATTATAGAAAGTGATATATATGGACTTATTGAAATTTGAGGCTTAAAAGGGAAGTATAGGCTCAATTTCAAATCAGAGAATTGGAGGAGCACAGGCCAATAAAATATCTTCTGCTACATAGAGGGGGCCCAGCACTTTGTGTATCTCCAATCTTGGGTGAGAAATTACTGAAGATTACAGGACCATGAACTATAGGTCATAGTTACTCTTGGCAACAGGGACACCTGGGAGTAGATTTCTTGGTGCATTTTGGGAGGAGAACCCCTACTGGTGTCTCAGGAACTGCCAAGAAACAATGTTTCCATCAGAAGGTGAGTTCTAAGGGCTAACTCTAACCGGGGAGTCATCAACATCTGAGAAATTTTTCTACCAATTAACCTGGTCCTGTAGAATTCTGTGGACACCTTAACAGGCGCAGGGATCCTTCCTAGGGCACTTTTGGACGTTGCACTTCGATGAAGAGAAATAATTGGATATAAACGCCTACACCAATCTTCTAGGACCAAGGTGATATTCTTGATAGCACAATAGAACTGTACAAAACTATATAAGCATATTGTGACTCTGGCACTTTATGCACCAATTTTTTAAACATATTTAAATGTTTTCTATGTAAGAGTTAATTAATTCATTCCATTCACTACCTGCCTATCACTTATACCTACACTTTAGTAGGTTTGTATAAAAGTTGCTGATGGGTTTATGAAGTTTTTTTTTTTTTTTAAATACTGTATCTTATTGGTTTTAGAATAATCTGTGGGGAGCCTTGGTTTATAAGCTTTGGAGTTACATGAGACAGTGCATGCTACTTAAGTAGTCAATTTGTATTCTTTGATTAGGATGAATTTTGACTTTGATGGCTTGACATATAAATAGGAGGAGGTATTATTATTAATCCTTTCCCCAAAAGGATTCTTCTACCTGATTGCATTCAATAATGTTCCATGAAATTAACTCATCTTAATGCTCTGTGGAAAGAAGTAGAAGACTAGTGAGCTCCCAAGATAGGAAGCTCATCATGGATCTTCTTTGGTAACCAGTTGGAACTCAAAAAAGAGCACATCATAAGAAATGAAAGAACATCTGGTAACTGGGAATCTAACATTAGCCATTCCTCAGGAGAGTTACTAAATTTAACCAATGAATGAAGGAATGAGTCTGAATATATGTAGCTAGTTTTCCTTTTGATCAATGTTACTTTTTGGAAGCAAGTGACATCTAACATGCTTAACAATCCTAAGGAAAACCACATAATCATCTTGAGTAGATATGTAATATATTTACATCGAGATGCAGTTTCCTTAGATTTTAAGTATTTCTAGAAACTAGTCAGACAATGGTCAATACAGGCATACCTTAAAAGGAGTATTAAATTGAATTGGGAACTGAACATGCATTTTCTGAGAGACTCTAACAAAAAAATCTCAGTTGTTAGAAATTTGATTTCTCCTAAGGTAACCTCACGCGTTTTTAATGCGTATGAGTATGATTTGCATCAATTTACTTGCGTGCATCAGGATTCTCAGCGAAAGCAGCAGTCAAAACAAAATGAATAATCTCTTTAATTTGGTCAGAAAGTAACTTTTGCCATTTACTTTTTTGGCTTAGAACTCTGAGCCAGATAACATTGCCCTTGAACACTGCAAATTCAGTGTTTATGTTCTGTACGTATAAGGGCTGGCTTACACAAATGTTTATGCCACTTAGTAGGACACGCTTACCTGGTTTGTTTATTTAAATATTTTATCTAAGTCATGACCCATATGCCAGTTTTGGTAGAGACAGTAAAGTGCAGTGATCAAGAGCATGGACTTTGGATCAGACACATTTAACCCTGAATCACGGTTCTACCACTAACCAACTGAATGACTCAGGGGAAATTATTTAACTTCTAAGTAACAGTTACGCCCAAATCACAGAGTTGCCAGTGGGATTGAATGAGATGTCCGCATGGAGCTTGGCAGAGAAACTGGCACACAAAAAAGTTATCTGCTGAATATACTTGGTTTGGGTAATTCTTCTTATTAAAATATAATGTAATCATTTCCACTTGGCACTTTATGATGACCACAAAATGATTTTTTGATAATGGAATGAAATGTACTTATATTTCAGTTATTATCTGTTAACTTAAGAATAAAGGTATTTAGACGATATGTGTATTCTTACAAAGTATGTATTACAGTGTATTTCTGTTGTTGGTAAAATTCTTAACAATGAGCCCCAAGTTTTTTTATATTAGTTCGAATCCATTCCTTTTTCCATAAACCTAGTTCTGTTTCTCCAACTTGCATTTTCCAGTTGGGCTTCTCACTGTGGTTTTCCCCTAGACCGATTGCTTCCTAGTGTCAGTGTTGATCTTCTAACTGCATGGAGGTCTCAGACCTACTGCTCTAAGTTTGACTTCAAAAGAGAGATCCCTACTTCACCCACATGGAGCTCATCAACTGATTTCTCTTCCTATTTGCTTTAGCAAAAGTCTTAGTGTCCCAAGAAAGAGTGATACATGCTATGATCAATTAACTTTTCTCTCTTATTTTATTCATTTGTCCTTTAAGTATTTGTTGAATTACTACTATGTGCTGGGTACTGTATTAAGCTCTGGGGAGATATGGTAAACCTGCACAATCCCTGAACTAGAACTTACTAGTGGAGAGAGACAAGCAAACAGATAACTAGAATTCAGAATGTAAGTAATTTCCCTCCACCAATACTGACATGGCATTAACATGGTTCTGAAAGGCTTTCTGAAAGAAATGATCTCAAAGCCAAGACCTGTAGGATGAGTTAGCCTGACTTAGGGGCATGGAGAGGGGTGGAAAAAAGCATTCCACAGAGAGAAGCCAGCACATGCAAAGGTCAGGGAGCAAAGAGAGGCTGGTTTGCTCTGGGAATTACAAGTAGACAAGGCTGGAGTGTAGTGTGCAAGGGTTGGGAATGCAAGCAGGCACCATATGGTCACCCCCTATGCAAAAAATATCACAACAGATACCTCATGAGTGATTTTAAACCAAGCTCTGACTCCCTAGAGGTGAAATGCCTACCTCTTTGTTCTTTGATATCTTATCCAGAGAGCTTAGTCACATGGGTGCTCTCCTTTGAGACCATGTGCCGTCTTCTGTCAGATAGTCAGTGTCCATGAGACCGATTCCAGAAGCGTCATTACAGCCTAATCGGTACTCATGGAGGCCTGGACCAACTACACATTTTTATTCCTGTCACAAGGATCTCTGCAGTGGGCTTGGCATTGTCTGCCCTAGCGTGACTGTCTTCTTGCCCAGACTCATGGGAAATAGACACCAAAATCATTTGTTAAATTAATATCATCAATCATAACGCAGCTCTCGGTGGAGAGGCACACGTGGGGAAGAAGAACCAAGCAATGTGCCTGCTCAGTACTCCGTGCTGTGGCAGATGGGCTTCAGCAGCCCAAGAATATTTTTAGTACATTTTGAATCCCTCTTCATGGTAGAAAGTGACTTATAATTATGGAAATAATCACTATTCTTAGGGGTTGATTTAATATTTAGGGTAATATAAACACTTTCCAATGGTGCCTTTATGAAAGTTGAGCCCTAGGGTTGTAATTATGAGAATAAACTCAAATCCACCAATTTCAGCACCCAGTCTAGGAAAAATCAGGCACTTTCCACATCAAGACAGTATTTCCAAATCAAAACAGCAGCCAGGAGGACACTTACGAAAAACACCAGCTAAAAAGTTTTAAGACAAAGGTGACTTCATTGACATTTGGTATAGCCTAAATCTAGCCTAGTATAATGCAGTGTAGAGAGAGAGTGTGTGTATGGGAATTTCCTAATTAAGTTACATTTTATCTAAAACTCAGGAGACCAGTTGATAACTATGAATGTGAAACTGCTAAAAAGCAGAGCAGAAATCAAAAGGGATTGGAGAAGTTGTCCAGTTGCTCCACGATGGTCTCCAGCCTCTGCCAGTCCATAGAGGGAGGAAAATAGTAATGATGACTTCAGCTGCTCTTTCTGTTTATTCTATGAAAGGTTAAGTCTGGGGCTTCCTGCATAATCATTTTATATGTACTTTCATCTCTGGCCCAACAAAATGACTGCAGGAGCTGTTCAAATGGAATGGGAGAATGTGTGTGAGAAGGTTTTGTAACATTAAGATGCTGTGCAAGTATATGTTGTATTCTTTTTGCCGGCTTCTGTGTGAGGAGACTTTAGGAAGCAATGTAGTGAAGTGATTAAAAGTGTGGGTTTGGGATCTCAGCTCTCCCACTTCCCCACTGTGTTGTACTGGGCAAATCATTTGAGCTTCACGGGGCTCAGTTTCCTTCTGTACAATGGAAAGAATAACAGAACGTAGCACCTGGGAACTGTAAGTAGTTGAGCCTGAAGTGTACCATGCGAGAGGAAGATGTGAGAGATGAGACAAGGTTTAATTTCCAGCTCCAGCCAGCCTCTCTAAACGTTGGTTTCCTCAGCTGAAACTGATAGTAACACTTAACTCAGGAATGTTTCGAGAATTAAATGAGACAGTACCCATACTGATGGGTAGTCACAGTGACATGTGACAACCTTAGTGTCTTTCAAGGGCAGCCATGGCCTTAGCAGTTGTAGGGAGCAGCTCTCCTAGCTTGGAGAGCCATTTGAGACAGCTTCTCTGGAATGGACATCAGCCCTTGGTGTTTGGCATTGGAAGTGATGGCAGTGGGGAGCCACGACACACGAGCCTTCAGCGTTGGGTTTGGACTACCAAGCTTTTATTAAGGTTCATTCGCTTCCCCTGTAGTCAACTATTTTATGCTAAGACCAATTAACACTAGATTAAGATTTTATTTATTTATTTATTTTTTTTCCCCTAAAGCCCCAGTAGATAGTTGTATGTCACAGCTGCACATCCTTCTAGTTGCTGTATGTGGGATGCAGCCTCAGCATGGCCGGAGAAGCGGTGTGTCGGTGCGCGCCCGGGATCCGAACCTGGGCCGCCAGCAGCGGAGCGCGCACACTTAACCGCTAAGCCACGGGGCCGGCCCAATACTAGATTAAGAGTAAGAAGACACTTATGGCTTCTAGAGAAATCTTTAACTTCTCCAACTTTGTTTTCCCAAACCCTTTTATGGAGAGTTAGTGACGTAGGAAGGGGAGGAGTTCCCCATCCACTGTTCCCTGTCAGCTAAATTTCTGCAGACTATAACAGTGGTGAAGGCACTTTGGTGACACCTGCGATGTCGGTGTGGCCCAAGTAACTGTCTGGGCTCGTAGGCAGAGAAGTGGACAGCAGGGGCACCCGTTCATTCTCTTGACAAATATTTATTTAGCACTCACTATGTGCCGGCCCTGTACTGACAACAGGGGAAACAGCAGTGAATGTGAAGACAAGCATCCCTACTCTCCTGGAGCTTACATTTTAGAGGGGGAGATGGACTATGAACAAAGAAAAAACTAAGTAAAGCAGATAGTATTAAGTGCTGTGGAAAAAATGAAGCAAGGAAGTTGGTGGAGAATGTGGGATTGCACTCCTCATAGAACTCTAAGACAAAAGTGTTTGTCATGCTTGTTATATGTCTACTTGACTGCAGAACCCTAATGAAAGAACCAAGAGGCAGCTGGTACTGCTGGTGCCAGGAGCTGGATCTTTCACTCAGGGCAGAAATTCTACATTCAACATCTGAGACAGACCAAGCCTCCTGTTTGGGATTCTGCCCTTGAAACATGGTTATTACTCAGTGTTAGAGATAATTTTCCTCTAGGTCCTGTCTTGGTCTCCAAACTTGGTCCCTCATCTTCACCTGCTGTCTTCTAGGCTACGCCACCATCTTAAATGGTTTTGGAGGCAAGCACATGTATATATTGTGATTAATATAAAGTTTTGCCCTCTGTAATCACATCGCATAGTAACTAACCGAGAAAGCTTGATTTCTATTGAGACAATAGAAACTGTGTCATCTTGAATAATGAGGTAAACCCCAAATCTCAGTTTAGCACAATATTTAAGATCTTTTCTTACCCAGCTTTTTAATGAGAATTGCTAGTAGATACTTTTACTAATATGAATTTTACTTCCTTTTCTTTTCCTACTCTCTCCACTAGGTGCTAATAAGCAGTGAAGTAACCAAATTTAAGCTATTAAATAAAGAAGGAGACCAAGAAAGGCAGAAACATTTCACTAAGGAACACTCAAATTTTAAATCATAAAGACTTAACTGCTCTTTCTAACTTATTACTGGCTCCTTCAGTGATGTGGCTCATTGTATATTGTGCTTTTCTTTAACTGTCTGAATTTTATGAAGCTGATGTAATCTTTGGTACTAACTGCCAGCACTTCAAGAAAAAGTTGTTGATATAAAAGAATGTCATCATTTCATTTTTCCTAACTGTACTCCATGCCCCATATTACATACGCACATAACACAGAAAAAAACACACACTGGAAACATTATGAACAGTTTCCCACTAGAGGAGAGTGGCTACATGTAAGAGTAAAAAATACCTACACTCAAAATGGAAACGATTTATGACCATGTGGGCTTGGATTTTGGGTGGGCCACAAAGGATTTGGTAACCCAAATAGTGTCTAAAAAGTATAGACTTTTGGGAAATATTATTGAGATTTTTATCATGCCCTTTTGCTAGTTTGTTGAACAAACACTTCCTCCACTGAAGAGAATAAAAATTAGAATTAGTATAGATAGAGTGAGTTCTTCACAAACAACCTTTTAAATTAAGAAAACATTCATTTTGATGGCAAAATTCAATTCTCTAATGGCACAGTTTTTAAATTCATTTCATTTTCTGGGCCAGTTGTTTTTCACTTATTCTAAAATAACATTCATTGTATCGTCTTGGTAGTAAAAGCTTATAGTCTTTGAGTTTTTTTCAAAAAAGCACAAAATCTATGTAATATCTTGTTAATCTTGATTAATTTCATGTGAAATAAGAAGGAGTTAGATGTCTCTATAATTTCTGTTTTTTATAATATGAAAAATTAAAAGTAAATAATTGCAGTCTGGCAACTCAATTCAATTCTATTCTTTCATCTTACTTTAAAAATTTCATTAATGTGTGAAATGATGTTTAAAAATTTTAATATTTAAATATTATCTTAATCATGCTTTTCCTGTTAAAAAACACTTGACTGTGAGTTCTTGGAGGTCAAGAACTATACTCATATATAATATCTGTCAATATTGCTATGTTCTTTATAGGTTTCAATGCATATGAGTTGGACTTGCTAGAGGACTTATTTAATGAATCCTATGAAACAACTGAGTGGCAAAGGCAAATAAACACCATTCCAGTACAAACCAAAAGAGCACTTGATAGAACACTATAGAATATTCTATCAGTCACTTACTTACATGGTTTATGAAGGTAACCAATTTATATAATAACTCTTTAAAGAACATTAAAGCACAGTTTTACGTTCTCTGGAGTTGCAGTATCCAAATTTTTAATTATGCATTCTTATCTATTAAGAATTTTTAAGCATGCATTCCCAATAATAAATAAATAAATATTGATTAATACTATTTATATAGTTATAACCATTTATGTATACATGTATATAATTATGTACGTTTTGAAACATAATTTATAAATTAGACAAGAATACAGTGAGAATGAAAAAAGATAGATAATATCTCAGAGTGCAATATAAATTTAGGCACAGTTCCTCATTAGTAATATGCATTTATGACATACATTAAATAGTCCTGGCAATAATTTGCAATACACAGCTCTTTTCTTGTCCGATGTGCTTAGATGGCTACCGTCTATACCTTGCTGTGGAGCAGATGGTAAGATCATGTCAGAGGTAAAAGAGTATTAACTCTGCCAGTTTCTTAATTTTGCTTTTACTTGGAAAAATATCAAGACTGTCAATTTTTTGTTTTTCCTTGCACTTTTGGGAAGAAGCCACTTGTCCATTTCTGTGAGGATTTGTTTAATTAATACTAAACAATATGATCTGTAAATCAACTTATTTGTGCATCCCAAGACTACAGTATGTTGCATTATGTTTTAGAAGCAACAGGCTCCCTCATCTTCCTGGGGATATCTCGTATAGCAGATGGTACAGTTGACCTTCTGAATCAAAGGACTAAGGAGAGGCATCAAGGGAGGACCTCGGAGATAGTTGCATATGGGGTATAGGAAAACTTAATGGGTTTCTTGTTTGTAGATTAAGAACAAATATAAATAAGGGCCCTATAATTTTTTTATGGATCCAAATGGTTTACACTGTGTAGTCCTTCCAAAATTTTGGGATGACAGAGCCAGCCTTGATGGCCTAGTGGTTAAAGTTTGGTGTTCTCACCGTTTCAGCAGCCTGGGTTTGTTTCTGGGTTGTGGAACCACCTGTCTGTCACTTGCCATGCTGTGGCAGTGGCTCACATAGAAGAACTAGAAGGACTTACAACTAGATATATACAACCGTGCACTGGGGCTTTGGGGAGGGGGAAAAAAAAAGAGGAAGATTGGCAATAGATGTTAGCTCAGGGTGAATCTTTCCCTGCCCAAAAAAAAAAATTGGGGGATCACGTATTCTATGTAAAAATATTCAATGATAATATACTCTAATATATGTTTATTTTTTTAGGAAAAATACACATAATATTGTGATGAAACATACATACATATGAAAATATAATATTTATTTATTACAAACACGAAAATATAATATTTGAATTAAAGACGATGATATAAAATATACATAAAAAGAAGATTTAGTCTTTTATTTTCCTACCATTGTAGATTGTTTTGTGTACACTACTTTGGAAAACACTTTTCTAGGAACTGAAGACCTGTTAACAGAAATTGACACATTTTTCAAGCAAGAGAGGAGAAATATGAATGATTCAGAAAAAAGAAGTGACCACAATAGGTGACGACGTTTAAGACTTTCTTCTTTTCCTAACTTTCCAGAGCAATCATACCTAAAGATGTGAGCTGTCCCTTCTGTTCTCTTGGTTCTGCCCTTGTCTGAATTCTCAAGTCCTCAGTGGATTCTTGTCATAACCCAGAACCTCAAGTTTAATTGACAAATGCTTTATTTAAGAGACATCACTTTATCTTCAAGTCTGTCACTTGAGATGAAAAGCAGGCCCCTAATCTTTGAGCTAAGGAATAGGGTTATTCTATCAGGGTTGAGTGATGACGTGGAGAGCATAAGTCATGCTGAGAGATCATGTGCTCTGTTTTCTGAAACATAAGCTGTGGTGGTCACTGAACAGGTAGTACTTTCTGCTGTTTCCAAACTTTATTAACACTTCTGGTATAAATAGTATCTATAGATTCATGTGTGCATTCAATAGTGAGCTTATTTTATTTTATATTTAACACTGAATGATACACCTATTTCTTTCCCTTCTTTTATAAATTTAATTAGCTATAGTAATGCCTGTATTTGCTAGAAGTGATTATATTAATTTAAAAGCTGAAAATTATTTTCTTTATTCTGTTGCATAAATAAACTATTGAATGCCTATGGCTTTTGGATAAGTATGGTCAAATGATAATTGCATTCACATTTTTGGTATCAATTTTCTATTACTCTAATTTGTTAAGACACTTTTGTATGTGCAATAGTCTCTCATTAAATCAGATATTCCTTAAATGGTATTAATTAACATGTGTAAAATATACTTTGAAAATTCATTTAATTTTACAAATTATATCACTTCATGACAGTATTCCTGGAGCTTCATCAAGTCTCTGATTTCTGAATAATTTCAAAGTGAAAAGGATTTTTAATAAAAAAAATAAACTAAAATCATGTTCACAATCATATTTAGCAGGAAAACATTGCATTGCAGACCTTCGCTTGGATGGCTTCATAGGAGTGGTTTTGTCTATCCAATCTCTATTGTGCTTATTTAGTGCCAAGTGCTGTGCTAGGCCTGTTTAGTAGGACAAGGTTCCTGTTTTTAAGTAGGAGACACTTCAGCAGGGGATACCATGGTACAAGTAAATGTACTCTTGTCAAATGATAAGATTAAGGTCCTATTGACATCCAGAGGATTGGAAACTTGGGATAGAGTGGAAGAAGATGTCAAAGAAATCTTCAGAGACGAGGCAAAATTTCAGCCTGACCTTGAGGTTCAGAGGGCTGAAAGGCATATCCGGTAGGGGAAATTTCATGGGCATTACTATGGAGAGCAACAGTCTGTTTAGGAAACAGGGAAGTTAGGTGAGTGAGGCTAACATAAGGGGTTCAGTTGTGGTAGAGAAAGAATAATAGAGGGTAAGGCTGGAGAGATGGGCTGGGGTTAGAATCTGAATTTGATGGTAGAGATATGTCTGTGCAATGACAAATTATCTAGCACTAGAGTAGGAAAGAGACAGTTTGTACTGATAGGGAGTGGCTGTTGGAAACACTCACACTAAGGCCCTTTTTGGATTCAGTAGTGAAACTTACGGCTTTAATCCATTATGAGAAAGGTGAGGGAAGAGTGGCGGTGATTTTGCAGATATCAATCTAAGGTTTCCAAGCAAAGGATGGACATTACCAAACCTGTAATTTGGAGACCAAAACAAGCAAAACACCACTCTGGAAGGAAATCAAAGGCCGGTTTGAAGGTTATTGTAATAATTTAGCTATGCGATGATAAGGCGTAAATTAGAGCAGTGATAGAGAAAAGGGACAGGAAGGGACACTGCAGAAACATTGTAGGGGTAGAACAAACATCTCGTGACATTGGATTGGAGGGTGAAAGAAAAAGAAAAGTCCAAGACTCAAGTCAGTATTTGGTTTGTGGATTTGAGTGATTGTTGAGTCAGCCATTTACTGCTGTGTGACAAACAACACTAACATTCAGTGACTTAAGTAGCAATCATTTCATAACCTTGTCGGTCTGTGGGTCAAGTGACGTTCTCCTGATGTAGTTTGGGCTTATGTATGTGGCTCTCTTCAGGCTGGGGCAGCTAGGGCTGCTCTACTTATTGTAGATCTGTGGGGCAGCTGGGTCAACTCTCCTGGTTATGTCTCTCATCCTCTTTGTCCCAATGTGTTAGTGTGATACTGTGATCTATAATAAGAAATATATGCTTGGTCTTCGTCCCTGTTTCTGAAACAGAGCTCCTAAAATTTGGAATTTCCTAAATGATGAGACTGACAATGGTGTCTTTTATTATGTTAATGGGGTGACTTTTAGACCACACCTAAGGATGGGGACTGGTTGCCAAGAGAAGCAACCATGTGATTAGAGGGTTAGAACTTTCAGTCCTCCCTTCCTGACCTACAGGAGGGTGAGAGAGTCTGGAGGTTGAATCAATAACCAATAACCAATAGTTTAATCAACCACGCTTATGTAATGAAGCCTCCATAAAACCCCAAAAGGATGGGATTTGCAGAGATCCGGGTTGGTGAACACATGGAGATGCAGGTAGAGTGGTGTGCCTGGAGAGGGCATGGAAGACCTGCACATATCCTGCCCACATACTTTGCCCTATGCATCTCCTCCCTCTGGCTATTCTCAAGTTACATTCTTGTATAATAAACCAGTAATCTAGTACGTAAAATGTGTGGGGAAACCACCCCCCCATCCCCCCAAACACACACACATTGGAATTGGTGATCAGAATCATAATTGGCTGTCAGAACCTGAGTTAACCAAAGTACATTTTTCTTATGGTAATGGCAGAGCTGCAAGGGGGCAAAAGGAATAAGATGAGGCTTTTTAAGTTCTAGGTTCAGAAATGGTGTTTTGTCATTTCTTGCCACAGGCCACTGACTAAAGGAAGTCACATGGTGAAGCCCAAAGTTAAGGGATGAGAAAGTTCACCCACCCACCATGAGGTCACCACAAGAGCGTGGAGGCTAGGATGGTGAAGAATTGAGGACAACAACACAATCTAACACATTGTGGTGTCAGTATGCTTTTAAATGAAAAAATAGTTTTGGAAATAAATCTTTAAGAAGAAGAAAATGCTTTATTTTATTGTACTATATCCGTGGGTACTGATGAATAAGCTTGGAGCCAGGAAGATCAGCCAAAGGATAATTAAGCTTAAATTAGCCTATTTTTAATGAACTATAGCTCTCTAGGTTGTTTGCACTGGATTGCTTCCAGGAAGCCCCCATGCAAATTATTGTCAGTCACTAAATATCAAGAGCAGAGGTATGGGAACTTAGTTTGGAGTGAAAAAACCATTAAGAGAAAATTCTCAAGTTCTCCAGTTGAAACTTTTATTTAATTGGTGAAATAATAGTAAAATCATGGTTAATTTGATCAAAGTTAAGACAGCAAATTTGTGCTATCTTAAGGTTACCAAAATCTCAACTTTTTTTATTTTTTAAAATAACATTCAGTATATTGAGATACAGTTCCCTAGAGTTTCTAATAATATAATTGGTGGTGATTTGAATAAATGGGAAAAAAAGACAATGAAAATGAAGTACACATAGTTTGTGTTGTATCTCATCGTATTACAAATATAGATCTTGACACTTCATTTAAGGACTAGAGAAAGTACTGAACTTTAAAGAACTTTACATTTGTTATTGTGTTGCTGCGCAATTCACTTTCTACAAGGATTGCTTTTGTGGTTGGTTAATATGCTCTCTGAAAGAGTCAGGGATATAAACAGTAGTGTAATGCTGTGGGCAAAAAGGAATGGGGCACATGAAAATGTGTTGTAGATGAAAATACTATTAAATTCTTTAACATTTTTTGTATCTATATCTATGTCTATGTCTGTATCTATATCTATATCTATCTATCTAATCTGATAATGATAAAATAGAATACTTAAAAAGAAATGTTCAATATCTATATGAGGAAAGCTATAAAACAAAAAAGTAAATTTGAAATAATGGACAGGCATATCCATGGTTTTGGATTGAAAGATTCATCATCAATAAAAATGTCAGTTCTCTAAGTTAATTTATAAATTCAATGCACTCTCTATAAAAACACCATCATGTTTTGTTATGGACCTGGACAATTTGATTATAAAATTTATTTGGAAGAGCATAAAAAGCAAGAACATCCAAGAAAATTCTGAAAAATAGGAGCAATGAGGGGGAACCAATCCTATCAGATTAAAATATATTTTAAAGCCTCTATAATTAAAATAATGTATGTTGTCTCATGAACATAGACAGATAAATTAATACAACATGTTGTAAAATTCAAAAATAGACCCAATATTGCATTTGGAAAGTTACTATACAATAAAGTGCTATCTCAATGAAAATTCCATCTTTTCATAACTAATCTAAGTGAAATTAAGATAACTAGATAGCCATACAAAAAAGTAAGACTGGATCTGATTCTCATACTATCCATTGTGCTAAATTCCATATGGATTAAGAGATGTTACTGTAAACAATTAACTCATATAAATATTAAAAGGAAACATGAAGATTTCTTCTGTAATGTGGCAGTGGGATAAACTTTCTTAATCATGGCTCAAAATCCAAAGACAATAAAAGAAAAGATTAAGAAATATTATGTAAAAAAAATCAATCAATCAATCAAGGAAACAAAAACTTTTGCATGGCATAAAAGAATAAAACATAAGTAGCATATAAAGATAAATGAAAAACTGAAAAAAAAATTGAGACTCACTTCATAGTTAATATTCCTAACATAATGAGAGCTTCTAAAAAAGAAGAAAAAATAAAATCTTTATAGAGAAAGGGCCAGAAAAAGGAATAAATAGTTCATAGAGAGGAAGTAGAAATAACCCTTAGACATATGAAAAGATGTTTAACCTTACTCATGATAAGAGAAATACCAATTTAAAAAATCCAAAATTTGACAGCATAACCTGTTGGTGAGGCTGTAGGGAATAAGTCACTCTCATATATTATTGGTGGGAATTTGGTAATATTTAGTAAACTCCCATATGCATTTATCATCTGACTCAGATATAACACTTTTAGAAATATATTCCAAAAGGTACAGTAGCAAACATATGAAAGACATATCATAAGACTATTGATTATAGCACTATTTGCGATAGCAGTGGAAATAACCTAAATGTCTATCATAATTGTAGCCAGTTGAATAAATCATGTACCTGCACACAATGGAGTACTGTGCCTCTATTAAAAGATAAAGAATATATCTATAAATCATTATGGGGTGATTTTCAGGATATGTTAAGTGCAAAAAGCAAGATAAAAGTATATATAGTATTCTGCTATTTATCTCAGAAAATCTATATATATATGTATTTTGTTGAATTTAAAGTTGTAAAGATAAGCTATAAAATCAACCCAATAGTTACCTCTAAGGGAACATGGGCGAGAGGACAGGACTAGAAGCTAGACTTCTTGAATATACCTTGTTTGGCAGATTTGATTTTGGAGATATGTTTTATATGACAAAGTTAAATTAAAATGAAAATTGAAAGGAGTCTCTAAAATTTAAAAGCAAGATTAAACAAATAAGCTGAACTGTATGTTAAGCTGATGGCTTAATCAAGACCTAAAAAATTGTTTCAGGTAACTTTAAAATTGAGTAAGTATCCTATATATCCTTATCCCTAGTGGGATATATCCTAAGGATAGCCTAAGCAAAAAATAAAAATTAAAAAAAAAAACCTTAAATTTAGTTTTTAGTAATCTTACAGTTATTGTTATTCTGAAACTATTACATATATATAACATAAAAATCAAGCAAGCAATTAAAAAATTTTGAGAAGAAAAATTTAAAAAAATCTCTTTCTACTAAGAAGACCTGGAAACAATTTCCCATCTAGAAACAATCAGCATCCCTAGCCCCCAGACTGTGGCCTATAACCATTACGTCTCATTTCAAAATGGGCTTCTTCTACAAATAGTTGATTCCAAGGCTGAATAGTGCAAGTTATAAGATAAGCCTGAAATATCTTGTTGTACCAGAAAAGAAGGACACTATCAAACACAACTGTGGTTGTGTCACAAGGACTCAGGAGCCTTGAAGAGGCTTGCAATAGCCAAAGGAGGGACAATTTAAGATATCGATAAGAATAACTGCAAGGAAATATTCTCCCTCTTATGAAATATGAAGCAAAATATTATTGCCTCTGGGCCGGCTCCGTGGCTTAGCGGTTAAGTGCGCGCGCTCTGATGCTGGCGGCCCGGGTTCGGATCCCGGGCAAGCCCCAAGGCGCCACTTCTCCGTCCAACGCGAGGCCGAGTCCCACGTGCAGCAACTAGAAGGATGTGAACCTATGACATACAACTATCTACTGGGGCTTTGGGGGGAAAAAATGAATAAATAAAATCTTTAAAAAAAAAAAAAAAATATTATTGCCTCTAAAAAAATCAAACTGAATCAGATCAAGTCCCTAGATTTATCTACCAGTTTATAGAAAACACAAAAAACAGAGGAAAAAAGAACAAAGCTGGCGGTATCACACGCCCTGATTTCAAAACATACTGCAAAGCTATAGTAAACAAAACAGCATGGAACTGGCACAAAAACAGACACACAGATCAATGGAACAGAATTGAGAGCCCAAAAATAAACCCACGTAGATATGGACAGCTAATCTTCAACAAAGGAGCCAAGAACATGCAATGGAGAAGGGACAGTCTCTTCAATAAATGGTGTTGGGAAAACTGGACAGCCATATACAAAAAAATGAAAGTAGACTATTATCTTACACCATACACAAAAATTAACTCAAAATGGATTAAAGACTTGAATGAAAGACCTGCAACCATAAAACTCATTGGCCTTAGCAATATCTTTTTGAATATCCTGTCTCCTCAGGCAAGGGAAACAAAAGAAAAAATAAACAAATGAGACTACATAAAACTAAAAAGCTTCTGCACAGCAAAGGAAACCATCAACAAAATGAAAAAACAACCTACCAATTGGGAGAAGATATTTGCAAATCATATATCTGATAAGAGGTTAATATCCAAAATGAATAAAGAACTCCTACAACTCAACAAAAACAAAAACAAACAACCCAATTAAAAAATGGGCAGAGGATCTGAACAGACATTTTTCCAAAGAAGATATACAGATGGCCAATAGGCACATGAAAAGATGTTCAACATCACTAACCATTAGAGAAATGCAAGTCAAAACTACAGTGAGATATCACCTCACACTTATCAGAATGGCTATAATTTAAAAGACAAGAAATAACAAGTCTTGGAGAGGATGTGGAGAAAAGAGAGCCCTCATATACTGCTGATGGGAATGTAAACTGGTGCAGCCTCTAGGGAAACAGCATGCAGATTCCTCAAAAAATTAAGAATAGAACTACCATATGATCCAACTATTCCACTTCTGGGTATTATCCAAAGAACACGAAAACACTAATGCAAAAAGATATTTGTACCCCTGTGTTCATTGCAGCAACCCTCATGATAGTCAAGACTTGGAAACAACCTAAGTGCCCATCAAGGGATGAATGGATAAAGAGGATGTGGTATTTATACACAATGGAATACTACTCAGCTATAAAAAACGATGAAATTTTGCCACTTGCGACAACATGGATGGACCTCAAGGACATTATGCTAAGCGAAATAAGTCAGATGGGGAAAGCCAAATACGGTATGATTTCACTCATATGTGGAAGATAAAAAACAACAACAACAACAACAAACAAACACAGATGCAGAGAAAGATTGGTGGTTATGAGAGGGGAAAAAGGGAGGGCGAAAGGGGTAAAAGGGCACATGTGTACTGGGATGGATGGTAGTTAGACTCTGGGTGGTGAACATGATGTAGTCTACACAGAAATCAAAATATAATGATGTAGACCTGAAATTTATATAATTTTATAAACCAATGTTACCTCAATAATAATAATAAAAAAAACTGGAGGAATATCCTAAATGACACTATGGGGATGCAATCAGCAAATTCTAGAATGAAGGCAGCCCTACAGAACAAAAGATGAAGATTTTCAAAGAAATAAATTGCAAGGAAATAAAAGAATGGCATGCAGATTAAAAGATACTTAGGAGTACATATCAATTAAGTGAAAAGTATGGACTTTGTCTGAATTCCAATTAGAACAAAGCAACTGTGAAAATACTACATATGAGGCGAATTTTGAGGAACTTTGAACAATGACTGCATATTTAATGTCAATAAGGAATTACTGTTAATTTTTTAGGTGTAGATAATGGTATTGTGGTTGTTGAAGAAAGTTGATAATCAATTCTGAAATATGTATTAATGAAATGATATATCTGAGATTTGCTTTAAGCTAATCCAGTGAGTGTCGAAATGGGAAGTTCTAGGTGAAACAAGACTTGATTGTTAGAGCTGGGGGATAGGAGCATGGGGATTTATTGTGCTCTTCTCTCCACTTTTGTATGTGTTTAAAATCATCCACAATGAAATGTTGAGAGAGAAAATACCATTAAAATAATCCTCTTCCTCATACTGCCAGACTAAATAAGACTAATGACAATATTTTTGGATTTTCCCAAATATACTTAGCAGACAATAAGGTCACAAGATGACCTTAAGCTCAATCTGACTTAAATACTACAAAATAGGAAGATGGTTCAAATGTCTGTGAAGCTTCAAATAATATTGCCTGGATTTAGTAGAAGTATCTTGAGTGTCTTATATGTTTAACATGACAAGTCAATGTGATGTAATTTACAAGGAGTTCTCCATATGTCACTGGATCTCTGCCATCAAGACAAAGGTGACAAGAGGTATTCACCTGGAGAGATGAACAATAATGATAATAATGCTGTTAGTTAATGAATCACTGAATCCGGGAAACAGCCTGGTGGGGTGGTTAAGAGCAAAGGCTTTGGAGTTAGACTATCCACTAGTCATCATTCACTATTTCTATCACTATCTGGGTGAATTCACTATCAGGTTCCACATCCAAAAATTAGGGCAAAAATTGCTTACCTCATAGGAATGTGGTGATGATTAAAGAACCTATACAGTAACTATTACATACGAAGGTGCTTAATTACTGCAGTAATTAATGTTATTGGTTGTTAGTGATTATTGTCTGAGAAGCTGAAGCAGAATCCCAAGCTCAAAGAAGAAAGCAGAAAAAAATCTACAATTCTCTGTGGAAGACATATAACTTTTGGGTTATCAATGACAAATGGAGTTCTGTTTTTTGTGCCCGGCTAGAGAAACTCCAAATTTCTTCTCTTCCAAGCAGCTCACACTTCCCAGGTAGGATACCTGGGAATCTGAGCAGATGACTATCTGAGGAAGACATAATTCTGATGAAAATAGACAGCTTGCTATGCAGTAGGTCTTAAATATTGGCTATGAAAGATCTATCCTAATGCCAAACCTCTAACCATGTATTCTTTGATTAAAGATGCCACTGGTAAGAAAGTCTGAAAACTTTGTATTTGTGTCCCTTCCTTTGCCTTATACACAGAAACATAGAGACATATAAAACATATTTTAAGTGTGTATAAAGGAAGGGAAGATGTAATATTATCAGGTATAATCACAGGTCATTTCACAAAAGAGAGAACATTTGAACCTAATTTAGAAGAATGAGGGGAAGTCTGTCAGGAAGACAAAGTGGCAGAGGCAACAGAATGAGGAAAATGTATGGAGGCATGATCATCTGGGTAGTCTTCAGGCACGTGGAGTAGTAGAGGATGAGGCTAAGGAGGTGGATTAAGTTTAGCTCTTATAGGGCATTTTCTGTCTTAGAGTTTGCTCTTTCTTAGCTAGGCAACACTGAATGTATATTAAAGGTGACGGTTAATCTTGATTATAGTAGTGATCCAGAGAGATATCTGAGGGCCATCTGGGTGAAGGATACATAAGAATTCTAAGAGAATGAAATCAGGAAGGCAAGTTAGGTAACGTTTACAATATTCCAGAAGAGAGATTTTATGTTTATCTGGTGAGCTAATAGTAGTTGTGGTAAGGTAGTGACCAATTCAAACTGAAGAAATATTTAGGAGAGAAAATTGATAGGACTTGGATGTAATTCATATAATTATATTGGCTAAAAATTATATTGTCCAAAAGTTGTATGTCTTCCACAGAGACTCGTAGATTTTTTCTCCTTTCCTCTTTTGAGTTTGGGATTCTGATTCAGTTTCTCAGACAAGAATTGATAGGACTTGAATATAATTCATAGAGGTGAAAGAAACTTTTAATTTGAAGTGAGTGAAAATCTTTTCATTTATCAAGATGGAGCAGGAGTAGGTAAGCAGGCACTTTGATAGCATGTTGAGTTTGAGGCACACACTGCTTTGTTTATTGCCATAATTGTCTTGACCTCACTCACTGGTAAGTTGGACATTGAAAACAGTGTGGGGAAGTGTTAGGTTGGAGACTGACCTGCAGCGCTCAAGTGGAGGCTAGGGAAAACATATCGAGAAATTACAAGGAGTGGCACAAAAGGGTGGGATTTGAAATGCAGAGTGCCATATCCAAGAGCAAAATCATAATATCATGGATCAGACTCATGCCTAATCAAGGCTTCAGTAATAAGTATTCTGGGAAAAGCATGTTTTCTATTATTAGGTTCACTCTGAATTCACAGAGATAAATCTATTTTAAGAGATTCTTAGAAGAAAATCCAGGTCAAGCTGGAGGGAAAGAGGCATATAAACCAAGGAGGCCCAAGCCTACTTTCTGAGGTTCCTCCTAGTATTCCACCCCCTAGATATGCTGATGGAAGTACTGGGTTGCAGGGGCTGGAAGATAGGCCAGTTCGTCACCTGATCTCATCCAAAGGGAGTCAGGTAGGGCCACTGCAGAGCACGTACTCACCAGTTCCCAGGCCTCACTCTACCCATAGGCCATCAGACATAGGCATAGACTACTTCCCAACCTTGGTAGTTAGTGTGAGTGAGCCACCAATATATCCTGCCAGGCTCAGGTCTCACTTGTTTTCATTTTATTATTACTTACAGGGAGTAAGTAACTCAGATTGATTGACGGGGAGAGTTGGAGGCAGGAAGAAATTGGAATCATAACTACAAAGAGGTGGTTGCCAGGTCCTGGAGAATCTCTAATACTAGCCTAAAAAGTTCTGATGGTATATTTTAGTCAATGGACATTGTTGAAGGATTTTTATCATGAGTGTTTTGGTATTTCTTAGAGCATATGCTTGGTAAATTATTGTTGTAGGAATAGGAGACTGCATATAGGGTGAACAGAAACTCTACAAAGAAAATTTTGAAGCAATGCAGCACACCTGTAGACTGTTGAGAGATCTATATAGCTGCAAATCAAGCTGGCAACAAAATATCTGAACAAAGCTCTTTGTAGGGCCAAGGGCAAAGTTGCAATCAATGACAAACTCTGTAAGTGGAGGCCAAGAGGTGGAAACGACTGCTGGTTATAGACTGACATCTTTAGCTCATCGAAAGAAATTGCCTGGAACCTCTATATACAACATGACCTTGGGGCATGTACCATGAGACCTCTTATGATACAACTACCTTATAAGAAGATCTTTTGGTGTTTAATTACATAATATTCTTGGAACTGGTGCAGGCATTCAGAGGAATTTTTCAGTACAGTGAGAAACGTTATAGTTAGGTTTTAGAAATGTGTCTATTTCAAAAGGACAACATATACTAAATATATCCTTTGCGTGTTCTAATGTTGGGGAGATCTTGACAATAGAGCATGCAGCATTTGATTGCCTCAGCTCATGAAGAACAGGACAAATGAAGGTGTAAATAATCCCTAGACTTTATTTTCTATCAATATTTTCAGCATTATAAAACTTTGCTAAAGCATCAATACTCAGTTATTTAACACAATTTCTGAACTCATCTCCTCTAAGGATACTAATAATCACAGAAATGGAGCAGGAAGGAGCCAAAACAAAGAACACAAGCAATTTAGAAACTAGAGCTTAAACCAAGTGACCAATACATTGCTCCCTACTGACAACACACAGAAAAAGGTACTTTGATCTGTAACTCAGATCATTTACTCTTCTGTAGACTTGGCTTCTGTCCATGCAACAATCAAGTCCAATTGTAAAAATGAGGCAGTAATGAGCAAGGAGATGGTTGCCAGAAACTCTTAGACTGATGTTAGAGGCCCCCTTTTGACTTGGATGGCAAACTCTCTATATAAAATTCTAATCAGCTCTTGAGATCTAACTACACTTTTAGACGACTTAGAGACGAAAGACCCAATGATGAGAATCTGTAACAGGAAAGGTGAGAAGCACATGCTCTATGAAACCATTACAGTGAAAATGCAAGGGAGCAACATGGGCATTCATCCAATGTTGTCTAATAAAGAAAATGATTACAAGATATTTATAGTTATAAAATTAGAGAATTACTGTTCATGAAGGAAGAACACTATGCAGTCAATAAATAATTGAAACTGCAGTTCCTCTTTGCTTCTAGTGACCTTTAAGGCAGGAAAGTATTTTAATTAAGCTTAAGATCTTCATCAGTTTGTTTAATTCTTTTGAAAGAGCTACTTGGGACTAATATGTCTAGAACTCCCATTGTCATCAGTGGAAGATCTGCCAGTTTCAGGACGGAAAGAATAGAATATGTAATTAGATATAACCTATTCCATTGGTAATTATTTCTGTACCAAAAGGTACAATCATTTCCTCAAGATTTTATATACAATGATAGGCTTCTAAAGTCAGACTGCCCAGGGTTTGAATGCATCTCTATCACTCTCTTACTTGATTTTTCAGTGCCGTAGTTAGCTCATCTGTAAAAAGGGAATGATGTTTGCCCCACAGAAGAGTTGTGAGGATTAAATGAGATAATACATGTGACACACTTAGAATCATGCCTGGCATATGGTGAGGCTCAGTATATGTTAGTTATTATTGTTGTATGATAATACTATTAATTCTAAGTTAGGGTGGGCATGGGTTTGAGAATAGGTGAAAAGCACATACTGTAAGATGGATCTGCTGGTGCTATGACACAATGCTGACCAATAAGCCCTTTTTCTCTTATATATGAGTAACCAAAGGATGACACAATTTCACCAAATTCATTAAGCAGGTATTTTCCAATGTCATAGCAGTGAAGACAAATAAACAAGTGAGTCTGGAAGAAACGTAAGGCAAAGGTGAAGATTAATTACTAGACAGGATCAGGCACTCCTTAAAGAAGGTTTCTGTGGTGTGACTAAAGGAACACCCGATAAGAGTGAGAAAACTTTCATCTGCCCCCACTAGGCTGCAAGCCCTCTGATACTGGGCAGCATGTCTCATTCTAAATAGAATCCTCCATGCCTGCTACAGTGTCTGGTTCACAGTGGGCATGCAATAATTGCTGAACGAATAAATGAATGAATTATCCAGACATTTAATCTTATGCAAATCACAATTTATATGAATCCTAGTTTGGATCTGCTTTCTTTTATTCTTGAAATGATTCGGGTTATGCTAGTAATCTTTAAAGTCCCACAAGATCTTCATATAGTAAATATCTTAATTAGGAAAAACCAAGGAATTTCCTGAGAATCAGAGTTATTATATGGAGCAATGTGTCTCAAACCTTAATATTCATACAACTCACTTGGCGATCTTGTTAAATCTAGGTTCTGATATAGCAGGTCTTGAAATTCTGAATTTCTAAAAAGTTCACATGTGATGCTGATACTTCGATGGCATGGACCACACACATCAAATAGGAAAGGTTTAGAGGGCCATTCTGGGTATCCTCTCTTAGATTATAAGAAATAGGGAAGAATGTCTTTAGACAGATACAAATACATTACTATTTGATTCAGAGGAGGGATGGAGGATTTTGTTATTTAAAGCCTTTGTGAAAGACAAGACATTTGACCTTCAGTTGAAGGGTGGGAAGGATTTGTGACAGCACTTTACAATTTGCAAACTATTTTCACTTTATATTTCAACAATTATTTACAGAGATCTTATAGACTCCTTTAAATCTCACAATAACCCAAAGAAATGGACATGGATTTTGGGCTCCATTTTATAGAACAGGAAAAAGGACGCAAAGACGTGATTTTCCTGGCTAGGGAATATCAGCTCTTAGGTGAGCAAATAGGTCTTCTGAATCACAGTCAGTGTTTTCGTTCAAGCACATCACATTTCCTCTAAGTAGGTGAGGCTTAAGCTTATGATGCTATGAACTTGTCACTCATGACATTTGACATTTCTCACCACGACCTGGAGAGTGAGGAAGCCCTAACGAACAACGTCACCATATGATGTAATGAAGCCTGGACAAAAACTACTGCTATTTCTCTTCTCACTTATCAGCTATTTTAAATATTCAAGGCCTTGGCTCGGAAATTCTCAAGTTAGTTAAAAGGGACAGAATCACTAGGCTCTGATATAAACATTTTTTCATGTGGAGAATAGCATCCACAGAAATATCAAACAATATATCCAAGATCTGTGTAGCCAAGAGTTTGTCAACAGATTTGGTCACCAGTCCTTACTCTGTTAGACTACACTAATACTCAGGCAGTTGTTTAAAATTTTGAAGAGGTTTTGAATATCACTATCATATGTTTTTCCCTCTCAGCAGACATGAAGGTCAAAGGTACAGAGATAAACATGTCTGAGAAAACATCAAACGTTAACAATGTATTAGTAAACCATCATAGCTCAAGTATTTAGGCATTACTTAAATTTTAATAAATGCTTTCTTCAAAACCCTTTGTTCACTCTGATTGATCTTAAACAGCTTTGTCTCCATAGAGATTTACCAGAAGAGTGAGTAAAATGTAAATTTATATTTTAATTTTTCCCTGTGGTTCCAGGTAAAATTTTCCTAGAAAATGAGAACAATTACATTAATTCTTACAGATGCAAAACAGTTCCCATGTCCTTTGCCTAGTCCTAATTTTGGTTCATTGGGTTACCCATAGAAGATATCTCTGAAAAATAGCATATTCAGCAAGAATATTAAAAATAGACAGGGTGGAAGCTACAAGATTCTGTGTTCTTGGTGTAGTGACCTATACCACTCAAAAACATGTATTCAGTCCCAACTTTTAATTGTCTGGTATTTTTCATTTGTACCAATTCCACTTTTGTGGGCTTGCACGTAAAAAATAATGAGAGCAGCTTCTTCAGAAGTTGAGAAAAATCTTCTATCCTTACAAATGCTCTCTCAAGCAACAGGGATGGTACCACAGCCTTTGAGACAGATGGTAGCCAATCCAAATTCAGTATGGTAAGCAGGCAGCACTCAATAAAACTTTAATTGCTGCATATGGTATCTGCTAACTTGTTTAGAAAATGGATATGCAGCATTAGCTCAAAGCATTTAAATGGCCTGATAGCACCGGACAGCACGTTGGGCTGCCACCTGGAAGACCCAAGCTTCACAGCAGATGCAGCAGTAGAAGAATAAAGCTGGTGGCTGATAGTCCTGGAATGGAGACGACATAGTCAGCACCCAGCTGTTCCCCCCACCCCCACTGACTCGGATTGCTTTGGTGTCACTTCCACCAAGTCCTGAAATCACTCATGTATTGTATTCTCCCCTCAAAGAGAGAGGGGAAAAAACAAACTAAGCTATATCACAAGGCTGGAATGGGAAGAGGTTCAAGTCCCTACTACACCGTGGGAAGCGTGGAAGGTGCTTTAGAGTGCAGTTCAGGGAGAGGAAAAAAAAAGGATAAAGATCTGGATGGAGAATGCCCGACATATGTGCAAATTTGTGCCAAAAGATGGGAGCCAAGACAGAAGAGAAGGTTCCTTCTGAGAGTGCTGGGAAGAGATCTTTGCAATTTATCATTTGCATTTGTCTTCCACTGGCAAACAATAACACTTTACACATACCCAGGAGGTCAGCTTATCAGCCCCCTGACTTCAGAGACAGATAAGGAGTAAAACTTATTTCTCAAAACAGAGACTCTTTAACCTCCTCTCCCTGTTAGGTAGCATAATGAGTATAAGAGAAATAGAATCTCAAGATCTCAGTCTATTTAAAGACAGAAGATATTAAAGAAGAAGCAAAACTAATTGTTTTTCAGAAAGACCACGGAGGAATATTCACTTTTGAACATTAGTGCTCTGCGCAACCCCACCCCAATCTAAATTAAGAAAACCCACAAATGCACTTCCCAGACACACTATTGATTTCTGACCTGTAAATTACTCTCCATCAAAAAGGTTTTGGTGCAGACTAGGGGTTTGGAATAGCCTGGGTACTTCTCAGCTGCAATCTGCATAATGTTTAGTATTCAGTGAGTTAAAGCAGGCAATGAAAGGGAACTGTCAACGCAATCTAGAAGATATAAAGAAATGAAGGAGGGGGGAGCCGTATGCTAATAATCCACTCAGTAATTAAGTGAAGATCGCTGCCAAGCGCCACTGCCACTTTCAAAGGGTAATTTGTACAGGAAATCATAGAGTCATTGTCAAATCATTTCAGGATAAAAGGAAAGTCATCAACTGAGATAAGATAAATGCTGGGTGTCTGGCAGCATGTGCCCTAGGAAATGCCTTTGCTTTAAATTTTTTTTCCTAAAAAAAAAAAAATCTTGCAAAAGTGGGGTTAGAAAAACTTGACAGGTTGAAATGCACATTTACTATTAATAATAGGGGCAATCTATGCATGGATGTGTTTTTAAATAGGTTACTTGAACAAAAAAAATGGCAAAATAAATCAGTTAAGAGGACTTAACTTGTAGCTAGCAAACTGTGTATGATTCTTCTCTTCCTCTTTCCCCTTTGGCACCATGAAGTTTTCAATCATTTCCCCTTTGCTTCTTTATTTTAGCTACATTGTAGTATTTTTAAAGTATTATTAAGCATCCTATTCTGTTAAGAAGACAATGCTTCCATCTCTGGAAAATTATTTTTTTTAAAGGAAATCTAAGGAGGAAGAAAACCATGTCCTCCCATTACTTTCCCTTTTATGCTCTTGAATTCCTAATATTTTAATTTTGATCTTGCTTTATCTCACAGGAAATATAGCAAAATCAATGCATGAAGTTTGTGAGGTAGCTATAGCCTTCTTTCTGTAAAAGTGGAGAGTCAGGGGTTTTTAAAAAAGTGTTATTCTTATGGAAAAATCTCAACAAAATGAGCCGTATTCTGCTTGTCATTCAAGTTTACATGCTCCCTCATTGACTTATTCTGACTTAACCTGTGTTAGACAAATGTCTCCAAAAAGAACAAATTGATGCATGCATTTTGTGGGTAGCTATTTCTACACAGCTAAATTAACTCCTCGGATGAAATGTTTCACCCAAATATTTCCTTAAAACTGATGTCTTCTGTCATACTGAAAGAAAACTTTGTTTGCTCTAGGGAGCAAAATGTCTCAGTGTTCGAGACTCACTCTTAAAGGACTCTCCGGGTCATGGCACTGCTCTGGCCACAATAACGTGGATGGGAAAATGAAGATAACAGAGCTTTGTGGGATTCCTAAATATAGGAACTATGTAAAGTTTGTTCACTCAAAGTATTTCCTTTTTTTTTTTTTTGATTGCTTGACAAACCTTTTTCAGATGAAACCATATATTTTGTAATATATAATTAATGAAGTTATTCATTTAACCAACGTATAAAGAGTACCTACCTTTGTGCCAGGCACTATGTTATGACACTGACCTTACTAGCAAGGAGTTTATTTCTAATGAGAGAGGCAAACACACAAATAACCAATGAATTTATTTGTACATTTCATTCTCTAGATATTGTCCTTATGCATACCAGTTTGCATCACGGGGTCTGTTATAAGATTCTTAACTTAAAAGGACATTTGGCTAATTTTGTGTAGACTTCTAATGATTCCTCAGAACAGTTATGAACCTGTAAATTTGTCCTCCCTCCCTCCCTTCTCTTTATCCCTTCCTCCCTCCCTGTCTCCTTCCTGTCTTTCCTTTCTTTGTCTCTCTTTCCCTTCCTTCCTTCTTTTCATTTCCCTGTCATCCACTGAGGTACTAATCTATCGGTCTATCTGTCCAATTCTACAGAGCAACTACTAAGTAATAGATATTGTGATATATGTCAGAATATGAAATATTTGTGCCTTTGAAGTTACAGCTTAATGAATTAGTGGTGGGAAGGAGAATATGAAAATAAAGAAAACAAATGTTATAAAACATTAGCATTTTGTTCTACAGGTTAGGCAACTATGCTCTGGGCAGAGTTTATAGAATTCATTTTAAGTATAAAATTGAGGTTATTGATTCAACAAGATTGATTACTTGATTCTCCTGGATATCTTGTCTCTTTCTTTAAATATATGTATATTTCAATATCTATATCTATATCTATATCTATCTATATGTCTTATCTCTTATGGTCAGAGAGAGATATACATAGTCAACTATTAAAGAGTAGTAGTCTGGGACCTTTTAGTTTAAGAGCACACACCTTACACAGTATATTAAAGTTTATTAGGAGAATACAAGAACTGACGTTTTAATAATGACCCTGAATTATCATGAACCTCTTAAAATATATAAGGTATTCACTGGGTATTTAGTGTAAGATTCAGTTTACTGGGTATCCCCAAATTGAAATGTTACTGCCTCTTCTGTGGGGGAAAAAAAAAAAAAACAAAAGCAAAAACAACAAAACAGGCCTCAAAGTGCATAGACTATACAGTGGGTTGATTATTGTTTTCAATCTCATGATTCAGTTTGACAATTACACATTTAGATTTTACTAAAGTTTGTTAAATACCAAATTAAATAATTTAAGGATAATTTCTTAATTTTACACAAAGTATTTTAGAGCCTTGAATATACATTTTGGTTCTCTGTGAGAGAATTAAGAGTATATAATATTTCCCAAATATATTTTACCATAACACCCCTTTATCAAGGAGCATTTTGAGAGACTAGTGATTGTGAACACATCTCTTCTAATGAAAAAGAAAGTTAATCAAAGCTCCTATCTTATTGAGGCTTAGGAAAATTGAAACAATCATCATTTTTACATTCACATATTTCACAAGCAAACCAATTAAAATAGGTCATTTTTTCCCTAAACTCTTGACTTGAAAGAGTTTGATATTAAAAGCTACCATTCACTGAGTGCTATATCCAAAGACTGAGCTAAGAATTTCACATATACCATCTATTTAATCCTTCCTATAACCCTACATCCTGGGTGAACATATTTTCATTCTAAAAATGAATAAAGGCCATATACCTTATGACTGGTAAAAAGCAGGATTTTTCTTTGTCTAGCGCAAAAGAAATACTCTGTTATATGGCTTCCTTCTTTTGATGAAGCACCAAAATTTGTTTCAGAGGAGAATCTGTAAATAAATCATTTATTTATTAATATATTTGAAATGATTTTGAACGTAACCTGTATAAAAAGCTGTGAAACTCCACTGGCAGGACCTAAACCTGGAATAATAATTTTTAAATACTTGTATTTTTGAGAAATAACGAGAGCAGAGTAAAGCCAAATATGTTTCTATAAAACAAATGGAGTCTGGTCCTATGAACCCACAAATGAACAGCCCTAGAGAATAATGTGTTTCACAACATGACAAAGTGCCTTTGAATGCTGATCTTGAAAAAGGCTAAAAGGAAAAGACTGCTAGTACTACCTCTTCAGCTGCCTAGAGAGATAGACTAACCTTTCCCAAACGCAAGGTTAAACTTATTTTTCAGAACATTCAAGTCGATATGCTTGGTTCCAGTTAGCTTTCTTGGAAAACACTGTTAGAAATCACTCTTCAGAGATTAGTTGTACTTTACATTAAAAAGATATAAATATCTTGTAAAGTTGAGAATATAAACAAATCATTAAGATATATAGACAAATATGTTATAGATGGACCAAAAATTTACTATACAAAGGAAATTTTTTTTAGTCTACCATTCTCCATGATGATAACTAATGAAATTAAGGAAATAAATTATATTTTGTATGGCTGAAATATTTTCTCATTTTGGTCAAATAGACCAATAATTTCTTAGGCGGTATGGAGATAATTTCTAAAGATGTCTGCCATTAATTCCTTCCCTCGTTATGTGGGCATGCCACTCTTCCCATTGAGGTAGACTCTATTTCTCCTTCTCTTGAATCAGTGATGGCTTTTAGACTTGGTTTGCTCAACATAATGTAGCAGAAGTGGTACGGTGCCAGTTCTGGGCCTAACTCTTAAGAGGACTGACAACTTCCTCTTTCTGTGGAATTCAGCTACCATGATATGGAGAAACTTGAGCAAGACTACTGAATGGGAAAGATCACATGATAAGAAAGAGAGAGGGGCCAGGTGAAGGAGCACCAAAATGCCAGACATGTGATTGAAACCTTCTTGGATGTTTCAGCTCAGTCCAGTGGCAGCTAAAGCCAGGTGAGTGAGTGACCTCAGTCAGGGGCACATGGAGCAGAAGGACCAGCCAACTGAGCCCTGCCCGATTCTGGGCCACAGAATCAGAAGAAATCACACATTGTTGTTGTTTAAAGCCTCTAGGTTTTGGCGTGGATTATAATGCAATAAATGATTGAAAAGAAAGGCCGAGTTAAAAAAATTTCAGAATATAGAATAATTTAAATTTTTAACTACATTCTGCAAATTTGTATATGTGTTCAAGGTCCTCAGAGGAGATGAAAATACAGTCAATCAAAATTCAGGGGTTACCAAAGGTGCTACAAGTTTTCTCAAATTAGTTTTCTTTTTTTTCTGCTCTTATCTCAAAATGGGAAGTTTAGGTAAAAGAAATCTATAGGAAAAGACCTTGGACATTATCTAATCCAGGCATTCCAAAGCCAAATGCCTACAAGGACTAGACAACTAGCACACTTAGGAATTTGTCCAGGTGTAACAGAGAGTAAAGAGTGAATTCTGAGAAAACATTACAAACACTTCCAAATGTTAATGCTTTTCATAGTATTTAAGAAATAAACTACAAAATTGAACTCCCCCAGCTGACTTTAATGTCCAGGGCAAAATAATCAGGTTTTAGGTTCAGCAAATTCATAAAGTGTTATGCCTAGTATGAATGTGTTTAGTTCATACTTCATTAAGAGAATTTCCATTTGATTAAAAAAAAAAATCTCAGTACTATATTATGCCTAAAAGATTTTCAAAGAGTCATAAAGAAAGACATTTAATTTGAATTAATTATGACCAATTTGCTTATTCAACTAAATGTGTAAGCAGTCAGCTCCTTGAAGCATGGATGTGTTTGGAGGATGACAATCATGTTTGAGAAGGGTGACTTTTAGAAACCAGAAATCCTACGTAGCTATGCTATTTAGAACCAATTGCCATAGTGTTCCTGAATAATTGCCAGTTTTCCCAGCAGAGAATTTTGTTTAGTATGGGTGGTTTGCAACAGCAGGAAGGTCAACTTGCAATGTGACTTGCATTTTTTCATAGGCAGGTCATGACCCAAATCACTGAAAAAAATAGGCACTCTATTTTTCTGAACTTCCCTAGACTCACAGAATTCTTAGTACATGGAAAGAGCTTCTAAAGCCTGACTGCACACGTGGCCCAATCCCAACCCTTCTCATTTTCTCCTTTGGAAATGAAGGTGATATTCATAACCCTATTGGAAATTCTAGAGGCTTAGCTAGTCCCAAACAAATAATATTAGAAAATATTAGTCAGCCCAGCACTTTCCTTTGTTTAAGTAATAACTGGTGAAAATTATTTTGCTTAACACTAATTAATATTAAATCGGAGTAGGTTTAAAATAGCACCTTTTTTTCCTCAAGGTATCACGGAAGAGATTTACAAAGTAATGAGTTAAAATACTGGGAGGCGCACGACTATACTGGCAAATGGATCAGCTATTATGTGCCCAACAATAGCTCACACACATATAAGTAATTAATGTCCTTCAGATGTACTTTATCATACTTACTTTTCACAGTGTTAAATTATTACCCTAATTTTTATTCCAAGGACTTCCCTATTTATCTGGTGTTGAATTATTTTATTGAGCATATTACCATTTATTTTAAAAAATCACTATCATTTCAATTATTCTTGAAGGAGCATTCTAAGTCATTGCTCTGCATATAATCTCACGTGCACTTCTTGAGTATTATAAAAAAATTAAAAATAAGAATGGTATAAAAATTAAGAACTCAACTCGAGTGAAACCTATTAGATGCTTTGTTTCTCTACGTGTAACTACAAAGGTAAAGTAAATAGGTCTCTCTTTTCAAGTTTATTTAAGGCAAATGTGTATTTTGTGTGTGTGTAAAATGTTTGTGATTATTTTTACTATTCTCTCATTAAGCAAAAACAGATAAATATTTTATTACATTAAATACTAGACATACAGTATTTTATAAAAGATATATAAATTGAATAATTTGTTTTGTTAAAGTATTTTTCATGAGTGAAATACCAGACTAGTTTGGAGGTAAGCCATCAATGTTAATGATTCATCTTTCAAAATGAATGCGATAGTTTTATGCAATCAGTGAACGACCAGAATTTCACAAAGGGTGATCACTGAATGCGCAAAGTTGAAAACAAACCCCAATACACAGAACAATAAATGCTGTGGCAATGAATAATTATCGGTCTTACAAATCCTCATCGTTTTATGGTTTATCTTAATAGCAGTTAAATATGTTCTCGAATTTCTTTATCTGTAACAATATTTAGATTTTTTTTTCAGGTTTCTGTTGGTGATATTTCCCAAATCAAGGGAAGGAAAAGAAAACTCAGTCATTATAAAACATAAAGCAATCTGTAAAATTATACAGCTTTTTCCTTCCTCTTCCCCTCTCTCCTTCCCTCATCCAATGGAGACCATATGCCAAGGCTACTCCTTAACTGTAAGTGACTGTTGTTACTGTAGCAATCAGTCTCTGTCAGAGCAATTACTTAAAATCATCCGTCCTCGTTGTTTTTCACAATCCACAGCACACTGAGCAGAACAATGCAGCTGACAATCCGAATGGTGCAGATGGAATTATCATACCTCACCCCCGCCTGACTGACAGTTACCTGCAGGAAGGGGGAAGGACCCTATCTTCTGGATTGGTGGCTTTCTTGTTGCCAAAGAGGGAGAGAGAAAGCTCTTGCTGCACCTTTGTCATCCAGGGACTCAGCAGAGACTTCCTCCTGGCATGTGCAAAACAAACAATGACATTATTCTTCTGGATAGGCAGCGGGGTGGGCATTATCCATGTCGAGGCACTGGCTTGAAGATATTAAACAGGTTAATCAATAGGTGTTCCAGCCTTTGCAAGAGTCTCATTAGCAGGCCATATGGAGTGAAATTCACTAGCTTCTCTTGCCTTTTACCAGATCAATATTTCCAGTAACTGTCACAAAGTACATTGTTTAGAAAAATGTTTGTTTCTTTTGTTTCCTAACCAACAGTTGTTGGGGTGTTTGTGATGTTTGTGTGTAAGCGTGTGGGATAGAGATAGCGGCAGGGTGAGGGCTTGGGAGGTTGATAGAATCTGACCCATTTGCATCAACTGGTACAGCTACCATTATATTTGGAGCTGCAAGTTTTTGGACTAAAGTCCTTTTAACTAAGCAAATATTATCCTTCCTCATCCTGCCTTTTATTCCAAACAAGCAAAGAAACAAAAAGATAAAAAGGAAAGTCTTCAGGGGAGGCAAGATTTTACAGGTGTGGAAAACTGAATCAAACAAAACAGCATTTTTCCTGAACTGCTAATGTTCCCAAAAAGACCTGCCTCTCTCCAAATGGTGCCGCCTGCAATCAGCCGGCGTGGGGCCTGCCAAGTCCAGCCACTTGGGCGAGAGCATCTGCTTTAATGGAGGTCACTGGCAGCTTTAGGAACCTCCGTAATCCTAAACGCCAGAAATGTAATCGTATCCATTCTCAGTGAATTCAGCTCAAAATAATTAGAGAAAGAAAGGGAGGGATAACTTCTGAGTTTCCATCTTTTAGTCTTGAACTATCTATGCCAAATTAAACATGGGGGCACATGAACATAAGGAGAACAATTTTATGACATAGAGACATTTAGAATATACATGCACCTATGTGCATGTGTATTTTTTTCATAATTTCTTTGACTGGCAAGATTCAAAACACTAAAAGGGAAAGAATTCATTTGTTTCAGTAGGGAAAAAAGCAAATTAGAAGAGCTGAATTCTTCTGGCATGCTGATGATTAAACCTACGTTAATCATAAACATCGGTGGGCCACCAACAGGGCTTGTTTAATCATTTTTAACCAATTATGTGACTCTGACTACCCTTCTGCTAGACTTCTTAAAAGTATTTCCTTATTTGGAGTTGGAATATTAAAGTTACAAGATACTCCTGGGTAATCAGAATTTATTGCATTACTATTCAGAAAATCGCCCAATGTAGAGGTTGCCGAAGAGGCACCACCAAATATAGGCCTTCTGGCTACACTTGTTTCCTGGACATCAGGGGATTTTAATGTGAAGAAAGTACAGTTATTTTAATTTTGCATTCAGTGAAATTTGGGCAGTGCAGGGAAGCACTTCCTAACTGAAACTTGGGAAGCCTTGGGAGACCCCCTTCTGCAAGGACAGGGGGCTCTTCTCTATCTGCAAGCTTCGGAAAAGGCTGGGTGACAAGAAAGACTCTTCACATTGACTAGGAGGAGACAGTGTCCTGTTAGGAGTTGGAAGAATGAGACGGACGTAATTTTACTCAGAGTCTACACCCAAGCTATCCAATACAGTAGCCACTGGCTACATCTGGCTACTTAGCAACTAGAATGTGGCTGGTCTGAATTGAGATGTACTGTCACTGTAAAGTACACACCAGATTTTGAAAACTTCAAAAGAAAAAAGAATGCGAAATATACCATTAATAATTTTTGATATTAATTACATGTTAAAATGATAGCATTTTGGATATATTGGGTTAAATACAATACATTATTAAAATTATTTTTACCTGTTTCCTTTTACCTTTTTTTTTAGTGTGACTGCTAGACAATTTAAAATTATACCTGTGGCTCACATTATATTTCTGTTGAGTTGCGTGAGCCTATACAATCCATACCCTATGCTAGTGATTTCACATGTACTCTCTTTTTAAATCTTTATAGCAACTTGATTAGGGGGTTATGATTGTTTTCTTTTTTTTTTTTTTTAATTTATTTTTTCCCCCAAAGCCCCTGTAGATAGTTGTATGCCATAGTTGCACATCCTTCTAGTTGCTGTATGTGGGACGCGGCCTCAGCATGGCCGGAGAAGCAGTAGTCGGTGCGCGCCCGGGATCCGAACCCGGGCCGCCAGCAGCAGAGCGCGCGCACTTAACCGCTAAGCCACAGGGCCGGCCCTGATTGTTTTCTATTTATTGACAGGAGCCAAGTCTCAGAGACATCAGGGAACTTGCTTAAAACATGCAGTTACTACGTGGGAAAACTGTATATGGAGCAGATTGGTCTCATTCCAAAGGCCCTCTTCTTTCCAGAAGGTCTTGCTTCTTTCGTGTCCTATTGCTGAACCCTGTGAGTTGGAATGAGATAAGGGTTTTGACTTTTAATGCCTATGTTGTCACCTTTGCCTAATTCAGTGCTTCTGGATGGGGATGCTATTGTCACTAAGGTGGAGAAAATTCTAGTTTAGATGAGACTGCTCTAGGATCTTCACAGGATCTTTAGTATCCTTGGCCAGAATCTATTAAATGCCAGTAGCTCTTTCTGAGCTTCATGACTGTGATAATCTGATAATCAAAAAAGCTCCCTGTCCATTTCCAAACAACTCCTAGGAGGATGGTACCAGCCTGTGTTTGGAAGTATTCATGTAGACTAGGGCGTCTGCACACTATGGCCCTAGACTTTTTGTATCCTGTTTTTGTAAATAAAGTTTTATTGGAACACAGCCATACCCATTTGTTTACATATTCTCTGTGGCTGCTTTTGCTTTATGAGGGCAGAGTCGAGTAGTTAAGACAGACTATACAGATTGCAAAGCTAAAAATATTTACTATCTGTCTCCATACAGAAAAAGACTCTCGGCCCATCTAGATCTATCTCTGTATATTATTCTGCCTATCAATTACCATACTTGCTTTAGGACTTGCTTTTTGGAGCTTGTTTCTTCTTAATTCTGATTCCTTGCATTTTATACCTCTTGGGTGCACTATTCCCACTTCTCCATACACATAAACTTCTAAAGTTTTGTTTCTACTTCTAGCTCTTTCTGTAGTAGTATTGTAGTCCAAAAGCCTGGATTCCAGTCTGGGAACTGCCACTTAGGGTTGTGTGTCCCTGAGCAAGTCTATCCTTACCCCTTCTCTGAGGCTCCCTTTGATTATCTGTTATGGAGGGCTACTCATTTTTACCTCACAAGAACTGTGGTGACTATGAAAGGATCTAATGATATTAGAGCACCTAAAATAATGCCTGACACATAACAGGTTTCTCTTCTCTCCCTAAGCTGAATCCATAACCAAAACCGTCTGATTCTCTTTTTGTACTCATGGATGAACACACTTCCCTGACTGTTTTTCATCTATTCCCCTCATGAGTTCTAGTGTTACTTCTAGTGCCAATTCCAAGGCCTTTCAGACTGTCATGATGAGACTATTTCTCTCACTAGCATTGTTTTTCAATCAGGCAAGTCAATGACCACTAATACCAGCGATCTAATGAGAAGGGTCACTGAAATAGACTACTTGGGCAAAGAAGAGGGCATTGAATTCAATTTGTAGTTGACCAGATGCTTAGAAATCAAAGAGGTGTCATGTTGTCTTATTGCTTAAAGCAAGTAAATAACCTTGCAAAGAAGTTCAGAATTAATTGAAGTTGAAA
This sequence comes from Ceratotherium simum simum, assembly GCF_057802395.1. Classification (NCBI taxonomy): domain Eukaryota; kingdom Metazoa; phylum Chordata; class Mammalia; order Perissodactyla; family Rhinocerotidae; genus Ceratotherium; species Ceratotherium simum. The sequence continues at coordinate 45,612,224 of NC_141922.1, read as the reverse complement.
TAATTATAGACGATGATAAGCCAGCCACCAGAGAAATGCAATAGTCAAGCTGTGTGGTAACAAATGCATTGATTAACATATGTCAGGACAGCACAGAGTGTAGCTGAGAAACACAGAATCATGAAGGTGAAAAAAATTACCGGCTTCAATAACACTTTTTAGTTATAGCTCAATTCTCTATTTCTGAGATCAGAGAGACTCCATTTTTACAAAAAATATCTGTTTTAGTGAGAGAGAATATTAGCCTGAAAGGCCAGCATGCCACGTGACCAGAAAAGCCACTGATTTAGAGTAAGCAAACATATTTTAACTTCCGGGGAGATAGTCTTTGATTTTGTGATCAGTTGATTAGTGGACCATCCGCAGGTCCAGCAGTTTGAACAAGGTTCATAAGGGTCATCTCCCAGCAGATGAAGACCTCTGTACTACTCAGAGCATGAAGTGACTGATTAAAGCTGAAATGCCTTCAGCTGGAGAACTTCAGAGAAACAACTTCACCTAAAATGAGCCTGGTGCATACAAAAGGACTGGCACGTGACCCATTTGTAGCCCACAACTGAAAAGGAATCCTGGAATAACCTATATTTGCATGGCTCTGGAGTTTTCAAAGCACTTTTCCCTCTATTAACTCGTATGTGAAATGACCAGGTCGATTAACTTATTGAGAGAAAATAAGATTGCTCTTTGCAGATCTAAACCTCCTCCCACCCTTCCGATTTTTTCCACAGAATTTAGGACATGACTCAGTTTCTTAACACATTGGGGGAAAATTTCTTCAAAGAATGGAGTGATGTGTGAAATTAAGAAACAGAAGGAGCATAAGGAAGACAATATGGTAACACACAGTTAAGTTTCCAAGACTTGAGAATATATCTTTTGCAAAATATCCCTGTATGCTAAAGTGCATTCTGTTTATTCTAGCTCAGTGGCTCAGCTGGCCATGTAATATGTTAGCAAATGGCAGACTGAGAATGTAGAGCAAGGTTGGACTATCAGGGCTTTCATCAAGAGGAAACTCTGGGGCTTGGTGTTAGTTTGTAGAGTAGGAGGTGGGAGGGAGGCATCAGAGAATGACTAAAAATGCATGATAGGGAGAGAGGGAAATGAAAACTGAAAAGAATGAAATAGTTTCTCAGACTTAATCAATGGTTAGCATCCATAGCCCCTCACGGAATCTTCCATATTAGTAAAACATAAATAGATCCTCAGAGAATTTCAGCCTAATTGGGCCACTTATTATCCTACCCAATATGTGCTCACCCTAGAAATGAAGTGTCACAGTAATTGAACATTCATTTGGTTTCAGACTCTGCTAGTTGAAGGGAGGATGCTGTTCAACACACAATGCATTCAGGGAAGAGAATGCCACTTGGCCTGAGCAGTTTCTAAAGAACTGAGCAAGCCACACAATTTTATAGCAAGTGAGTTCTTGCTAGGGAAGTGATTACCAACATTTTATATTCTGCAAAAAGCCTTATAAGCATTTAATGGAATGTGCCCTCATCACTCTCCTGCTGTTTTTACCTTCATTTATAGATTATGAAACTGAGGTTTCGTGGCATGAAGAGAATTTCCAGGGTCACATAGTAATTCAGCAGCAAAGTTTCACAATATCACACAATCACAATAACAGAAGGATTCAAAAATAGCCTTTCAATTCATTTACAGAATGAATTATACCTACAAGGCTTCTTTTTGGCTTGAAAAATAGATATGTCTCTCTCCCTCCTTTGTACGAATCTCTTTACACTTTTAACGTAACAGAGTTTTCATGGGAAAAAATATTTCAAATTACTCACAAAAAGAAAGCTTCCATATGGGGTTAAAAAACCCCGTAAAAACAAATAGAACATATTGTATATGTTATAGTTAATATTCTTATTTCCATAATTATCCTGATTTCTTTTTTCTGTTATGTACATTGGCCAGTGTTTATTTTCAGAGTTGTAAAAGATCACATCCAACTACCAAATTTTCCGCATTAAAAAAAGACAGTTGATTGCTAATTGTCTCCCTAAGGTTTGCAGACTAATGCTCCATAGTCTTTTCTAGAAGTATCTCTGAATTGGTTGTGTTTTAATATCGCGAGCCATTTTTCAAATTTCCCAAGGGCATCACTCATAATCAGCCTCCAAGAAATGAGCACTGTGGGTGGACTGCTAACTAAATAGTCATCTCTATTTGACCCTAACTTTTACAAGCCTACGAAGCACTCCTACAACTCTAGACTCACTATATTTGTGGTGATAGCGCTGAAGTACAAATAAGATATTGTCAGATATCTGAATTCTCAAATTATGTGTATCAAGCCTCTTAAGTTCTATTCTCTCTTGGTTGAATAAGGGCTATATTAAGACAGAAGTTTAGCAAACTTTTCAGAGCTCTACTCTCAACAAAGTAAATAAAATTTAAAACTCAATTGACTAGGCTGGACAAGATTATTTCTAAATTATAGTTCACAAAGAGATAAGAATTACTGGGGAGGAAGAATGTGACTGACCAGGTCTCTATCAGTATAAAATATCCCATAATTGGGTTTTTTTTTTAATATTTCAATAGTCTCATGATTAGGTTTATTTTATTTTTTTCTCTAATATTTCCCAATATGTCATCATGAAAATTAGTGATGGACTACCCTCCTTTACCTTTGACTCTCACTTTTCCTTCTCAGAATCCTCAGTGGTTCCCAGGTGCTCACAAGCGATCAAATTCCTGAGTGGTTTACTATTTAAGGCCCTCCACTTTCTGCTTCCGTTCGAGATAACACATTTTTGTGATGGCTCCACTAACCTGTCCATTGTTCCCTGAGTATGTCAACAGCTTCTCAACATACCCTTCGTCTAAAATGCTCCTCCACTCTGCTGCCAAGTCTTCTCTTGTCTTCAAAGTCCTGTGTAGTCCCACCTTTTCGGTGAGGCCACTCATAGGACACTATCTTTGAATAATAGCTTTCTCCGTGGCAGTCTTCTGATTTCTTTTACCCGTAACACTCACTCACTGAGCACATGACATATGCCACACCATATTACTATATATCTCGATCTTCACACTTTTGTACTTTGTACTTTTATGTCACAAGTGTTGTGTCCCTGGGATCCTGCACTTGATAATGTCTGGTGGCATTGATGATGGTTGCTAACATTGAGTGCTATGTGCCAGGTAAACAAAGTGGTCCAAGCACTTTACAAGTATTAACTCATTTAACTCTCCCAGTAATCCTAAGAGTTGGGAACCATTATTATGTTTGTTTTAAGGATGATAAAACTGAGGTACAGAGCAAGTGAGTGACTTACTCTGTGCCACCCAGTTGGGAAACTGTGGAGTTGAGATTTGAACCCAGGTGGTTCAACTTGACTCCCGTCCACTTCAGTAATACACAATACTGAAGATTATTGACGAAAAAAGTGTGAAATTTTACAATTATGAGCTAAATGTTTTTGCAGCATAAGAAGATGAGCATATCTAAAATATGCCATATTTAAGTCAAAAAATGTATTTCTGGTGCTGGCCCAGTGGTTTAGTGGCTGGGTTGGTGCACTCCACTTTGGTGACCTGGGGTTCATCGGTTCGGATCCCAGGCACGTGAACCTGCACACTGCTCATCAAGCCATGCTGTGGCAACGTCCCACATACAAAATAGAGGAAGATGCACACAGATGTTAGCCCGGAGCCAATCTTCCTCACCAAAAAAAAGACAGAAAAAAAGGTATTTCTTCAGAGAATAGAACTTTAGGGATGAGCATCATTTAGTTTTCTTAAATGGATAAAGATGCCTCTGTTTGTGCAAAATTGTGTTAGGACTTGAATCGATATCCAGATAATTCAGGTTCCCAAACACCACTGCTTACTTAGCTGCCCACTTCTCCATAGACGTGCACACTTTCTCTGTCCTCCTTTGTGTTCAGGTCACTGCTGCTTGAGGAGAAACAAAGGGAAACTGGAAGTTTTTAAAAAAGACCTTGAAATAATTGACTTAATATTGAATGAGTCCAATATATCTCTTTTTCAAAATGATAAGCATGCAGTCATAAAAATATAATAGTTTAATGATGAGAAATGTCAAGACTTTGTTCTTTATTTTCTTCTAGTTTTTCAAGGGACTCTAAGTAACAAACTTGAGTAGTAGACATATATGTCAACCTGGGCCCTACATGAGTATGTGAATCTCTTGGTAAAATGAAAGCTGTCATTTATGAGGCATTTTTTTAGGGGGAGAACTTGATGAATATTTGAAATTTTCTATAGATTGAATATCTAGGGATTCCTTAACATGAAAACTAATAAGTGACATCTATTAACATTTAATATTTTTTATTTTTATTATACCTTTTATAATCAATATTTTCATTAAAATTTAATCATGTAAATAGATACAATTTGTTTGAGAAGCCTTAAAACATTTATACCTTGTGACCATTAATTCCAGTTATACGAATCTATCATTAGGAAATAATAAGAAATGCAAAAGAAAAAATTGGAAGCAAGAATGTTTATTGCAGCATTATTTATGCAGTGAAAAATAAAATCTCCTTAAATATCCTGAATTAGAGGAAGTAAATTAAGGTACAGTTGCACAATAGAATATTTATGTAGTAATTAAAAATGAAGAGTGCTTTAATGACATGAAAATGCTTTTAATAATCAGTAATGTTTAAGCAAAATGCAGCACACAAAATTATATATACACTGTGATTACAAATATTAAAAGAAGAATAGATAGGAAAGAAATCAGAAGAAGATATGCTGACATATGAATAGTGAAAGAACAAACCTGTAGAAAAAAGACAAGAAGTATTTATGAAACAATGTTGATAAGAGTAACACTGCACAGTGTGATTGTGGGTGATCCATTATTTTCTTCTTTTCACGTTTTACAATTTATAAATTTATCAATGTGGGTTTACTACTCTTATTATCAGAAAAAATCTTTGGCTTAAAAAAGTTAATTGTAATTTCAATAGAAATGGGTAGGGTTCAAGATGAGAAGATAACAAAATATGAGTTCTGACATTTTATTTTTTGAAATGATTATTGATATTCCTGACGGTCACACAATAGTCTTCAGAGGTACGGCCAGGCAAATCCCTGACAGGCTTATCTATCGAATGGAAAATATTAGCTCTATGTAGTTACCCTCTGGGGTTTTTGGGTGCCTTGTCTACGATATCATTCTTCAAATAGAGTTCCAGGAGATGTTTATTAACAATTAGGAATTGTGTAAAAGTTCTTTCTCAAAATATAGTTATTACTTTGTGCAATTGTTTTGTGACAAAACATCATCAGAATCTTTCTGAATATTGACTATGAAGCAGGGACATACATATTTAATTACTTACAAAAAGTACACTAGAGACTTTGTATTATTTGCTTCTAGCCTAATTCAATTTATTAGGCAATTTATTCATGGATTTATATATATATATGTATATATGTATATATACATATATATATATCTAAAAAATATTTTCACATCGTTGTAGAATAACAATACATTTTTTATCAACAACTCTGTTCAGAGCAAAATTCATTCAAAAATATTATTTTTTGAACCAAGACATTTTATTGTCTCTAGAACTCCAGAGGAGAACAGATCCAACAAGTGGATGGGCTGGATGATAGCCTCTGGGCATCTGAGTGGAGCGCAAGACTGATCCACGACCGCGTCTTTCATGTGATAGGTCCAGCTCTGAATACTAGAGCAATCTATTTGTAATTCATGCCATCATTTTTCCATCCCTAGTATGTTAATAATGCTTTTCATTCCACAGAGAAGCAGTGAAAATAGATTTTTACATAAGACTTTGAAATTGCGCCTCAAGCATGCCTTTATATGGAAACATATGGAAATACAAAATACAAATTTGTGGGAAAGATGTTCTTTGCAGTATTGTTTATGAGATTTAAAAAGGAGAATTATTCTAAATACTCAGAGTTGGAAAAAGTAGAGTCCATAAAGACTTTAAATCATCATTAAAAATATTACGAAGAAGTTTTATTGAAATGCGAAAATAATTTAATAAGTAGAAATGTAAAGCCCCAAACCAGCATATAGAATTATTTGTAGTGGTTAATTAATAAGCAAATTCTCAGATCTCTCAGTCTCTAATTATTCCTTAATCGAAAGCAGAGTTAACTTCGTTTAAAGGAAATGGTCTTAACTCTGGTAGTGCTCCAACATCTTTTAATGGCCTGAATGTTTCAAACTACAGTCCTTAATACTGAAATGACTCCAGGTAACAATCCCTTAGAAGAATTGTTGCAGATCAAAGTTATAATTCCAATTGATGCTAATTAAAAAAATCTTCATACATAGGCTCATAGCATTTAGAGAGTATTGAGAATTTTGCAATTATGTAAATAACACCTTTTACATACGAGGAAACAATTCCACCTACTTCTAAAATGAACCCAAAAGAGAAGAGGATTTCCTCTTATCTCACTGTTTGGGCTCATTTTCTGAGATAAAGCCAGTCTCTTTCTGGAGGAATCTGTGTACCATTTCTCAAACTGAGAGTATTCCTTTAAATTCACTATTCCTCTAAGCCTGATTTAAAAACAAAACAAAACAAAACCCAACCCCAAGTGAAATTACAAATATAACATTTGATTGTTTTGATTAATTTTAATTATCCTTTCCACCTTTGTCTTAATTGGACAAAGGCAGTATAAACTTGTTTTATGCAATTAAGAATAGTTGCGTGCAAAGAAAATGGAGTCCTGTTCTAAATCTTATTTGAACTGACTCATAGTTCAATGTGTTACATGAAAATTAAAGCAAGCATAATATTTAAAAAGCTAATGAGTTTTGGTAAAAGTATCCTTACAGAATGAAGTACTGGGAAATTTTATATGTTGAATTAGGAGTCTATTGTTTTCTTTTTCCTCCATACAAAACAGAGTTTGGGAAAAGATTAGAGTATTTTGAATTCAATTCCCTTTGAGTCGTCATCTCAAAGATTTACTTAAAAACATCTATGGCAGAATTCTATGGAAGTTTTCTTAGAAGGAACTAAAAACACCTTAGAAGTACTATGACAACAGCATTTTTCCAGGAACTAAAAGAAATCAGGTCACGCTTAGTGAAATCAAGCAGCAACCCTAAAGTCAACTGGAATGTTCTGGCTTTTTTTTTCTTATTTAGTTTTTGTGGGGATCAGAGTTTGAGATTCCTCTGAGTGTTTTTCTTGTAAGCCTCTGATTTCTAATCCAAAATATATTATGAGCAGTAGAATTACATACAATGGAAAGGAAAGAAAACTAACAAATTTTCAGCTCCTATTTTATGAACCAAAATCATGCTGGGTGCATGTATTATCTCATTTAATATGAATGGGGGAGAAGTTGCTATAGCAACTCAAACCATTCACAACATAAGTGTAATAGAACCAATTCACTGTCAGCTGCAGGAGCAGTAATTCATGGAGCCCTCTTTTTGTCTCCTGTTACATAGGGATCCCCATTTGAAAGGCTAGATCTATTTCTACGTTTATAAACTACGTATTTACCAGGTGAGTTTGGGTTGGAGGGGAAAGAAGAGAGCTGGTGTTAATGAGCAATCCATGTTCACTTCGGCGATGGATATTCATTGAGCACTTACCACATGCCAGGCACTGTTGCAGGTACTAGGGATAGAGAGTGAAAACGCAAAGTCATTGCTCTCTTGGAGATTATAATCTGCTCAGGTGAGGCAGAAAGGAAACAGCTAGGTCAGCAAACAAGTATTAGGCAGTAACAAATGCTCAGCAAGGCCTTGAAGCAGCGTGATTCACACAGAGGGCTAGCTGTCTACTTTAGATGGGGTGGGCAGGGATGGGTTTCCTGAGGTTATGACAAGGTACAACATTTATTTTACCTTTGCCATAATGCTGGAGGTAATGATGGCCTTATTTTACAAAGCTAAGTGAGGTTAAGCACGTCAAAGGTCACATAGTTATTGCTTTTTCCTTCCCAAATTATGTTGGACTTCAAAATTTTTTATACACTTTGATACGGGAGATTTCGTTTTCTTTTTAAGATTCTGAACTTTTAAAGAAATCATGGTTTATGGAGAGCAAGGTGAGCTTCCCCCTATAATCACATAAAAATGCCAGGACAGTGTGGTGATTTTTCTCTTTTAATCTAACAAAATAATTAATGGGGGAAATGATGCTTATCACTCTTCTCGAACTTCTCAGCAGATATCTTCCCTGTGGTAAACGCTTAAAACAGAGATCCATTTTCTGGCTGACTGATTTGTTTGTTTGTTTTGAAAAATCTTTGCCTCTCTGGAAAGCATGTTTGTCCTAGAATGTAGTATTTTTGCCAAAGTCCCACACTGAGGACTACTCCTCAGGATGGCCTCGTACAGAATGTGTGAATTTCCATCATCAGCTAAAATGTGAACTTGAACAATAGACAGTTGGCTCCCCTCCAGTCCTAAATAAAGCTGTGTAGGAGCGATGTAAAATTCTCCCTGCGTCCATGGAGGGAGGCGGGGCAGAAAGCTCGCGGTTCTTCTCATGCTATTTAGTGACTCTCTCCTTAGGAAAATTCACCCCTTTCACCCATTCCAGAAACCGTGAGGCCTCGTCTTTTCCCAAAGTGACCTCTACCAACATTGTACATACTTGTGGGATGTAAACAACGAGGAGATGAATGATACGTTTTCCCTGTGGGCCCAATTGTAGCCTCTGTACTTTTTTTTTTTTTTTTGGTGAGGAAGATCAGCCCTGAGCTAAGATCTGCGCCAATCCTCCTCTTTTTGCTGAGGAAGATCGGCCCTGAGCTAACATCTATTGCCAATCCTCCTCCTTTTTTCCCCTTTTTCTCCCCAAAGCCCCAGTAAATAGTTGTACGTCATAACTGTGCATCCTTCTAGTTGCTGTATGTGGGACGTGGCCTCAGCATGGCCGGAGAAGCGGTGTGTCGGTGCCCGCTCAGGATCCGAACCCGGGCCGCCAGTAGCGGAGCGCGCACTTAACCACCAAGCCACGGGGCAGGCCCCCCAATTGTAGCCTCTGTATTTCTAAGCCTTGAATTTCTGTTGGGAATTCCTATCCACGTGGTTCTTTTCTAAAATGAACTTATCATAATTTTGTGAAATTTCTAGGTACTTTGTGATTGCTCCTTTGGTTTTCTTTTTCTTCCTTCTTCTACCAAATACTGTCACGGTCCAAAGTTCAGTGCTTTACCCACTGGTTTCCTCCGTCAAAGCAAGCAACAGTTTGTGGCGTGATTACTTTTCATTCATGTTGCAGTCATTGATTGTACTGTTTCAGTTACTGTGCTTGCAGTAGGGATGATTCAAAGTGGATCAGACCAGACTTTGATGATCCCTAACTTTCTCCTAAATTTCCATCCTTCATCTTCAACTGCTGCAGGACAGCTCCATCTTGATGTCCTCGAATTTTCTCGTATTTGAATAACCTCTCTCCTCACTAACTCCCTAAACCCATTGTCCTCAGAGGTTTTCCCAGTTTTCTATCAACGGTCCCATCATCCTTTCAGTCATCCCTCCCATTGCCAAGTCTCCCATTGCCGTTTCACAATGCTTCCTGCTGTCTTTCCACTCCAGTGGCGAGGACCTTAGCTGGAGACCTTATCAGCTCGTCACTGGGCTACTGTAATAATCTCTTCAATTGTCTCTCTACCTCTGAGTATTTTCTCTTCCATTCATCCTAGACACATGGCACTGCTGTCTTCAACTTTCTAAAACACCTTGTTATCTTACACGAAACTGTGCAGGAACCTCTGTGGCTGCCCGTTAGATTGGCTTTCAAGATCTCCCATATCTAAACCATCTAACCTCTAAGGTTTCCTCCCGCCTTTGCACTGACGTTCCATGCCAGCCAGACTGGCTTTATGTGCATTTTTACTTTTGCTTTTTCCTTCATGATATTCTGTCCCACCCTACACCCACCCCCCAAAATTGTTTGCCCTTCCACTTCTGTGCACATAGCTTCTTTTGTATAAAGCTTGCCTCAAGTCTGACTTGTTCTCTGAAACCTTCCTAACTACGCCAGCTATCAGTGATACTTCCCTCATCAAGACTCCTATATCCCTTACCTTGCCCTACTTTGGATCACTGTATGCTATGGACTGAATGTGTGTGTCTCCCCAAAAATTCATATGTTGAAGCCCTAACCTCACGGTGATGGTATTTGGAGGTGTGGGCCGTTGGGAGATAATTAGGTTTAGATCAAGTCATTAGGGTGGGATATCCCTCATGGTGGGATTATTGCCCTTAAAGAGAGAGAGAAAGAGAGAGAGAGAGAGAACTCTCTCTCCATGAGCAAGCATGAAGAAAAGACCATGTGAGGATGTCGACGGATGGTGGCTATCTGAAGGCCAGGAAGTGAGCCCTCACCAGAGACTGAATCAGCCTGCACCTTGATCTTGTGCTTCTCAGCCTCCAGAAGTGTGAGAAATAAATGTCTGTTGTTTAAGTCACTCAGTCTATGGTATGTTGTTATAACAGCCCCCGTTGGCTAAGACACTCTAGTTATAGTCACTTGACTGTCTCTCCTACCACTTTCCTCCTTGCTCAATTTTTCTAGCCACCCTGGTGTCCTGGCTGTTTCTGGAACACATTGAGCAAGTTCCTGCAAGAGGGAGGGCTTTTGTCCTTAAAGCTGCCTCTGCCTGGGACATGACTCCTTGAAATATGCGTATGATGTGCTCCCACATTTCCTTTAAGTTTCTGCCTAACTTGCATCCCTCACCATCTTAGCTAAAATAACAACTTCTATCAATATCTCTCCTCTTATATTGTTCTATTTTTCTTCATAGCACTTTCAGCATTTGACGTTATATAATTATCTATTTGTTTACTTGTTGAATATCTCTTGCATACAATGGAGACTCCATGTGGGCAAGCATTTTGCCTACTCGTGTATTATTCTGTCCCCGGTGCTTAATCTTGGGCACATAGCAATGCTCAGTAAATATTTGTTGAATAAGTGAATGATTCTTTATGCCTGCCTAGTTTCTCCAGAGTCAGTAAACTCTTAAGAGCGTGGCCAATGTCTTACACTCTTTCTATAACCAGCACCAAGCAGGGATCTAGTTACTTCTGCTACCACTGTTCACACAACTGAAAACACCTCCCACTAATGTCATCATGGTGGAACAGACACATCCAAACCTATTTTCTGGCCTCATCATACAGTTTGTAGCCCTGTACATTATTGAACACATCCTACTTTCAAAATCCCTCCTCTTCCTTGGCCTCTAAGACTCTGGTCTTGTCATCTCTCTATCTGCTACTGTGCATTCACAAGCTCCTCTTCCTTCCTGTCCTCTGGAGTTCTCACTCTGCTTATGTCTCTTATCCTCTTGAATGATTTAAAGTACAGTTGATTATTCACTGATTTCATATTTGCAGATTCACCTGCTCATTAAAATTTTTTTATAACCCCCAAATAAATACTTGTTGTGCTTTCAGCATTAATCTCAGACATGAACAGGGTGGGAAAAAATTAGTCACCCAACGCCCATGTTCAAAGTGATCCTCTGCCTTCTCACTTCAGCTCTCATTCTGTATGCAAGTGTTCTTTTTGCAGCCTATTTAGTTCCATGGTTTGTTTGTTTGTTTTTGCATTTTTGTAGTTTTTTTGTTGTCAATTTCACTGTTTATAGTGACCTCAAGCATAGTGCTGAAGTGTTGTCTAGTGTTTCTAAGCACAAGAACACTGTGATGTGCCTTATAGAGAAAATACATGTGTTAGATAGGCTTCATTCAGGCATGAGTTATAGTACTGTTGGCCAGTCAATGCTAATAAATCAGCAATATATATTAAATAAGGTGTCTTTAACAGAAACACACATGAAACAAGGTTATGTACTGATTGCTTGACAAAAACATTATGAGAAGAGGCTTGAAGGAACCTACCCATGTATTTCCCCTAGTAGCAACATCTCAGCATTCACTAATTTAGTGTTCGTGGTGACTTTATGGACCATAATAACCACGAATAATGATGATTAACTGCACCTTCTTTCTTTCTTTATTCGACGATGACTCCTACAGCCATATCTCCAGTTGGAGTGGTTTCTCAAGCTCCTCACCCATATTTCCTCCTGCCTCCTGACTTCTATCTTTTCTTTGCCTTTATTCTGGCACCAGGTTATAGCTCTGAAACATTGCATCTAATCACATCACCCGTCTGTTTTAAGCTTCCCATTGCTCTCTGTTTTGCCTAGGATCATCCAACCTTTACAGCATAGAACATCTGTACAGACCTCTAGGTGATCTGTTCTGCCTCATCACCCTGAATCCCCCCAACACCTTTGCTCCATCCAGACTTCTTACCCTGCCTCAAATACCAGACTCCTCTATGTCTCTGCACCTTTGTACATGCTTTTTTCTATCCCTGAAGGTCCTTCCAACCTTTCTTAGTGTGCAAAACTCTTAATCACCCATTAAGAGGTCTTTCAGGTGTTACCTTCTCTCTGAAGTTTTCCCAATTGCTTAGGCAGGTGATTGCTTCCATTTCTGGCCTCTGGCACCTTATTGTAGGATTTGCATTGTGTGTGTCCTAGTTTTCTTGCATGTCTGTCTTTTACACTAGTCTGATGTGTGTTTTCCAACACCACCAAGCAATTCTCCAATTCCCAGCAGACATTGACTAGGTGTCCTACAATTTAACTCAAATCTGACCCTGTCTATCTGGAGATAAGAGTCAGATCCCGTAGGCTAAGGGCTCAGTCCCACAAGACTGGAACCCGCCCCCCCTTCCAGATAGATGCCAAGAGCAAGTCTAGGTTGTCACCTGTGCTTTTGACCTACCGGCTATAAATTGGAGATTCTTACAACCCCCTCCTTCGGTTTGACTAATTTCCTAGAGAGGCTCACAGAACTCAGAGAAACATCTACTTTTTAGATTACCTGTTTATTATAAAAGGATACAGCTCAGGAACAGCCCGATGGAAGAGATGCAGAGGGCAAGGTATGTGGGAAGAGACGTGGAGCTTCCACGCTCTTTCTGAGCACACCACTCTTCCAGGATCTCCGTGCATCCACCTGGAGCTCTCCAAATCCCCTCCTTTTGGGTTTTTATGGAGGCTCCATTACACAGTCATGATTGATTAAATCATTGGCCATTGGCGATTGATTCAACCTCCAGCACCTCTCCCCTCCTTTGAGGTGAGGGGGTGGGATTGAAAGTTCCAACCCTCAAATCACGGTTGGTTCCCCTGGCAACCAGCCCCCATCTTAGGTGCTTTCCAAAAGTCACCTCATTAACATAAACTCAGGTGTGTTCGAAAGGGGCTTGCTATGAATAACAAGACATTCCTTTCATTTTTATGGCTCTGGAGCTATTTCAGGAACCAATGACAAAAAACCAAATATTATATGAAAAGATGCTTCTATTGCTCTTATATAGAAAATGCTAGGGCTTTAAGAACAGTATGCCAGGAACAGTGGACAAAGACCAAATATATATATTTCTTATTATAAATCACAGTATCGCACTAGACTGCAACAAATCCTCACAGACAGGGCCAGATCATTCTTCCTCTCATATGAGCATCTAGCACCAGCATGAAGCACGTGTCAAGCACTTAACAATGTTTATTGAATGAACTGAAAGAAAGAATATTTGTGAGTGATGCTGGGATACGTATCTGCCCTCATAAGATATTTCCTTGAATCTAGGTAAGAAAATTCTATTTCTAAATTATGATTAAATGATGTAATTACTATTATTTCTCTTTATCCTCAAAATTAATCACACATAAAATACTCTGAAAATTCACCTATTTCGATCACAACCATCAGAAAGCCTCACTGGAAAGTTTGATTCTATTAACGTCATGCTATAGAACTTGTTTGTTGAATGAATGGATGAATGAATAAACGGAAAAACAAAACCCCAAATGATTGAAAGAATGTTGTGTGGCTTTCATTTAAGAATAGTGAATCATGAATTTGGATTTAGAATATCTCAATTATAGAACCATTCACTTAACCTCCCTGGACTTCAGTTTCTTCAACACTAAAATGGGATAATAATGCCCAAATCTGAGGGTTAGAGTAAGAATTTAATGATACTGTGCTAAGAATTCTCTTTGTGAACAAAAACAACAACAACAACAAAAGAACACTATAAAAATGGAAATAATTGTTTCAGCATTTAGGTTTATTTATAATGGACAGTTCTACTTTTGGTGCAATCAAGAGACCTATCGCCTCCAATCTAATATCTATGTAGTTGCTTTATAACTTGGCTCAGAGAAAGAATTCCACCAAAAAGGCATAGCCTGTGTTTTGTTTTGGAGAAATCTCTATAAGCAGAACATTTCATAGATGTTTTACACAATGACAAAGAGTTATTCACAGACAGATGCTGGCCATGTGTTTTCCAAGATCAATGAAAAATGCCAGCAAATGGGAAATTGGAGGGAGGGCAGAACAGATCCTTCCTGAAGCAGCACACCTCCCAGTTGGAAACCCCGCATCTTGTGAGTTTCCACGGCAGTGCCGGGAGCGTGCCAGGGCTGTGGGTGTGGTTCTGTGCAGCTGACTGCGGCATAACTCAATCAGGGAGTTCTCAGTGGCTGGACATCTGGGTTCTGAAACTGTTGTTTATGTTCTCCAGATGGTCATGGACAGCAGATAGGATAGGTTTAAAAGGAAGGAATACAAAGGGGGGAAAAAGAGTCAGAAAAGTAGCTAAGCTGCTTTTGTCTTTTCCTCACTATAATCTGATTTTGTGGGTAGGGTAATAAAGCTACTATTCCAGGAAAAAATGCTTTTCACTCATTTAAAGATGCCTAAACATCTTGAATGGTTTCCTGGTCATAAAGGAAGTTCTCCTTGTATAGACAACTATAAGCTAAAGGGGAGATACAGGAAACAATATCTTTTAAAGTGACACAATGCTTGGATTGCGTAATCATAGATTGTAGAAGTCAATGTATATCTTAATGCTGGTGATAAGAAAAATCTTTCTAATGAGAAACGACAACGATTAAAGATTGTGGAGACATCTTTGGAGACTAAATGAAACAAAACTAAACAACAACAAAATGCCAAGATATTTTGGGACATGTTTGAGATGGGAGTTTTGTGACCTTTTCATTCTAGCCTAAGTACCTAACATGCTGAAAGTGTTAGCCCCTCAAAGTTGGTGGAATGTTTGAGGTGAGGCATTCTATGACTGGACAAGATGTTTCTCTGCTGATAACCAGTGTTATTCTTGGAGGAAATTGATTCCCCAGAAATGGTGTTTACCCAAGATGCTGTATTAAATGGTATCAGAGCTGAGCTATATCCACTGAAGAGGCCAGTCCCAAAATAAATGCTGTTCTTTTTGAAATGATAGTTCATCCATTCATTCATCAAATATTCATTGGCTTGTCATTCATTCTTGTCATATTCAGACAAGATTCTCAATCTCAGGGAACATTTATTCCGGGCTAGCTACAGTAATAACAGCTACCTAAGGCTGAATGCTTATTCTACACCAAGGTGTTTTCATAGATTTTCTCTTATTCTTTTAGGACTTTTGCAAGGTGGGAGCTATTATTATCATTTTCAAGTTGAAAAAAACAAGCAGAAGAGGTTAAATGACTTTCCCAAGGTAATGTACGTCTTTCTTGCTTCAAAGCTGTATTCTCCCAAATACTCTACTGCGCTAGAGAAATGTAGGGTGTTTCTCCAGATATTGTTTTTTAATAATAGGAGGATGAGCAGGACACATAGTGCTGTTTAATCTTATGCTGATACATACTGCTGCTGCCACCACCACCACGACCGTGACTACTTCTTAAGCCTTTATGCTGCTATAAAAAATATCTGCAACTCAGGGAGGGTGAAGAAGTGGTCCAGCTCTCTTCAGCAGCTCTGACTGTTCTGAGAGGAGACAGACATAACTAACTGCGCCCTAGTCTATAAATTTTTCTCCATATGTTCCATTTATTCTGCTGAAAGCTCCTCTAAAATCAGACCATGACTTGTCCTTTTTTTCACTTTCAATAAATACTTAGTATAGGCTTACTACTTGCTATGCACTGTGCTGGGTGCTTGAGATAAAATTGTGATTAAGCTAGACATTTTAATGATTAAAATTTTTTTTTGTCAATGTAATAGATACAAATGGTTTAAAAGGCTAAATAATATTACAAAGTCAACAATAAAGTACAGTGGTTCCCCACCGACTACGCCTCATTGTCAGCCAGTAGCCTTCCAACTGGCAACCAGTTTTGTCTTCTTTTTAGCAGTTTCTTTGGGCATTTGACACCATTGTATTTCTAAATAATGTATGTCTATTACTATCTTTGTTTTACATATTTTCTAGTCACTTCTTAGACTTATTTTTCTCAGACTAACCACTCTGCTTCCCCATCCTCCCAATATAGTTATAATTTTGATTAAATCATTATTCATTGTTTATTATTCATTATTATGCCTATGCAAATATTATTCACAAATGAGCATTGTCATATGATTGTGTTTCCTTTTTTATTGTTACAAGGTTAGTAATTTTTCTATTTGCATTTCTTCTTCCTATACTGTTTATTAGCTCTCAGCATCATTTTCCTTCACATCAGGACATGTATAGTTACATTTTTTCTTAGAAAAATCCTTTGAGAGACTCTTTCATCTGAACTTCCCAGATAATATCTTGACTTATCCCTTTTCTCTCATACTTGGAATTCCCTTTGTTTTTCTTCTGAGTTTGTTTACTGGCTTCCTGGATTTTACACCTTCCTCCTTCTTGGTTCTATTCCCTTGTTTGAAAGAGTGCATCTTTCGGTAGTTTAGTCAGATTAAAAAGATAGTAAAATGACCAAGAGTGTGGTGGCAGCGCCCGAACTCCTGTCTCCTGAGTTGCACTGCTCCAGTCTGAGCGAGCGGCTGCTGTGACATCCCCTTTCACGACAGATGACCTTTCTTTCTGTCCAGTTTTGGATTCTCTCTCTCTCTGTTTCCTGATATCTTGGTTTATTCTCATATTTTGGGGACATTTTCCACTCTCTTTATAAGGGAAGTACTTGTTTTTTTTTGCATGATGCATGTCTAAGAATGTCTTTATTTTACCCTGACACTTGACTGAACATTTGGGTGGGTACAGAATTCTAGATTAGCAATAATTTTACTTCAGATTCTTTTTGTGTGTGTGTGTGTGAGGAAGATTGGCTCTTGAGCTAACATCTGCCAATCCTCCTCTTTTTGCTGAGGAAGACTGGCCCTGGGCTAACATCCATGCCCATCGTCCTCCACTTTATATGGGATGCCGGCACAGCATGGCTTGACAAGCGGTGCGTTGGTGTGTGCCCGGGATCCGAACCCCGGGCCGCCACAGTGGAGCACGCGCACTTAACCGCTTGCGCCACGGGGCCGGCCCCACCTCAGACGCTTGAAGGCATTATGCTACTGCTTTCTTGCTTCCAATATGCCATTCTGATGACTGTTTCTTTATCCGCGTCCCTGATTTTTCTTTTGATAAGCCTGTAGAACCTTTGTTCCCAGGGTTCTGAAACTTCACAATGTTTTGCCTTGATGTGGATCTATTTTCATCTATTTTGTTGGGCACTCCATGGGCCTTTTCAATCTGGAAATTTATGGTTTGCAGTTGTAGGAAAGTTTCTTGCATTCTTTCTTTGATGATGTTTCCCCTCAATTTTCTTTGTACTTTTATTCTGAAAATCTGTTATTTGAATGTTGGACCTCTTGAAATAATATTCATACCTTTGTCTCCTGTTTTCCTTCTCCTTGTTTTTTTAATCTACTTTTGTGACAATTACTCCACCATTTTCTTTCAGCTCTCTGTTGAGTTTTTCATTTTGGGGAAGGGGGTACTATGTTGCTATATTCCAAAAGTTCTTTTTTGTTCTAAGTAAACTCTTCCTTGTAACACCCACTTCTTGTTTCGCAGATGAAATATATTCTCTTATCTCTCGAGGGATATTAATGATAGTTGCTGTTACTATTGTTACTGATGACTTTTTTCCTCCCTGCATAGATTCTATTTTCTCCAAGTTGCTTTTTTTTTTGTTTATCTTAGTCTCTAGCCTCCGTATTAGATGTTTCTCTGATATCTGGTTATTCTTGATTGTCTGCTCATGAACATTAACAAGCTGTTTGGAAGCTCTAAGGACATGAGTAGGGCTATCTGACTCTGAGCTTTATTGCCAGATAACCTGGGAGAGACATTTCTTGAGGAATTCACGATGTCAATATCTTTAAGTCCCTTTGTGGGGTGGGAGGGGAATCGGTTAGAACCTCTGGAGATGTCGCCTTCTCTCTACTGCCTAGAGAGTAAAAGTTTAGTCGTGAAGGCTCTAGGAGCCAAGTAAGGGAAGAGAGCTAGGGGCTTCTTCATTTAGTGTTCAGCACATATATGAACACTTAATTTCTCTCTATTCGGTATGGCATCAATCTATTCCATTTTGCTAAAGACCCTCTACTCTTTCCAGAGAATAAACTTCCAGGATCTTGGTGGGGGGAGTGGTAGTGTGAGAGCAGAAGTAAAGAAGGATCTAACTATTTCTCTAAAGCTTTCAACAACCTTCCCGAGGAGAAAATACTTTTGGTGTTTCTGGCTCCCTTCCCTCCCTCTTTCCAGGACCGTGCAGGGAGTTCGTTCCAAGGGGACTGATTCAACTCACTAAAGCACACAGAGAACCCAGGTTGTTTTGGAAGCTGGGGTGTGGAAACTTCCAAGCAATGCTCCAGGGCCAGGACACCTTTTTGTTACAGAGAAAAAGAGATGTCTTCTCATTAGTGAAGGCTGTGAGTATGTGTGCTCATGACTCGTTTGGAATATCAATGGTAGTTGGAGGATCTTATGCACTTTGGGTTGTTCTCAGTCTCCCCGCTGTCAGTTCAGGATTTGGCTAGATCACTTACTGCCAGACTACATTCTTTCTAGCTTCCAACATTTTATTGCTCATATCTTCTCTCTAGGTCTCTGCATTTTTGGCTTATGTCTGTTTTCAGGAAAAGTTCATTGCTATAGTTTTAGTGAGATTTGGGGCATTTATATTATTAAACTACCTTTTCAACCCAGAACTGGGCATTTTTCCTCTCAGCACTGCATCTTCAGCACCTAATGCAGAGCCTGGCATATAGTTGGTGCTCAATAAAGGTTTTGTTGACCTCAACTCACATTATCTGTAATACTAACACTATCACCATGTATCCTAGTTATCTACCCAGAGTTGTTATTAGCCTCAGATGAAGTGATATACTGTACCTTAAAGTGCCTTGTAATTTGAATATATGATTATGGTGAAGATGAGGGTGATGGCAATACATCTTCTCTCTTCTTTCTCTTCCTAACTAGAACTTACGTGCCTGGTTCTAAGCTATTTGCTTTATATGTATCATCTCTAGTGTTTGTTATAAACTTGTAAAATTCTTGTCGGTATTCCCATTTTATCTTCTTTTTTCCTCATTCTCTATTCTCATTGTCCCTCTTGCCAAGCTCAAGTATAAGTTTTTTGGTTTTGTTTCTTAAAGAGCAAGCCACATAAAGGTCTTGATTTTTCTCTAAGATGCGTAACTTTCCCACATGTAGATGTAGGTGTTGAGATGACAAGGCAGCTGCGAACAACTAGAATTACACCCACTCTAATTCTACTTCACTAAAAAACACAAAAAACCTTATTTCTCTTGTATGTCCAGCCTTGTATGCCTGGAACCTTTTAAAAATGCTTGAGGCATGGAGCCTGAGTATGAGGCATGGGATAATAATCAAAATTTTAAGTTCTCATTTAGGGTCCAAACTCACATTACTTGATTCAACTTCTATTTTAAAATAAAGCTAGCCCTAAACTGAATTTTATTTGCAGAGAATACATGGGTATTCAGAAGGCCTCTAGGCAGATTAAATAGGAAAAAAGTGGAAAGGAGAATATTGAGTTCACAAAACCCTACACTATAAAATAAACATGGGTCGGTCCCCTGGTGTAGTGGTTAAGTGCACGTGCTCCGCTGCTGGTGGCCCGTGTTCGGATTCCGGGCGCGCCCTGATGCACTGCTTGTCGGGCTGTGCTGTGGCGGCGTCCCATGTTAAAAAAAAAAAAAAGTAGAGGAAGATGGGCACAGATGTTAGCCCAGGGCCAGTCTTCCTCAGCAAAAAGAGGAGGATTGGCATGGATGTTAGCTCAGGGCTGATCTTCCTCACACACAAAAAATAAAAAAAATAAAATAAACACAAATGTGCTCCCATATGGAGCAATGATGGGGTTCTAGAGCAGGGCAAAAATGCACCCTGCTTTTCTATGCTGCCTGGGTTGATTATAACTGAGGAAACCAGGCAGAATTCCGGATTCAGGGAAAAAGTGTCTCCACCCTTTGGAAGTTTCTCTCTCCCAATGCAGCTGCATTAGCATTTCATTTCTTACGTTCCCAGGTGAATAGCGTCAAGGTAATTACAATTTTGTGTAATCTAGCAAAACTGAAAAAGCAATATACTCAATTCAAATGCAATGGGAAAATGCTATGCTTTGTGATAGCACAGGTCTTTGTTCCTCTTCAGAGCGGCTTTCATCCCCTGCATCAGCAGAGGGAGGTGAAATTTCGGCAGAGTACATCTGCTGAACTGAGAGGTATTTGAGAAGGGGTCATGCTCTTGCTGTATGGGTCCCTCTTCAAACCCCAAGCACTAATACCTGGAAGCTTCCTCCTTAAACCTTTCCTAAATTACTCTGCTCAGGTTGTGCAGATGGATATTGTTGTGTGGCTCCTGTAAGATCGAAGGAAGCTCAGCCCAACCTAAGCGTGTTCCCTCTGCCCTTTAATATGTAAAAAGCAAAACCCAACAAAACAGGTGCTTGTGTTAATTGCTACTCCCAAGGGGGTGAACTGGGGGCAAGAAAATGAGGGAGCTTTGAAACTGTAGTCAGAGCAAAGACCTTGAGAGACAAGGTTAGCCAAGAAAGATTAAAAAAAAATCATCTAGTTAAAAACCTCACCCGTTGAATGGGGTGACAGATGAATGATGGATGCAGGTGGGAAAATGGGATTCCCTTCAAAGAAAAGAGTGTGATGTGCAAAGCAATGAGGAAACTCGAGGTCCTGGTGCGTGTGCACGGGGAGCAGATAATGCCTGTCTTGTGTGCTCATTGTATTGTCAGAAGCTGCTGGAATAAATCCTCTGGGGAGCTGCTATAAAAGAAGGCAAAACCAAGAGCAGTTTCCCATTTTGGTATAAATTTAGAGGAACTGTAATTGTCATTGTGTTATTGTTTAAGGTCAAGTTCTTATGAAAGGAAGAACAAAATAAGTAAAACTCTGAAGAACATGGGCTTTTGAGCCAGACATGTTAAGACTCTGCTCCACTGTTAACTAGTTATGAAGCGATTTTTAACCTCACTGAGCCTCAATTTTTTAATCTGTAAAATGAGAATAACAATAATTCCCTTTCTATTTTCTTATAAGGAGTAGCGATACTGGGTTCAAAGTGACTACAACAGTCAGGAACTGAATAGGTCTCCAGGAATGGTAGATATCATTTGGATGTTAGAAATAACAATAAAACTTGGATGCAGATTTTATCAAAATATGTCTAATCTTGGCCCACCAATGAATCCTATGGATCTTTAAGATGGATAGGTGAACATCACTGATCATACCTAAAAAACAAATGAACAAACAAACAAATGAAAACAGATAGAGAAACAACAACAAAGATTAAAACAACTGCAATAAACCAAAACTAGAGCCGGCATCAGAACAAACAAACAGAAAGTTGTTCTGATCTAAACAAACAAATTTATAGGAATTAGAAAGGTATTAGAGCCTCTATTCTGGTTCAAATGGTCATTATTTCAAATGAAATTACTTAAATAGTCTTCTAATCTTATATTTATTAGAGTGCTTGGCACTCTGTGTATTTGTGAATGAACTCGGCTACTGGCTAGGTTTTCTCCTCTCGAGTTGGTATGTTGTCGGCCTTCTCCTTAATGCACAAACTTGACTGTCAGTGGAACCAGCTGAATAAGAGGCTGTCAGGAATTTCCGCAAATGATTAAAGCATAAAAGTAAATAATGAATGACTAGTGTGAGAGAATGTTTCTTTTCTTTCTGTAATACGCTTGGCGAGGAAAGAAGACTGGAGATCGGAGACAGTCAAGAGCCCACTGCTGGTTTTCTCATGCACATTTACATTGCTGCTTTATTTTCCTGCTGAAGTATTTATTACCTTAAAAACAGTAACATTTTATTTCATCAGTTTATCTGTGGAGACCCTCTAGTTTGACTTGATTTCCTTTAGAGGAAGAACGAGGTATATATGTTAAAGTAATTAAAATTCAGTTTTAGAATATAGGAAAATTATCCCATAAATATTCTGTCTTAACTCTGGACAGTCTGTTTCTCTCTCTCTTTCTCTCTCTGTCTTTTCTCCCTCTGTCTCAGAAACATCTTCCTTCCATCTTTCTCTCCTGTTTTCCGTGTGTTTTTTGTTCACAACAATAGAGAAAAAACAAATGGAATGGAAAAGGAGATTGGCAAGTAAGATGGGAAAGCATTAATTTAGCTTCCAAACAGATCTTTGAAGCTATTTGCTGCTTTTCATTGTCATTGCCAACCCAGAACTCCAGACTGGGGAGCATAGTGTCTTTTGGGGTGTCCCTCTGCTTGCCAGTTCATAGACTTCCTCGGAGGTGCAAAGAGTAGGGAGTCATATAACTTCTAGAGAAATGAAAGAGCTCCCCAATGAAAACAGAAACAAAACCAAAAAATAGTAATTTATTCCAGAATACATTTTGTTTGCTTGTTTATTTGCCCAGTTCTTTAGTACTGAAAACTCCATGAAGGCAGCAATAATATTTGTTTTGTTCATTAATGTATTCCTAACGCCTATTCAATGTGTGTGTGCGTGTTACGTGCCGTCAAATCAGCTCTGACTCCTGGCAACCCTACGAACGAGTGATGGCCACCATGTCTGGTCCTCAACAGCCCTACTCAGCTCCTGTAGACTCATGCCTATGGCTTCCTTTGTGGAGTCAATCCATCTCATATTTGGTCTTCCTCTTTTCCTCCTGCCTTCTATTTTTCCCAGCATTGTTGTCTATCCAATAAGAGGTTCTTAATATGTATTTGCTGGATGACTGACAATAGCTCACACTTAATGATTAATTTATTTGTGCCAGGCATAGTTGTAAGAACTTTGCACACATTAGCCTGTTTAATCCTTGTGTTACTATCATTACAGCTCCTAACACTTTCAGTGAGAGATGAGAATAGAGAGATGAGATGCAGAGGTGGATGATTTACCAAGGTCTCTGGCTGGTGAAGGGCAGAGCTGGGATTCAGACTCAGGCAGCTGGCTCCAGAGCCTGTTAATAAATATCTGCCAGCTGATGAGAATAATAAGATCACATTTAAGTGGAGAGTTATTTCCTATATCCTGGGTAATTCAGCAGAGGGGAGAAGGTTTTGTGATTTCTATGTTCCTTTGACAGAGTCAACAATCTAGATCAATAGGGGTAATATTTGATCCCAAAGTGACTTAGTCTATTTGATACCACCTACATGAGTACTAGTGTAATCAAACCTTGGGAATTCTTGCTCAAGTATTGGAGCTGTGTTCTGAACTATGAGCTGGTGGACCCATTAGATTGTCAATACTTTGAGGATATAATAATGAATAAACTCATTCACTTAACTTTTATTGTGTAGCTACTGTACTCCAAGTACATTGCTGGGGCAAGGGAAATGTGTATTACGCATCTTTAGATCTTCAGAGTCTAGCAAAGTACTCTGAGAATATACTTCAAGGATAGTACTTAATAAAAGTTTATTAATGAGTAAATTCAATGAGGTAGGGTGTAGAGGGAGAGGAGGAACATTGGAGGTGGGGGATAATGAGTTCAGATTGTACTCTTGTGTTTGAAGTATCTTTGGGACACTGAAGTAGGGCCAGAACTGTGTGAGATTTCCTATGACAGCGTATAAAGTCAGAATAGAAGAGACACAGAAGAAAAATCCTGAGGCTCAACAAAATTTAAGGAGAGGTGGAGGAGGCTGAAAAAAAATGACTGGGATAGTAGGAAGAGCATCATGGAAGGCTATTTCAGAAGTATAGTTGTTTACTTGCGTTTCTCTGATTACCAGTGATGACCAGTCGCTTTACAAGTGTGTATTAACCATAGGATATTCTTTTTGTTTAGAGAGTTTAATAAATGATGGAGTGATTAGTGGTCAATAGTGTCAATTTTTGCAGGAGATTTTTGTAAGAAACAGTTCTTGCTTTGTTTTTATCTTACACTTTAAAAAATTGTAAAATATAACACATACACAGAAATGTACAGAAGACATCATGTACAACTTAATCAAGTATTATAAAGAAAACAACCAGGTAGCCACTGACAAGTCAAATATGGCACACTGCTAACATCCCAGAAGCCCCTTACATGGCTCTTCAAATCACATCCCAAACCTTCTCCTCCTGGATGTATCCCCATCCTGACTTTTTTTGACAATTGCTCCTTTACTTTTCTTTACACATTTTATGCCAAAATATACATCTCTAAACACAATAATTTAGTTTGCTTGTTTTTAAACTGTATAGAAATAAAACAATGTGTTCCTTTGTATCTGGCTTCTCTTGCTCAATATCATTTTTATGAGACTCACCCATGTTGTTGCATATTGCTGTGGTTAATTTTCTGTGCTGGGTAGTACTCCATGTATGAATATAGCACCAGTATAGCACCATTATATTGCTGATGAACATTTAGCTGTTATGAATAATTCCAGTATGAGCATTTTTGTAAACGCCTCTTGGTTTGCATGTGTGCACATTTCCTTAGGTAACTACCTAGTGTAGAATTGCTGGTTCATAAGGCTTGCGTGTATTCAGCTTTAATAGATGATGTCGAACACTTTCCCAAAGCAGTTGTAAAAATTTATTTATTTATTTTTTATTGAGGTATAATTGATATACAGTATTATATTAGTTTCAGGTGTACAACATAGTGTTTGACATTTGTATACATTGAGAAATGGTTATCATGATAAGTTTAGTTACTGTCACCATACAAAGTTAATACAATATTATTGACCATATTCTCTATGCTGTACATTACATCCTCGTGACTTATTTATTTTACAACTGGATGTTTGTACTTCTTAATCCCTGTCACCCATTTTGCCTTCCCCCTAACACCCCGCCCCTCTGGCAACCACCAATCTGTTCTCTGTATCTATGAATCTAGATTTTGTTTTGTTTGTTTTTTTTTGTTTTTTAGATTCCACACAGAAGTGAAACCATGTGGTATTTGCCGTTCTCTGCCTGACTTATTTAACTTAGCACAATACCCTCAAGGTCCATCCAAGTTGTTGCAAATGGCAAGATTTCATTCTTTTTATGGCTGAGTAGTATTCCACTGTATCTATATGCCACGTCTTCTTTATCCATTTATCTGTTAATGGACACTTAGGTTGTTTTCATATCTGGGCTATTATCAATGATACTGCAATGAAGGTAGGGGTGTATATATCTTTTTGAATTAGGATTTTTGTTTTCTTCAGATAGATACCCAGTAGTGCAATTGCTGGGTCGTATGGTAGCTCTATTTTTAATTTTTTGAGGAATCTCCATGCTATTTTCCATAGTGGCTGCACCAATTGACATTCCCACCAACAGTGTATGAGGGTTCCCATTTCTTCACATCCTCACCAACATTTATTATTTCTTTTCTTTTTGATAATAGCCATTCTAAAAGGTGTAAAATGATAACTTAGTGTCGTTTTGATTTGCATTGCCCTGATGATTAGTGATGGTGAGCATCTTTTCATGGGATTGTTTGTTTTTTTGTTACTAAGTTGTGGAGAACAATTGTAGCAATGTGTATTTCCACTGGTAAAGTATGAAGGTTCCTGTGGCTTCAGGTTTTCTCCAACACTTGTTATGATCAGTCTTTTTAATTTTAGCTTTCCTGGTGGGTATATCACCATATCTCATGGAACTTTATTTGCATTTCCATGATTATTAATGAAGGTTAGCACTTTCACATTTTTTGATCCACCACATGGATCCCTGGTCTCCTGTTTGTTTTCAAACAGAACTATCATTTTCTTAAAGAAGATTTATAGAAAATCTTTATTTTTTGGATCAAGTTGTTTGTGAAATTTATACATTGCATATCCCTTCTTTTGCTCTGTAGGTTGCCTTTCCATTCTCTCAATGATCCCTTAGACAAGCAGACATTTAAAATTTTAACGTTGTCAAATGTATCTTTTTTTTTTTTGTGAGGAAGATCGGCCCTGAGCTAATATCTGTCAATCCTCCTCTTTTTTTTGCTGAGGAAGACTGGCCCTGGGCTAACATCCATGCCCATCTTCCTCCATTTTATATGGGACACCTGCCACAACATGTCCTGACAAGCGGTGCATGGGTGTGCCCCCAGGATCCGAAGTGGCAAACCCTGGGCCACCACAGCGGACCGCACCGGGCTGGCCATATCGTTTTTTATAATTATGATTTAAAAAGAAATTCCTGACCATGAAATCATAAAAATGTTCTTTTATAATTTTTGTAAAACTTTATTGTTTTGCTTTTTCATATTTAGATCTAATCCTCTTGAAGTTAAGCTTTAAGTATGGTCAATTTCATTTCCTCCATGTGAATATGAAATTATCCCAGTATCATTTGTTGGAAAAAAACAATACTGACTATCTTTTCTCCATGACTCTGCAGTGACATTTCATCATAAATCAAGTATCTACTTTTTAGGTACCTGTTCTGTTCCATTGGTAAATAAAGATGTATATATCTTCTGGGATGTATGGAATAGAACAAGTATTAGTTGTATATATATATATATATATATATATATATATATATATATATATATATATATATTAGTTTTACCAAGACCACACTGTCTTAAATATTGTAGCTTTATAATAAGTCTTGATATTTGTTGGAAAAAGTCCTCCCTTCTATTTGTTCCTTTTCTATAATATCTTGGTTATTCTTGGCTCTTCACATTTTCTTGTATGTTTTAGAAATAGCTTGTCAAGTTCCAAAAAAAATACCTATTATAAATTTTTTGGGATAGTATTATATCTATCAAATTGGGGACATTTGACATTTCCCAATAGTAAGTCCAATCTCTGAACCAATGTATCTCTCCACTTATTTATATCTCAATAATTACAGTTCAATGATGTTTTGTAGTTTTTTTTTTCCCTCATCTTTTGGTGGATTTATTCACTGGTGTTTGGAATTTGATATTTTGATGCTTTTTAAATTGTCATTAAAAAAAATCTCATATTCCATTTGTGGCTAGTATATAGAAATATTATTGTTTTTCATGTTAAACTTATATCAAGTGATTTTGCTAAACTCACATATTTTTTAAAATAATTTATCTGTAAATCCTTTTATACTTTTCAGGTACGTGCTCTCCCTTTCCCTCCCTTGTCACACACAGAATGTAGCAGTAGCCTATCTTGTGCCAGGTGTTCAACACCTGAGATTAAATTGAACAAAATTCTAGACCAGTGTTTCTTAATCAAGGTTGAAGATCTTTTTGAAAAAAACCATTTCTGTGTCTCACCTGCTTCCACAGGTTTGGGCTCAAGCCTGAGCATATCTATTCTGAAAAATTTCCCAAATGGTTCTGATGTAAAAACCTCGTGTGAACCACTGTTCTATACCAATGAAATGATGTGAAATATAAATCAATTTTCTGTATAATTCAAGCCCCGAATATATTTTGCTCTTAACGGTCTGAGTGAGGCAAAAACATTCATTGTTTCGAACATGCTTGCTTGAATTTCCTTTTACCCTTGATTTGATACAGGTACACTCTAAAGAACAACCGATATAAATTCACACGTTAGATCTGTTTATCAGAAGAAATAGGGATTTAAAGAAGAGCTGCTTGAATCTTGTAAAAGGACCGTGGTAGAGCAGGCTAAGAAACGGATGTCTGGAGAAGAGGTGGCTGAGCGTTTTCTCCCTTGGCTGACAGCTCAACAAACAACAAGCTACAATGAGTAAATCATTTTTAAATGGATGAGACTAGGAATCCAGATGTTTGGAAGCAAGATACTAGCTGGTAATGTGCTATAGCCCATCATCCAGGCCCTTCCTGGGGGAAATGATAGCAAAGCCAGACTCTCTGCTTTCTAAATATCCTCTAGAAACCAATCTTGTTGTCACCAACATCACAACTTTGTTTCAGCTGGCAATTTACCAACATCTGCTTGGCAAGGACGTTTTTCCCCTCAACTCTCAGATATATATTTTCCCATTTTGAAGCACTGAATCCAACACACAGCAAGAAAAGAGTATTGAAAATCACAAAGGCTATATTCTAATCCATTTGCAGGAAAACCTCCAATCTTCTTATTTAGAATATTATTTTTACCTTCAAAATCTTGGCAACATAAATTATCAGCATGTACATCACTGCTTGAAGTAATCCGAAGGAGTGAAAACATATAGCATATATGGCTACCCAAGTAGTCCTTCACAGTTATTTGGAGTTTTATAAAGAAAAGGGGTCAGATGCAGCAGTTTTAAATTATAGGATATCAAAAACTGCATTTTACTATCATTTCAACCCCCAGGCCTTACGAATTTTAAAAATGAAATGGTTGGCAGAGGGAAGATTTATTAAACATACAAAATCATCAAACAACATCCATTCCATTTTGGCTGGAACATGGTCCAGCACACCTTTTCAGTTCTTTGACCACTTTAATGATTGCCAAACTTATCTGATCATTTGTTGAGTGAAAAAGTTGTATTTATTAGGAAAGGAGGCAGAGTGTTTCTTTGACTGCTCAGAGGCCAAGTTGGACAGATAGCTCACTTCAGCATTGCACGAGCCAGAGGAGAGATAATTAAGTCATTTGAATGTGAGCTTTCTTGGCTTCCCTGCCCCAGTTTTTCCCTTGTCTCTTCTTGGAAGCAAAATCCATGGCTCTTGTCCCATGTCCCTTCCCTAACTCCTTTTAACACTCTCTCGTCCTTCCTGAGTTAAGGGCACAATATCTCCACTTATTGACGAAAACGTATTGAGAAAACTTATTAGCAAAGATTCACAAAAGAAACTGTAGATTCCCTTAGAGCCCTGTGAATAGGTCTCTCTTAACCCTAAATTATCTCAAAATGATCTATTTATGTATCACTTCCCCTTTAGACAGAAGATTCCTCCAGGACAGGCATATGTCTTAGTCATTTTTGCACTCCTAGCAACTAATATAATAGGTGATGAAGAAATGCTCCTTGAACCAAACTGAACTGAAGATTGTCTAATCCAATGTCTTCACTTTTCTTTTTAGTGAGGAAGATTGGCCCTGAGCTAACATCTGTTGCCAGTCTTCCTCTTTTTGCTTGAGGAAGATTGTCACTGAGCTGACATCTGTGCCAACCTTCCTCTATTTTTTGTATGTGGGACACTGCCACAGCATGCTTGATGAGCAATGTGTATGTCCGCGCCCGGGATCCGAACCTGCAAACCCTGGGCTGCGGAAGCGGAGTGTGCAAACTTAACCGTTATGCCACCGGGCAGGTCCCTCCAACGTCTTCATTTTATGGAGAAGGAAACAGACCCAGAATTTGCCCCAGTTTCCAAGAGAGTCAGGGGCAATGTCGTTTTACTCTGCTGAAGGGTTTTAAAAATCATTTTTTTTCCTACCATAGACTGTTTGCTCACTCTATGCTGTCCAGAAAGGACAGAAAGGAACACGTTAAGCATATGAGGCCACTTGGAGACATCATAAGAGATTTTGGGCTGTGGGACCATCATTTGGCTGGTGATCCTTGGCTCTCTACATTTTGTTCTCATAGTCCCAGATGGTAGCATGATTTCACATGCCCAGTGTTTGGCTAAATGATTTTGTCCAAACTCAATATCAAGAAGATAAAATGATGCAATTTGGGTCAGGCGAATAGTTTAGAACCTACAACTTAAATAATCTGGGGTCCTTTAATTAATGAAATACATTTGTATCTTGCTCTACAAAAGCTAAGTGCAGATCAATTTTATATTTTTATATCTTTAAATCCAAGTAACTAAAAAATTTAAAACCTTTAGGTATTTAATGGTATTTAAAACCTCTTTTTTGGCCCCATAGAATTCTGTCAGTTCCCCATTTATACCTAATACATAAATACATACATATAAAAATGTTAATTGTGTTAACAATGTTAAATGTCTTATAATTGATGATTTAAATGTTTCTCATACGTATATTAGAATGTCAGTATTTCATTACTCTTAGCCTCACAGATGACATTATCTTCCAAGAAATTATTTTGGGGTATTCCATTACAAGTTAATTCCTCTTGAGTATTTAAAATGGTTTTCCTACATAACTAAAGGTTTGACTTACTTTCTATAAAAATAGAGTGTATTATTCAAAATAAAAGACTTTGGTTGTTTTCCAAAAAATTGGTATCAACTATTTATTTCACATTCGAGCCATAATACAGCATTGTTCCTGTTTTGACTTATGCAGAATCATTCCCTATTTAATGGCGAACAAATGCTGAATTTGGAAATAGAATTACATACATTGGATTAAATGCAGTATACAAATAAATACAGCATGCTGCTATTTAAAGACTGCTGGTGCAATCCACTGCCAATTCCTGAAACACGAAATCCCACTACCCCTCTGCTAAATAATAATGGAGGCTTGAGGTGCGCTGGAGAGCAGGCGATGCAGCTACTGAAATCAACAGAATCACACATCCAGTCACCAATCTGGGCTGGAAACTTGCCAAGGTAGCTTTATTTTCTTTCTTTAACTACTGTTAAAGCTGACAGAATTAAAGTGTACACTTCCACGCACAGGCACATTTCAAATAGGAACAAAAATGAATGCCAGTTGGGGGGTTAGGGACTTTGGGATTCCAGTTTCTTCTCATATAGTCCGTCCTGAATTACTCTTTGGATCATTTCCTTGCCCCTCACATCCAGATATCTGTTGAGATGCAATGAAATTACCTTTGACAATTTTATGCAATGTTTCTTTTTCTGGCTAAAGGCCAATATATATACTCAGGTCTATATTATAGTTTCCCAGTTGGTAAAACTCAACTTCAAATTTGAATAATTTAAAACCAGGAGAAATCTTTAGAGAAATAAAAAAGTGGCAAAAATATGTCCACGCCTTTTTTTTCCTTAATAAGCAGGGTATAATAGACTCAAAATGTGTATCACCTTGGTACTTTGTGGTATTTGGGTAGGATTTAGCAAGAACAGAAATTCTTGGCATTTCCACGAGTTTTTATTTCTATTATCTCCAATACTTTCAGATTTCAAAGAACAGTTTTGGTGCTAATTACCAGATTTTGACTTTTATGAAAACCCCACACCACATGTCCTGATTTTATAGTTGCATGTGGAATCTGAAATGTGGTTTTATCAAAATAAACTCACACTTTGGTGTGTGGAATTTCACTTGTAAAGTAGAGATCGTAATTTCAAAAACAAACACAATTTGCACTTGGTTTTGCTTGAAAAAATAAAACGCTTGGCTGTGATCAGATGAAAAATGTTTTACTGAAGTACTAGCTTTTCCCTGAAAAGCATATCCAGTTGGAGCCAAGTGGTCGTGAACAGCATCATCTTCCATGCAAGCACCTTGGCATCTCCTTATTTAATTGGTATTTTAAAAGTGAAGGTCTTTTTTTCCCCCTCTTAACATTATGTTATTCTTTTTCAAAAACCTAGAGATCCATTCTAACATTTCCTCCTTGTTTGGGTCAAGAGCAGTGTTTGTGAGGACCACTTATGGGAAGAAAAGAAGATTCTTAAATAAATAGTTAAGTCGAAAAAAAGATTGACTACACTGTTATCTAATGCAGAAATATTCAGTTATTTCCTTGGGAGGCAGGTGGTGCAGCAGAAGACAAATCTATATTTGAATTCTAGCTCTGCCCCCTACTAGCTCTTTTACCTTGAGCAAGTTATATAATGTCTCAATGTCCAAGCTTCCTCATCTAGCAAATGTCAATGATTTAAAAAATAATTTTGAAAATGAAATGAGAATAAGACAGGTAGAATCTCTAGTTAGTGCCTCGAACACAGTAGCCCGTGAAGCTGATGGTTCTTATGACAGCATTTTAAGTTCATGAAAAAATAAAAAACCAACATCATCAGAACAATTGAGTTACTTAGATTTTTAAGTTTTTATATGTGAAATGAGAAAACAATTCATGCTAGTTTTATTTATCATCAAGTCCATAAAAATTCTTGATTGTGTTATGCATTAAAGCTATTCCAAAAGAATGAGCCCTCATGATCAAACAGGCCCATAGCCCAGTAAGTGAAGAATGCAAGAAAAGTTCCTGCAAGAAAGGGACATGCATATGGGACTTGTTTTGAAATTTATAAGGCACACAAGACATTCCTGGAGGCCTCTGAGGAGAGTAAGGACAGGAGAGAGGTGTAGAGAATGGTCCTGTGGTCAACAGGTTTGGGTTGGGAGCCACTTCTACCACTTACTGCTATAAAGCTCTCGGTAGGTCAATTAACCCCCAAAAGATGAATAGTGACATTTATCTAAAAGAATTATTCTGAGAATCAAATGAGATAATATGTGTAAAGTCTTAGCAAAGTCCCTGTCATGTGATAAACATTCAAGAGATGGTTTAACTCTCAATATAATTATTAGTCCTTCCTTTATAGGACTCTTTCTTGGCTGCATCTACTTACCTTTCTGGAAGGAACACAAATGGAACAGAATATACAATTATGCTTTTGAAGTTTCTCTTTCTATCCAAGACTTCATCATTTTATATCAATATTGTTCTAGAGAGCTCATGGCTATATAGAGGAATTTCAAGAGGAATTATGGGTCTTAATTCACTGAATTATTTGAACATGATAATCAACCTCCAGTTTCTTTATTTCTTCATCTTGGACATTCTAGAGCAATGTGGGCACAAGTAGCTGTAGGCTTTTGGACTGTGTTATGAACAACCTTTTATGAGTCTGTTGTTAAAATCTTTATCTTTATGAGATTTGTCAAAGTGAGTAACACTGCTAGTCCTGTATGAGTCTCTTCCTCCATGAATGATTTATAACAAAGAGGAGCTACTTTATTAAAAGGTTCTTGTGCTCCAAAGGCTCTTGTGAGCTCAAAGAGCTAAGAGTTGCCATTATTGCATTAGAAGAAATACATGTTTATTCATGAGAAAGAAAGAAGCCATGGAAATCTTATCAATTCGTTGGGTAGTCCCAATTTTTTCTATATTCCTCTCCTTTTGTTTCTTTTGCCTAATCGTTTTCATTTACTTATTCAACAAATATTCCTTGAGTGTTACAATATCCTAGGCCTTGCAAGAGAGGTGAATAAAACTGGCAGGGTCTCTGCCCTCAAGTTAATGGTTCTCAAAGTGGGCCGCACATTAGAACCATTGGGGATTTGTTTATAAAAAGACCCACAAAAGGATTGTAGCAGAGTCACCTGTGAGTGAGTGAAGACCCTGAGGCAGGAGTCTACTACTTTGGGGAGTCTGGAAGGAAGGTTGGGTTGGGCTGTCACGGTCAAGAGGTAGAGGTTAGGACAAGGATATGGTAGGGAAGCAGGGGCTTGACTCAGGCCAATCTCCCCACACTCAGAAACCATTCCTTAGAATAAAACTGGGTTTAACAAGGCATTTACTCTGATTATCAAGTGCAATCCTTTTGCAATTTTATAGCGAGTGGGATATTAAAAAGAGATTTTTGAAGGTTTAGTGCCTCATTTCAAATATATACTATAATTTGAAATCTGCATAATGTGGTCTTCACATCAATTTTTTTGTGTGTGAGGAAGATTGGCCCTGAGCTAACATCTGCCAATCCTCTTTTTGCCGAGGAAGACTGGCCCTGGGCTAACATCCATGCCCTTCTTCCTCCACTTTATATGGGATGCCACCACAGCATGGCTTGCCAAGCGGTGCGTTGGTGCGCGCCCGGGATCCCAACTGGTCAATCCCGGGCTGCTGCAGCAGAGTGCGCGCACTTAACTGCTGAGCCACCGGACCAGCCCCATATCAATTTTTTAAAGTAAGTAAAAAGGGGCCTCAAATATCTATAGCGAAATTTTCTTTTTGAACTACGGATGCCAATTCTTTCATCTCCCTTCTCTTGGAACATTTTGCTACTAGAATATTTCATACATCCAAATGCCATCAATTATTCACTAAAGTCTATGAACACATACTTCCCTTTTACTTAGCTCTTTATACATGGTTTTCCAAGTCCATTGGTTAATTTATTGTGGCCTCAATGTCATCACTTAGTTACTACAAACATGGGATGACAGAGTAGGGTAACATGACAGTAGTTAAGTGTAGGATTTTTGGAATTCATCAGTATCATTTTGTTACGTGCATTTCCTGACCCTTACTTAAAATTATATCTGGATAAATTTATGAGTTGTGATGCTTTTAATCTGCAGCCATGGTGTGGATCTGACTTTACTTCATTGCACGTTTAGAAGGATGGATGCTTGCATGAAAAAGTCATCTAGTGGTCTATTGGAACATTGATTTGTTTGATTCAATAATGTATAATAAAATGGATATTGTTAAGCAACTACTGAAACATATTTCTTTGGCTGTAATTCAAGAATGCGTATAGGATTGAAGAGGATTATTTTTCCTGAAGAGTGAAGTTTAATAGTAATCAGATGTTCATTCTAGAAGCACAAGGATAGTAATAATATTATTGGAAATGATATTCAAATGTTTGCCTTGTATTCAGCCTGTTGTTTCTGCTGGTGCAGAACCACACTAATGTCCAGAAGATATAGAGGATCAAATCTTGCTTTTCTGTGTCTTTTTAATTGAAATTCTTCCTGGGGGTCTTAGTGCCAGCCCTAGAAGACAGAATGAAGTTTCACAGAGAAGCCCAAGGAAGTCATGGTAACACCTGCTCACTGTTCCAGCACCCTGAACCTAAGTAATGCGCTGCTGCATCATACAGCTCCATTGAACTGTATTTGAATGATGCCTCCATTTGTGCAGCACAGCAGTGTTATTTAAGCAAAAGCATTTGATTCCCGTGGCATATTCAAATCTGTGTGATTTTTCACTCTACTGAGGAGAGTGGTTTTATTTTATTTTTTTTTGTGAGGAAGATCAGCCCTGAGCTAACATCCAAGGCCAATCGTCCTCTTTTTGCTGAGGAAGACTGGCCCTGGGCTAACATCTGTGCCCATCTTCCTTTACTTTATATAGGATGCCGCCACAGCATGGCTTGACAAGCGGTGCGTGGGTGCACGCCCAGGATCCGAACCGGTGAACCCCGGGCCGCCGACGCAGCAGAGCGTGGCGCACTTAACTGCTACGCCACCGGGCCAGCCCCTTAATGTATTTTTTAATGTTGTACCACAGACAATGGGCTATCAGGTAAATCTGTAAGCCACATTTCCTCCATTTAACTGGAGGAAGTGTAAAAGAGACATACTTGATAATAGAGGGGCTGGTAGGTTTTAGAAAAATAAATGGAAGAGAAAGTCAAGGGAATAGAATGTCCTGTGCTGGAAACTGACAGAAGGAAGAAGAATGAAATGTTTCATCAGTTCTATCTCCTTAAATGTCTTGATTCTGTCTGTCGCCTCCCATAACTCCTTGCTGCCACAGCTTCAGTTCTTTCATAGTTTACCGTTTGTGTAATTGTTCTTACAGCCTCCAGTCTTAAATCAATTTCATTTACCCTGCACTGGAGTGATCTTTCAGGATAAAATCAAAATACAGTAGGGGGGGCATTCAGGTTTCTTTATGACCCAGCTCTGTTGCCTTTCCAGATTCATTCACTCTTGGGATTCTAGGCTTCAAGAATATTCCCTTGGATTTTCCCTAAGACTGATGCTTCTCCCTCCTCTCAGTCCTTTTCAAACTCCCTACCCTTAGTTAATATGACTAGAACTTTTGGGCTTTGCTTTGACATCGCTTCCTCCAGGAAGTGTTCCCTGACAACTCCCAGAGCTCCAGTACGAGCTTTGTACAAACCTTATTGAAGCTCTTGTTAAAGGGCATTTTAATCATCTATTGACTGGCGTGTCTCACCTCTCTAGATTTACTCTCCTGAAGACTTGGACTGTGTCTTTTTCATCTTGTTTTACCAGGATCTGACATAGTGCTTGACATCTATTAATTGCTTAAAAGTCATTTGAAGAATGAATGAGCAGGTGAGTGAATAAATAAATAGTTAAAGTGTGAATGAAGGACCCAGACAGGAATAGGAGGATTCTGGAAAGGAAAAGGAAAAAACCAGGTTTGTTTTTAAGATTTAATTTTTTTTTTTTGTGTGAGAAGATCAGCCCTGTGCTAACATCCGCCAATCCTCCTCTTTTTTTACTGAGGAAGATGGCCCTGGGCTAACATCTGTGCCCATCTTCCTCCACTTTATATGGGACGCCGCCACAGCATGGCTTGCCAAGCAGTGCGTCGGTGCGTGCCCGGGATCCGAACCAGCAAACCCCAGGCCGCCGCAGCAGAGCGCGCGCACTTAACCACTTGCGCCACCGGGCCGGCCCCAAGATTTAATTTTTTAATTTAGAATTTGTTAAATATTTTTATTTCTGTCATGCCAGTTACATTATTTTCCCCTTTGTCTCAAGGTGGTAAAGAACGTGTAGGTCACACGTATTTGTTATCAGAGGCTTATTCTGTAAACACAATAATAATTGCATTGATTTCATTGCTTTCTTCTGAAATAGTTTTTTGGATTCATATTAATATTCTTTAAAAAATAGACTTTTGCTATTTCTTAGCTCAGGGAGAAGTATAATTTTCAAGTTCCCAATTATTATTTCCAAATGGAAAATATAGGACCTTATAATAAAGCAGTGTGCCACTCTGTCGGGTTTTGGGGTGGAGTGATCCACATAAGGGTCCCAAACTATCACTGGGGTGATTGAAGAGGTGGCAATCAGTACCACTCACTTTTATCTTGTCCTGTCAGAATCCTACAATATCTACATATCAATTCTTTTGTCTACGTGAACCTTGGTATAGAATTGATGTTCAGAATATTGTTAAATCTTTACTGGTAAAGTTATATTGTGGGGCTAGCAGCCTGTGAAAAGGTAGACGAGGATGCTAAACATGGTGGAAGACATCCCTGGGATGTAAGTCACAGTGCTATCTACCTGTCACCAAAGATTGCTTTTTAAAAAACAGGACTCTTAAAAGGCTAGGATCAAGAAAGTTCCTGCTGATAAGAACGTGCAGCACATCCATTTATTGGAAGCTGCACAATTTGAATATGCTTATAATGTACTATGAAATCTCCATGAACGGCAGATCTGTGCAGTTGGGTAGATCAAGGGTCATGGCTTCTACCCTGATTGTGGATGAGGGTCAATTGGCTTAGCTCTGTTTTGATGTTTTGCACATGCTAGACAAACCATAAAGGATGGTCCTAATATAAAGGTTGACAAGAGTGGACTCAGACTCAGATAAACATCATTTTCACCTCAGTTTACTGCTAAACTAGTAAACAAGCAGACTGAATATATACAAAAAAATGGATACATGAGCGTGGACATAGCTTTTCAATGGCTCCCTAGTTCCTTTCCTCTTGGAGGAGCACCTAAAATTTAGTGATTAGTGTATTTACCACAGAAAGAGGAATTCACTATGGAGCTGGGGATCAAAGACAGCTGACTTCACTCCCTACAGGCTAGGGGTGCAGCCATGTCAGCACACAAGGGCTCAACTTATCACCCTATAAGACAATTCTTACTGCATGGCGGTTGTATACTTCTGGGATCTAGTTCTTGCTGTATCACCAGGGCAGGGGTAGGTTTGCCTATGGCTATACACCTGCCCAAGTATTTCATTAATACATATTATTGTTCAAAAAGTATCCCCAGGCCAGTGAATAGGACAGATAAGCAGAAATTGACCTCAGTTCCCAAAAGGAAACAAGTCAAGGGAAACTGTACCCATTATATTTTTATTTTAACTGTTTTTTTTTTTCAGTCATCTAGTATCCTTACTTCCCAATTTTTGTTTAGGTTATCTTGCTCTCCTCAAATCTTGCCCATGGCTCTTAAGTGATCGCTTTAGGAAGAAGCCTGTGATCTTGTTTAGTCAGTGGAACGTTAAGACTCAATCTCAGAACTTTCATTGGCACTGTCTCATACACTCTTTCTTACCAGCCTTGAACAGGGGGTGATGTGAGGCTGGAGCTGTGGTGGCCAAGTTCTCAAGAGGATGAGCTTTTTTAAGAATGAAGCCAGCACATTGCAAGAAATGTTCAATGATGGGGCAGAAAAACAGTATCCCGTTGACATCCTTTGAGTCTTTATCCAGCAGGTTCTACTCTTGTCCTTGTACTTAACCTGAGTAAATAAATTCTGTTAGCTTAAGAAAGTTTGGGTTGAGTTTTTGTGCCTTGAACCTTGTAGGGTCCTAATAAAACAGAATGCCTAGTTGAAGGAGTATCAGTGGGTCCGGTTCATGCACAAAGGTGTCATGTATGTGCACCAAGTATTTGACATCTTCCCTGTGACCTTCTCCATGTCCCTCCACCCAAGGCAGGAATTGTATACTCCCACCAACCATAATCATATACATGGACTTTCCAAACAATGCGTTTCATAGTCTTTGTGACTCCTGAGTCTTGATGGTCTGCTGCCCGCAAGCTTTCAGAACTTTAGGTGGCTCTACCTCCTACCAGTGCCACCATGGCCAGCAAGCAAGGCCTCAAAACACCTGCTACAGAGGCAGCGTAAGTACTGGTGTGAAAACTCCAGCACTCACATTCTGTAAGAGTCAGAGATGATCCGAGTCATCTGCACAGTCCTCCAGTGCATCTGTCTCATATGCTGCATACGATTTGTGAGAAGTATCCCTCCAGTTTTCCTATAAAACTAACATCAGTGTTTACCTATAAACAGACACAGAAGTCACTGCCGACTGTACTCTGCTTTGTATACAATCCTATTATATAAAGAGCTCAAGCAGCATGTCTGTCTGCCTAGATGTGTGTGTTCTCCTTCTCCAGCTGCCAACCACCTAAATTATTCAGCAAGCCCTGATCATGCCAAGTTTTTAGTCAACAATGGAGATCCTGCCAAAGAGCTAATAATGTTAAAAAAAAAAAAAAAGCAATGTTTGTGACGATTAACAGAGCCTGCAGCCTGCAACACGCGTTGGACTCATTTGTAAAGGAAAATTTAAATGATATGCTTCATTATAAATGGTCCCATGCAGCACATTGCTAATCAACCAAAGCAGCTTCTTACTCTCCCCTCCACCCCGCCCTTCTTTCCTATCTGATAAACCCAAATGGCAGCACTGTGTCAAGGCTCTTGGCCACTGCTTGCTGTAGCTATAAATGTGGTGTGGTTATCTATCAGTATTCTAATCAGCTTAGATCAAACTGAATAATTAGCTCTAACATGGATGAATAGAGCACCAGCCTCTTATTTTGTCTATTAATAATCACAAGTATAACTTCACAGCCAAATCAAGAGGTATGTTACTGTTCCCCTGAGAGCCTGTTTGGGTAAAACCCCCTGTGACTGCACCAATCTCAGTAGTGCAGATGGGACAGTGAGCCCATAATGATGGGCTGACAGCTGCCAAACCCAGCAATGCCTCCCCCACTCTTGGCAGAGAGAGAGAGAAGGAGATTGATTGGGGAAATGGGGCTGATTCTCCATGCTAAATAACTATTATTTCTCAAATAATGCTTTGAGATACAGGGAGAGGAAAGAGGGCAGAAGACTGTTGCTGGATCTCCAAATTCCAGAGTCAGTGAAATGAAACTCCACAGCTGAGCTCAGCCCAGCTCCCCAACAGCACGTGAGTGCCATGTGCCTTCATTTTGAAAGCATGTCGCTGTTCCTACTGCTAAGATACCTCACGTAACTAGATTCTTCAGGCCATAAAAATGTTTCATTTATGGAGGTGATCTCTCTGTAAGTTTGTCTTTTTAATATAAAGGGTCAAAATAACAATAACATTTTAATATCTTATACTTTTAAAGACAAGTTCTCATGGGCACTGTGGTACCTCCCCAACCTTGCTTTAACTCATATATGTCAATTTCTTGAAAGCTGTGGGCCTTGTCCCCATAAAAATAATGATTATATGTAAATGTATATGGAAGTTTGTATAAGAATTTAGGGGAGTTCATAGTTTCCCTAAAGACCATCTGTGAACTTTTAAGGGGTCTATAGGCAACAGCTGAAGAACACCTGGCTTAAGCACGGAAACTAAACAAAAAGACTTCAAGAATAGAAGTAGAGTTCCTAATTGTGGAATGAACTACATTTTCATAGATGTGTTTGGTCTGTAGAGTGTCGTTTAACCAGTGTTTCTGTGGGAAGATGAGATAAGGGCTGGGACTTCCTGTTCTGCCATCTTGCTGACACCACTCCCAATTAACTGTTTTAAACGTTTATCCGTAATTTGATTTTTGAAAATTGGGAAAATGCTTTTCCATTGAAACAATATTGATGAAAGTTCATTCACTCATTCATCCATTCATCAACCTCTATTTCATTGCCCCCTCTTCGCTTGCTCCCCGCTCCAAGTTCCTATTGGGACTGTGTGCTGGGTATACAATGCTGAAAGTCCTGGTCTTCAAGAGCCTCCCAGTCCAGTGGAGTTCAGCAACATGTTTAAAAATGTCTACAACGTAATGTGAGAAGGGTAATCATATTGGCAGTGTCCACCTATTGCCACATCGAGGAGGGAGTAATTAATTCTGCCTGGTGTGAGCAGAAGAGAGAGAAACAGAAAGAGAGGGAGAGAGAGAGAGAGAGAGATGACTGCATAGCCATTTCCAAAAAAATAGTTAATATTGTTTCCCTTTTTTTTTTTTTTTGTGAGGAAGATCAGCCTTGAGCTAACATCCATGCCAATCCTCCTCTTTTTGCTGAGGAAGACTGGCCCTGGGCTAACATCTGTGCCTATCTTCCTCCACTTTATATGGGACACCGCCACAGCATGGCCTGACAAGCAGTGCCTCAATGCACGCCTGGGATCCGAACCTGGGCCGCCAGCAGCAGAGTGCGTGCGCTTAATCACTACGCCTTGAGTTTCCTTTTAAAGAATGAGCAGAAGTTTTCCAGGCAGGCGAAGGGCAGTCCACACAGAGAGAGCTTAAAGACATGCACAAAAATGTGGGAACATGACACAGCATCATGTGCTCAAAAAACTGTAGGGAGCTCAGTATTGCCAAGGTGTGTGATGCGGTGCAGAGTGCTGGACAATGAAACAACTAGATAGCAAGGCTTAGATTGCAAGAGGTCTCATATGCTTCACCACCCAGTAAGACATTGAAAGTTATTGAAGAGGTTAAAGCGCAACAGTGACAAGGCTAAGTTTGTCTTGAAAAGATTATCTTGAAAACTAGGTGGAGAATATTTTGGAGGCTGTGGTTCTCCTAAGAGGCTATTGCTCCAGGTTATCCCCGCAGAAGTCTATTTAACACCAATAAATCCAAAATAGGATATAAATCCTATGGACTCTACCGTCATGTTTGTTAGGCAAAAGGGTATAGTGTGAAGAGCAGACAGATGATTGTGTTGGGCAAGAGGGAGGTGGTTGAAGACGTTAAGAGTTTTCAGTGGCTTGGTGGGAGAAAAACCTGACTTAAGTGGGTTGAGGAGAGAAAAGGAGATGAGAAATGCAGATGAGAGAAATGACAGTATGTTCTAATGATGAAGAGATGAACCAGTAGAAAGGGAAAAATGATGACGCAGGAAAAAAAGTATATTCGTAGGAGCAAAAACCTTGAATATGAGAGAGGCAGGGCTAGAATCCAGTGTAGGAATATAGGGATGGTTTTAGATGGGGCAGATACATTTTGTCCATTACTTGTAACTAACAGGGGAAAATCCTGTCTGGAATTATAGATGACGGAAATGGAGAGAGAAGCAGACAGGTTCTTAACTTCAGAAAAATAGAGCATGACAAGAAGGCAATCCAGAAACCAGAAGTGACTCTGATTTCCCCAGGCCCTGCTAACCCCTCAAATTCCCACAGTATCCCCCATATGCTCCCAGGGCCTTCCCCAGTTGGGGGGATCACCAGCAGTTGCTGGCATTACACTTTCTCTGAAAACTTAAAGGCACTGTACCACTCACTTCCAGATTGAAGCATATTGTGGAGAAATCTGAGGCTAGCCTGAATTTCTCTCCCTATAGATGATTTGATCTTATTGCCAAGATGCTTAGGAAATCTTTCTTTATATTTGAAGTCCAGTAACTTTACTAGGCTATGACCATTGATATTCTTTTTTTCCCCTGTCTGGAGTATAGAGTACCTTTTCTACCTGAAAATTCAAGCCTTTTTTCCTGGAAAGTTTTCTTTTATTAAACTGTTGAAATTTGTTTTTCTATTTCATTTGTTTAGATTTCATTTTTAGGAACACCAATTATACATATATTGAATCTCCTTTGTCATATTTCATATCTATTAATAATTTTAAATTATTATTTTAATTTTAAATTATTGCTTTAATAATTTTAAAATCTGGGTTCATTTCTGATTTCTTTTGGTTCAATAGTCTCATCCCTAACTTCCAAATATCTAACGGTATCACCAGCAGTGTTTATTTTCTTTTATGTTGCCTACAATGTGACCTCTGGTTCCAGTTGTCCCTCCATTTCTTGTCCTAGCCTTTACTGCATTATGTTTGTATATCCTTCATGAATTGTTTTATCCTATCTTTCCTAAACTCTTCTACTGAGTTCATGAAAATACATTTAGTCATGGTTTTTATCTGCTCAGTGGCAATATTTTTTTTCTGTTATTTTTTTAATGCTGACTGTTCCTTTCCTGCCATTTGTTTATCCTCTTACTTGTAACGTTTTTATGTAGATTCTGTTCTGATAATTTTGGATAATTAGTCATTTTTGAATTATGAGAATTCTACCTGAATCTTTTGTTTATAGGAGCTTCATGAAGGGGCGGGACTAATGGGGTGTTCTAGGCTAGTGTTCTTGGTTCATCTCAAGATTCTTGTGTATTTCTCAAGTGTGTTGGGGGCAAAGGGTTGTCTTACCATTTATTTATTGCCAGCGAACAAAAATATGCAACTCTAGGACTGCTTGCAATTTAGAATCACTTTCCTCTATGATGTCTCATGTATAGACTGCTTCCTGAAAAAATAGCCTGACCATACATTCCCTCATTCTGCCCAGCATTGCCTGACACTTTTCATGTCAGCAAAGTCCTAACAAGTTACCAGTTGCAATCCATGCACTCTG
The DNA here is from genome assembly GCF_057802395.1 of Ceratotherium simum simum. Taxonomy (NCBI): domain Eukaryota; kingdom Metazoa; phylum Chordata; class Mammalia; order Perissodactyla; family Rhinocerotidae; genus Ceratotherium; species Ceratotherium simum. Next base: position 45,569,095 of record NC_141922.1, on the reverse strand, counting down.
CCTCATTGGTCCAATAAGTGTTTTTGCTTCCTTGTTTTCATCTTCCGGGTACATTGACTATTTTGGAGAGCTGAGTTCCCCTTTTTTGTTGGAGGTCATAGTTGCAAGTGTCTTTCTGTACTTCTACTTGATCTTTACCTTTCTCAATTATTATATTTAGGGGCAACAGATAACACTTAATTTTGTTTAAGATGGAGTTTGTGTTTCCACTCTCACTCCCAGAGAACCTTCATCTTGTAGAAATAAGATTTCCTTTGTATATACAAATAAAAAACCTTCTAACTGTTTGAGGGGACTTCCAAGAGTAGAAGAAGACAATATTGTATTTACTCTGACATCCTCAAACCAGAAGTCAGAAATCATTTCTCAATACTTGTTTATTGTAGTAGACATTTATACTTGAACTGGAATCTCAGAGTTTTCCTAGAATTATGGAAAACTGATGGAAGAGAGATTCAAGCCAGGGTCACTTTCAATCTTTCTTAATTTTACGTCTGGCAGAGACTGTTAATTATATTTATTCATCCACTGGCTGTATTGGCAGGATTCTTTTTGCTAAAAGAGAGAGAAACTCAATTCAAAATATTTTAGACAGAATGAGGCATTTGTTGCCTCACATGACCAGATTATGGGAAGGTGAGAAGTAGAGCTGGCTTTGTGGGCAAATGGAAATGGAGACTTAAATGCCCTCAGGCTTTCCTTTGCTTCATCTCTCATCTTTGTTCCTTTATGTGTCAGTTTCAATTTCCCAGACTGGCTGAAACCACTGTAGGGGATTCAGTGATTGGTAGCTCCGAAATTGCATCTTTACAGTGTCTTGAACATCAAAAAATAGAGAGACTATTTTTCTCCGTCAGCACCAGTGTGAAAAATCCCCCGGGAACAATTCTGATCAAGCTGGATGGATACTGGTGCCCGTCCCTTGCAGCTCTCATTGTAGCCAGGCTTTGCCTTACTTGTGTGTCCAACTCATGTCCTAGAGAAACAGTGTTTATTACTGGAAGAAAGTAGTGAGGAGGAAGGACTGGAAAGGTCGCGAACAATAGCCACTACACAAATCTAACTGTGGTTGTAAGGCACGGTAGAGATGTTTTTCATTGCCTTTTCAAGACCCATGTTGTATCACTTATAAAATATCATACCCAAGCTTCCTCTGCATAGTTACACAAAAAAACACTTGCAGAAGCATACTTTATGGTTATCTCACACAAATGTGACATAACTATTTTATTTTGAGCTGATAGAAAAAACATAAACACATAAATGTATATTCATTCTACTCCTTCTCTATTACTTCTAAAACCATTTAGACAGGGTGGTTTCTGGCCAGACTGACCATTCATTG